>NC_085140.1:20084430-20390502 GCF_024139115.2 Armigeres subalbatus
GTTCTGCGGTCCGAAACAAGAGAGATCACGCACAGAACTGATTAATTTTATTACCGGCCGCGCAATGCAGATTACAATAATTCGTCCGACCGCGCGATCGTTCTGCTGTCCGAAACAAGAGAGATCACGCACAGAACTGATTAATTTTATTACCGGCCGCGCAATGCAGAACACAATTGTTAGCGGGGAGTATGAAGGGGAACTAGACACCGGGTTCTCAGCAGGACCAAACACGCTAGGTAGATTGTGGTACAGCTTTAAACTGTAAATATATTTTAGTTAGCGGAAGTTCTAGATTACATATTTGATAGCTTACACTTTCGGTATTCGTACTTTGCAGACTATCCTCTACTCAACCCGATTCAGTTCACGAGTATCCTAGCTATAAACAGGGAAATCATTAGATTGTAGTCTAGTTTGCATGTTAGATTAAGTTACTTTTAGGCAGAAACTATATTTTTAACCACACGCTAGATTATAGGTTTTAACCTCTTTAGTAAGCTGCAATAGTAATCTTAATTAGCTTTATATAATTTTAGGTTTGCATTATAATTCTCACATCTTTCTGCTTTGCTTCCAATTCATCAACGAATTCACAAATAGTTTTAGGTATTTACTTATGGGTTTAGGTAGAATATATAATTTAGATTTTAGAGAAACGATTAGCCACTTTGCTTGCGATTCACATGCCAATTTTTCCCTTATCTCCTCTGTTGTCTTCTGCTCCTTTTGACAGGCCATGTGCCAGGTTCAGTTCAGATGACACCTGTGACGGATTACTTCGAGCAGTGTAGCCAGCGGCAACATCCTCCCCCCCGTAACACTGGCCACCGGTCCCAGTTTTACCAACATCCGATATCTCTAAGACTGCTAGCTTAGCGACAGATCTACGCAGACATCCCCTCGCAGTTTTCACTACCGCCTGGCGAATGCGGCCATCGCTGCCCGGTATGACCTCCAATACTCGTCCCCTAATCCAGTTGTTCCTAACGCCGTCATCAATTATTAAAACGAGGTCGCCATTTTCTATCATCTTCTCTTCTCCGAACCACTTCGTTCTTTTCGTCAGGGTCGGCAGCATCTCCTTAATCCATCGTTTCCAAAAACAGTCTAACTGATGTCTAATCATGTGCAAGGAACTCTTCAGCGCAGCTGAATCGTCGGTTGGCTCTGCAACAGGTTGTCGAACACCACGTGAGCTCCCCAAAAGGAAGTGATTGGGAGACAGTGCTTCACTCTCCTCAGAATCTAGTGGTAGATAGGTGAGCGGTCTACTGTTAACTATACTTTCTGCTTCGACGACAAAAGTGAGCAGTGATTCGTCGTCCAGCTTTCTGTCACAGCGGTAAGCACCCATCATTGCCTGCTTTACCATACGTTTTCACGCACCCCCCATGTGGGGCGACGACGGAGGAATAAAAGTCCATTTAGTTGTGGTACTTGTAAGAGTCGCAGCAACACCGTGTTGTATCTCCTTCATCAAAATCCGTTCAGTGCCGTGGAAGTTGGTGCCGTTGTCTGTATAGATTTCGGCCGGTGAACCACGGCGACTTACAAATCGACGTATAGCTTTGATGCATGCGTCCGAAGAAAGCCCATACACTACTTCACAATGAACAGCTCGGATGGTTAGGCAGGTAAAGAGTGCTATCCACCTTTTCGCACCGCCGCGCCCTATCTTCACCGACAGAGGCCCGAAGTAGTCCAGACCAACGTATGTGAAGGGCCTGGTGTACGTTGCGAGCCTAGCTGGTGGAAGTGAAGCCATTCGTGGTACTCGAGGAGCTGCTCGTTGTAATTTGCAAACCGTGCATCGGTTGTTAATTTTGCGAACTACTGTCCTGAGTCGTGGCACGTAATACCGCTGTCTAATCTCGTTCACTACAGTCTCAAAATTGGCGTGTTGGAACATCCGATGATACTGTTCCACCATAAGTTCGGTGAGCGGATGTTTCCTTGGAAGAATCACCGGAAATTTCGTGTCATTGCACACATTTTGTGCCGCTTTTATTCGTCCGTCCAATCGTAGAATTCCATTGTCGTCAATGTACGGCGTTAACTGGTGTAATGTGCTACGTGGATCGAGATTTCTCTTCTCCGTTTCTGAGCAGTTCCGATTGCGAAGAAGTATCGTCATTTCTGTTGGAAATTCTTGCCACTGAGCTTCCCCGATTAACGTTACTTCGGCTTTCCTTAACTCTTCTTGTGTGAGGAAACTATCAACCATCGCGACACCAAGACGCTTTCTCTTCAGATTACCCACGTATCTGTGAACATAGGCTATAGCCCGCAGAAGCCTCTCCCACTTGGAAAATCGTTCATAATTGATAATTGGTAACCGCATTGAACTTTGGTAATGGGCGTTGCATGGTCGTAGTTCCTCCTCAACTGTTTGGCGCGAGAACAATTGCTTTGGCCATTCTTCGGTTGATTGTAATAGGTATGACGGTCCTCCAAACCAAATGTTTCCTACATCCAGTGATGGGCCACTTCCCCATTTTGTTGCTAAGTCCGCAGGGTTCAACTTTGTTGGTACCCACCGCCATTCGTTAACTTCAGTCACCGATAAAATTTCTCCAATTCTACAGGCCACATATTGCTTGTATTTCCTTGGATCTGCTTTAAGCCACGACAGTACCGTTGACGAGTCCGACCACAAGTAGCGCTCTGCAACTTTAAAGGAGTGGGAATCCAGGACAAACCGCATTAATCTAGTCCCAAGAACCGCAGCCTGCAGCTCCAGTCGTGGTACAGACAACGGCTTCAGTGGCGCCACTTTAGTTTTGCTGACACCAACGCACAACGTGCTGCTCCATTTATATCTACAATCCTGAAGTACGCTACTGCCGCATAGGCAGCTTCGCTTGCGTCCACGAACACGTGTATTTGCACCTTCCGATAGTCGAGTTCTGTAGCACCAGCGAAATAACATCGAGGTATTCTAATATTGGCTATTTTCCGTAGTAACGAAGTCCATCTCTGCCACAATTCAAATTGTTTCTCTTCAACTACCTGATCCCACTGAGTTCCAGTACGCCAAATCTCTTGCAGCAATATTTTACCATGGACTAGAAGGAACCCCAATAATCCTAATGGATCAAAGAAGCTCATTAAGCAGCGAAGTACTTGTCTTTTCGTTGGGTGTCCGTCACTGCAGATGATTTGCTGTACATCGTCCTTTAGTTGCGTACAGAAACTTAATACATCTTCATCCGTAACCCAGAGCATACCTAGGACTCGCCCAAAATTTTGACTTTTGTCGTGAAATAGATGTCTTTTTCCTTTCTCCAACGGTTCTCCTAAACACCGCTGTTAGATTGCCAATTCCTCAATAAAAAGCCACCTTCTCGTTGAATCGCTTTAACTTGTACAACCGTGTCTGCTGCGTCGGCTTCTGACGAGAAACTAGCTAAATAGTCGTCTACGTATGTATTCTCGACAATTTCCTTTGCAGCAATCGGGAATTTTTTGGCGAACTCCTTGGCGTTCTTGTTCTTAACATACTGGGCTGACGAAGGCGAACAAGATGACCCAAATGTAGCGACGTCCATTACAAATACCTCAGCTGACTTTGCGGGATCATCGCGCCACAAGAATCTCTGCGAGTGCCGATCGGTTTCTCGAATCCTTATTTGGTGGAACATCTCTTTGATGTCCGCCGTTACCGCTACAGCATACTGGCGAAACCGGAATAACACCCCTGTCAAGGATGCTAGCTGATCTGGACCTTTCAGGAGCATGGAGTTGAGAGAAATTCCATCGACCATGGCCGCTGCATCCCAAATCAGACGAACTTTCTCTGGCTTCTTCGGGTTAACCACCGACCCGAGTGGCAAGTACCAAACCCGTTTGAGATCAGCTGTCTGCATCTCTTTGTCACTGATCTTGTGAGCATATCCCTTCTGTTGATATTCTGCTACTTGCCGACACAAATTTTCTTTCAGAAAGGCGTTCTTTCCCATTCGACGTTCCAAACATTCAAGTCTACGAATTGCCATGCTGTAACTCTCAGGAAACTCGATATCGTCTTGTTTCCACAATAACCCCGTCTCAAATCTATCGCCAATGCGAACAGTTGTTCTCTTTAGAATTTCGAGAGCTCTCGTGTCCTCCACTGCGATCAATGGTTCGGTTGAGCTTGATCTGACATCTTCCAGAGTGAAATAGTTCTTCACCATCTCGTGGAGGTCCCGATCGTTGTTACACTCACATGTGTGAATGTTGAGTGACGTTGACGATGGATTACTTCCTCCACCATACACACCATCCCAGTCGAGTTTTGACGGCCACTGGTCCATTTGTTTCACCTTCTTTCACTTTTAATGGAACTGTTACGTGCAGATTATTCACTCCAATCAGTAAACGAGGGATCGCATTATTGTAGCTAGATATAGGCAGACCTTTCAGATGTTCAAACTTACTTCTAAGAGACTCAATTCGTAAGGTTTGACCAGGCAGTGCAAGGCTCTCCACTGTGCGAACGTCGTTCAATTTTAGAAGGTTTCTTTGCTTTGCCCCAGACACCTCAAGATGTAACTGTTTCGAGTTGGCTTCTACGCGTGAAACATTTCCTGTCCACGTGAGACAGAGAGGCATACTTCTACCCCTAACTCCGAGTTCCTTGGCGAGTTGTTCTTCTAGAAGCGTGAGATGCGATCCATCGTCTAGGAACGCGTACGTATCTACCGTCTTAGAAGGTCCATGAAGTGTAATTGGCAAAATACGAAAGAGCAATGGATGTTCCATTAAACGGTGCGTATGGCTCCCAGCCGATTCGATGTTTCGCGCACTTGTTTCTGCTGTGGGTTGACTACTGCTATTTGAATGCAGCAAACGATGGTGTCGATATGTACAACCGTTGATTCCACACTGGTTGGCGTTGCGACAGCTCCTTCTTCCGTGAGCATTTAAACAACTGCGACATAACTCGTGGATTTGTACCGTTTTCCAACGGTCATCGACAGAAAAAGCACGAAAAACGTCGCAGTCTCGAGCATAATGTCCACGCTCCTCACATACAACACAACACTTCTCTTCTTGTTTCGGATGTTCCGGTCTAACCAAATGAGCATTCATTGAACTTCTGGGTTTAATTTTCGTCCTATCTGTGGAACCGCTTTTACCATACCCTCCAGAGTACAGCGTCACCTTGCTTGCTGATATCACAATTTCACTCATGAAGTCTCCAAACGTTTTCAAGTTCACTTCCACATGTCGTTGCATGTAGTTGGCCCAATCCATCTTGACGTGTGCCGGAAGCTTTTCCACCAGCTCCATCAACAGATAAGGATTTGTTAGATGGGACTGTTGACCAGCTGCTTGAAGATGGTCGCATAAACTTTGCACGGCCATTCCGAATTCCATTAGAGTCTCGAGTTTCTCGGCCTTCGGTGCTGGAGTTGATCGCACCTTTTCTAATAGCACACTAATTAGCAGCTCCGGGCGTCCATAGAGAAGTTGCAGAGTACTGATAACTTGAGGCACGGATTCTGGCAACAGGAGACGACTTCTGACTGATTCGTAGGCTGCACCTCTTAAACATCGCTGTAGTCTTGTCAAGTTTTCCACTTTAGAGTACCCACACGCGACGGTTGTGTTTTCAAACGCACTTATGAATATCGGCCAGTCCGCGGGGTCACCGGTGAACACAGGTAAATCACGAGGCATTACTTGTCGCGCGGCTAACTGCGAGGGGGAAGGGGCCTGCTCAGGCACACTCATGGCGCATAATGCAGGAGACAAACTTGATTGAATATTATCAGAACGAAGTTGAGTATTGCCTCTTTGTGCTGAACAAGTTTTGTTTCCTTCCGCAACTGCAGGAAAAGAAACAGTAGGGACACGGCCTTGTATTGGAGGCTCTGTACCAAAAACAGGTGGAGAATGTTCAATATTAGGAGATACGCTTATCGAGCCTAATTTAGCTAGCAAATCTTTATATGAGTCATTGGTAGGTTGAAAGGAGGGCTCCTCGATTTTCTTACTGCTAATTGTTGGCTTACCTGGTGGAAGTACGGGGGGTGCAGGGAGTTTAATATTACCTTGGGTTGCCTTTATACAACCTACGATTTGATTTGGATACTTCGGAGCACTTTTAGGGTACGCGCCAGTATTTCGCCGCTGATTCAGCAACATTCTATTCACTGAAGTATTAGCCATCGTCGGTTGATTTGGTTGTTCTTCCATTGACGGTCCATTACTTGGCTTCGGTTGGTCTAATCTACCTCGTTCCGCTAATTCTTCTCCGCCGACCTCTCCGCCGACGGCGCCCTCTAATTCTTCATTCTCAGCTAAGTTTTCGACCCAAGCACTCACTCTCTGCATACCGGAGCGCCGGCTTACGTGACTTCGTTTAGATCCGTTCTCCTTTTCTGCTAACTGCTCTTCCAGCAGTTTATATTTCTCTTGCATGGCCCTTTTTTCCTGCTCCAAAGCCTTCTTCTCCGCCTCCCATTCGCGCTGCTGGATTGCGCGCTCTTCTTCGAGTTGCTTCAGTCGGAGTGCTATACGTGCAGCGTTACTACCAGAGGACGACACACTTAGTGGCAGGCATGTGGGACAGGTCCACGGTCGCTCCGATATTGAGCTAGTCACTCCTGCACATCGCATATGCCACCAATCGTCACAATTATCGCATTGTACTAAATTGTCGTAGGAATTGGGGCGCGAACAATTTACGCAGCCTCCCTCTTGTCCTACCTTTGGCGATGTAGGAGATTTGTTTTTCGAGATAGTACTCATCGTCGAAAGTTTTAAAGCTCTGTTAGCGGGGAGTATGAAGGGGAACTAGACACCGGGTTCTCAGCAGGACCAAACACGCTAGGTAGATTGTGGTACAGCTTTAAACTGTAAATATATTTTAGTTAGCGGAAGTTCTAGATTACATATTTGATAGCTTACACTTTCGGTATTCGTACTTTGCAGACTATCCCTCTACTCAACCCGACTCAGTTCACGAGTATCCTAGCTATAAACAGGGAAATCATTAGATTGTAGTCTAGTTTGCATGTTAGATTAAGTTACTTTTAGGCAGAAACTATATTTTTAACTACACGCTAGATTCTAGGTTTTAACCTCTTTTAGTAAGCTGCAATAGTAATCTTAATTAGCTTTATATAATTTTAGGTTTGCATTATTCTCACATCTTTCTGCTTTGCATTCAATTCATCAACGAATTCACAAATAGTTTTAGGTATTTACTTATAGGTTTAGGAAGAATAAATAAGCTAGATTTTAGAGAAACGATTTGCCACTATGCTTGCGATTCACATGCCAATTTTCCCCTCCTCTGTTGTCTTCTGCTCCTTTTGACAGGCCATGTGCCAGGTTCAGTTCAGATGACACCTGTGACGGATTACTTCGAGCAGTGTAGCCAGCGGCAACAACAATAATTCGTCCGACCGCGCGATCGTTCTGCGGTCCGAAACAAGAGAGATCACGCACAGAACTCCATAATACTCCTGGCGACTCAAGGTTAAAAATTACTTAATACAGGACGGACGGGATAGCGATCTGGGTTTTGGCTATTTCAGCTGCTCATACGGGCTTTTGACGTTGAAAACGGCTCACGTGGCGTCGGGCTCGATTTTGGTGCGTCAGAGAGCATCTTTCAGATGGCCAGAGCTTCGTGATACATGGTACAGAAAAACAGAATCGGACAAGGAATAAAAATGAGAAATAGAAGAATAAAGGCATTAAACTTTGATGTCATCCAAACAAAGAAAGGCAAAGATCACATCGCGATGTCCCAAAACAGCTCATGTCCTAATGTTGCGATAGTGTTAAATTAGTCCATTCTGGATATAATAGCATTAAAAACAATTGCGGATACGCTAAAACTCTTCGAATTAACGACTAGAACAGCTTTTGATTGACAAAATTCCGTTCAAAATTATGAAAAATCAACATTTTTCTTTAAAAATTTGAATCCTTTGAGCCTGTTATTGCGATAGTGCTAAGGTATCGATCTCCATAAGAATTACATGCAATACCGCAATAATAGGACTAACCTTGAAAAAATGTCGCAACTACGTCCAATTATTTCGGTAGTTTGTTTTTATAGTGATAAAAACAAAACAACATAAGTTTAGCACAATTGACGTAATATTTAAGAAACTATAGTTAACGAGCAACCTATTTGACTACTGCAATGTAGGAAAAGACCAACAGGTATTTTTTAAAGAATTTTTGAAATCAATTGTGTTTTGACATGGTGCTTAACCCCTCCATAATAGTTCGTTTTACCCCACGAGAACGTCAGCATCGTATTTTTAAGCATTCTAAATTCCCTTCCCTTTCTACTATTTTATTGTACACCTTAACCTCGGCTAATTCACGAGTCTCTTGGCTCGAGAAGAAACATGATGCTTCCAAATAAACAAACGCGTAAAAATATGATGATTCAAAAATATATGGCAGAGAATAGAAGAATAAACAGTGATCTCATAATTGTGTAATTACCACTAAGACGCTTTTATCTTATATTTCACAGGACATCCAATCAAAAGAAACCTAATAATAGGCCTTATTCTGAAGCATCGGACAATTTTCGAATTAAGCAACAAAGTTTAAACCCACGAACTATGGAGGCATTGCGTGCGAAAATGTATGGATGGACTCTTATGCACCGAGGTCAGCTTACAGACGGCAACGCGAAACAGTATATAAAGCATCGAAAACCCAATTCCAGTGGAATTCCGTATTCAGCCGTTATTGACCACGACGGCTCCACCTGGCGGCTGCATGGCCGAGAATGCCTAATCACAAACGGATCCAGCTTTGTAGCACAAGTCTCTATGCAGTCAATTGCAGAGCTCAACAATGAATCCAATTTCAACTCTGCAAAGATGATACTTTTGAAGGAAATGAAAATAGACAAAGTATTGCTGGACGAACTGCAGAAGAGGACTGCGAACGCACTGGAGTCCTTCCGATCTGAGCTGTTCCGTTTGGGGACTGAAAGTGCTACAAATGTTAACTCTGGAAGATGCTTATTGGAGCTGTGGAGAATTTCAGAGTTGCACCAGAACCGAATGACGGAAGCCTTTGCTGGAGATGTTGTTTCAAATGCTTTTGTTAAAAGTGAAAAGTTGAAGTTAGCTATCAATGATTATGTTGGGAGTTCTTCTAAACTGGAAAAAAGAAGTTTGTTTCAGAGAGGATGGAAAGCTTTCAAAAAAATAATTCAAAATAATGAATGCTTCAAAGATATTTTGGGACAGGTGTACATGAAGTATAAATCGTATCTCTTAAATTTGTGCTCTGTTCCAATTGGAAGTAAACTTTGCAATTTAGAGCTGTGTTGCTTCATGATGTTGAGAGAAGACGATGTTAAACTTTTCAATGACTTAGAATGTTCCTTGAAAGATACTGTCATAAGCGTCGCTCTCCCACAAATTCTGGATAGATTTGTTGAAAGAATAAACGCACTGAAACATAACGATTATTGTAATTCGTTGCCTTTAGTTAATGGAGTCTATTTTTCAATATGTAAAGGCATGGTGGAAATTGAAAATCGCCTAATATCGGAACATCCTGGAATTGTAAGCGTTATTGACTATAAGAATGGCCAATGGACTATGACGTTCCCAGCTAAGAATCAAATGAAATCGATACTTTCTAAGTGTTTTGAAAAGCAGTTGGAGATGCTCATGAAACTGGCAAATCACTTTGAGCCTGGAAAGCCGACTGTGAGACTAAACTATCCATACGACATGCAAATCGAGCTTCTTAAACCGGCAGAGAGCTCATGTAGTGAACATCTTATCTGGCTCTATGTGGCAGATTTCACGATGGTGTATATTTTCCAGAAAGACTTGCATCGCATAAATGAATATTCCTCTGTAGCGGAAATGTTGAAGAGCTGCTTGTCTTCTGAAGACTTGCGTTCGGAATCGCTTGAATCGATACGCACCCTGACACATAATACGTTGGAGTTAGTCGCTCAAATAGAGCAATCGGGATACGGTCTCAATGAAATGAATAAAATGTTCCTAGACAGACAGATATGCTTCATGCGTCAATCATTTCTCGGCGACCGCATAGCTTTCACACAATATCGAGCAGTTACAGATGTATTTAAAGATTTCTGGGAGAGATTCAATGATATTCTTCCTACGATACCCAGCCTGGATCAACAGAATCATGAAATTAAGCCCAAACTCATGGAACTCATATCACACGTTTTGAACAAAACAATACATTCGGATGGCATAACAAAATTCTTCAGGTCGTTCAACGACTTTCTTATGGATTTGAAAGAGCTTAACTTTGAGTGGTATGTGCGGATTCGTGATGAGGCCATCAAGAATTCTCTACTCGAGCAAAACGTAATAACAAAAGTTAAAAACAGCTTGAGGGGATCTTTTAATGAATGCTATCAGGTTTCAAAACAAACGTCCGAATTTTTTGTAAAGATTTGTGCTCGAATAGGAGTACCTAAGCATTATCAAATAGAGATTGTGTGCGAGTTTCTCGAATACATGATTGGTCTTATACGAAAATCCCAATGGAAGAATGATCGTGTGCTAACTGAAGAGGACCAGCTGAATGCGACGGTTCTGCTGATAAATGCAATTAGGAGCTCGCTAATGTACCTCAAGGAGCAGCCACTTTACGTTGATTTTGACAAATTTTTCGAAGAAACTGTCAAACCTTTTTGCAGTGTTATTGAAGACAGTGACTCGATGGAAAACTTTACCAAAAGAGTGTCACTGATTAAAGACTCGTTCTGGTACATCCGTAACCAGAATTCTATTGGAATCGATATGGCTCTAGAGTTGTGCAGCCGCGATAACGACGATTTTAACGAATCAATTTTAAAGTCATGTTTCGAACTATATAATGATCAGTTCGAGATATACTTGCTTGGAAATAGTGAGCTGGACAGCGATAAAAGAATTCTAAGTATCGTTCATGCCGTTCACGAAAAGGTCCACCCTACGTTCTCCTCCACATGGACCGAAGAATTGAAGCAGACGACTATTCCGAAAATTCTTGCCGGCTTGGGAGCTGTGTGGTCCATCATGGTTTCGATGGATGTCGCTTACTCAGGAAACTATTTGAAACCGCATCCGATCCAAATACTCAGTGTTCTGAGACTGCTGTGCGTTGACGACAAGACCACCGGCGTTGACAAGCACCTGGCACAAATTTTGACTGGCCAGGGTAAATCACTCACTCTTGGTCTAGTGGCGGCGATACTCGCCTTGTATGGCCATAAAGTAGATGTTGTCTGTTACAGCAAATATTTAACCGAACGAGATTCGGATGATTTCTGTGGTTTCTTCAAAAAGTTCTCTATCAAATCGAAGATATCCTACAAAACAATCGATGACGTGGTATGTGATCAAATACGCACTCTTAGTGGTAGATCAGAACAATATATCAGAAAATGCATCGGACTTCCATACAGTAAATATAGTACAAATGAGGATGATTTAACTGACTCAGTACTCCTGATTGACGAGGTCGATGTTTTCTTCATAGACACATTTTATGGCAATACTTCTGACTATGGTAAAACGCTGAACATTAAAGGACTAGGTCATATTCAACAAATGATTTGGGAGTTGGTTCAATGCTATCCTAATGACGTTGAGAACAGAGTCAGACAATTCATAGACTCATCATACACTTCAGACATTGTTGAGTTTAGATCACTCATGTATCGGAATGGGTCTTACTTTTTGTATGATCATGACAAAGCATCAAGTAATATGTACACGAACGAATCATTGTTTCTTAAACACTTACGGAGTATGATAAGCTTTGCGCAGAATGTCCATAATCGAACAATAGATGATATTTTTTTTTGTAATTTCAGAATTGATGATTCTGGGAAAATAGAAACAACTGACAATCTTGGCCAATTCAGTCATTGCTTACGTGGGTATTTCAATACATTTGTTTATTTCAAGCTACGTAAAACCGCTTTCATTGAAAAGGTGGGAGCTTCGTTGAACTTCGGTTACTTGATATTAGATTCTGCTTCTTTTTCGTACTCTAAGTTACCGGAAAGTTATCCCCTAATATTGGGTGTCACCGGTACGCTTACAGGTCTTAGCCCTTATGAGAAAAATGCCATCGAAAATAACTACAATATAAAGCGTCGGTCGATAATGCCTTCGTACTTCGGCGGCACAAATCTGATATTCTCGCAAACCGAAAATTTCCAATGTCTTCTGGACGAAAGCAGCTGGCGAAGAATGATATTCACTCGAGTGAATTCCATCATCAATGCCAACAGATCGGTAATTGTATTTTTCGAAGACGAAATCGAGATCAACCGGTTCACGCGGCTCTTTGAGAACCAACTTGATCGATTGCACAAAATTACGATCAACACTGACCCCGGAATCAGAGAACGGTACATCGCCGAGGCTGGTCTAACCCGGACGGTTACCTTAGGATCGCGGGCCATGGGTCGTGGAGTGGATTATAAATCGTCACTTCTAGTGGAAAAAAATGGCGGCATTCACGTAATACAGACGTTCTTTTCGCTGGACGACAAGGAGGAAACGCAAATTAAAGGACGTACCGCTCGAAAAGATCATCTGGGGAGTTACGAATTAATCGTTTGTCAATCGCATCTTAAGAAAATTAATTTGATTAATAGTAATATGCATCTCAATGAAATCAATTATACATATTTGAAAGCATCCAGGGTGCGAAATACTTCAACAGCTTCTGAAGGTAAGAAAAGGAAACTACAAGAATCCAATAGAAAACATGCGGAATCGATAAGATTTTATCAGAATATCTGATTTGAACTGCTTGCTCAGAACGATATATGATATATGATGTTTGACGAAATTAATTCCATTTAGCTATAATATCTTTCATAACTTGATTTATCAATATGATATACACATGATTAATAAAGAGACGATCTAGCAAATAATGCCTTTTATTTAAATAAGTTGTAGGTGTCCCGCTTTGCTTGGAATTTCCAGTTTGATTGGCAGTTTTTAATTACAATCGGAAAATGATAAAACCCGTTTAGTCAACAGGGTAATTGTGCTTTGTATTGCTTCTTTTTTTACCCAATTTTATTTGCTAATTATCTAATACATGCATTCATCATTAGACTAGGTGTTCCGTATTTTCTTAACACTATCATCCTTATTTGCTATGTTTCATATTTAATTAATATTAATACACTTCCATTGCCTCTGGCGGTTAGGATTTTTCCTCTGGTTGAATTGAACCATGTAGGAATTAACATGTTTTCAACTTAAACTAAACTTAACTCAATTTATACTAAAGATACAAGGAGCGAATCGTTGCAATAGAAGATTGGAATGATTTTTGTCTAAAATTGTAAAATTATTTTATTGGACATTTGTTGTTGAAATTCTTTTAAGTTCATTGGCACTTTACCACGGAAGCAACTTCAGAATCATTTAAAAAAAAATGATTTTCAATCCTCTGTAGTGCCTTCTTTCTGGTATTGCAGCTACTAGTCCATATTGGCACAACATACAACATGGCTGGTCTAAAAATTTGTTTGTAAATCAAAAATTTGTTCTTAAGACAAAGTTTTGATTTTCTGTTTATAAGTGGATATAGACACTTAATATATTTGTTACATTTGGCTTGAAGGCCTTCAATGTGATTTTTAAAAGTCAATTTCTGATCTAGCAGAAATCCTAACTATTTGGCTTCGCTAGACCAACTAAATGGAACCCCATTCATAGTGACAATATGTCTGCTAGAAGGTTTCAAATAAGAAGCTCTCGGCTAATGTGGGAAAATTATAAGCTGAGTTATGGAAGCATTCGGGGAAATTTTCCATTTTTGCAAGAAAGTGGAAAAATATCCAAACTTTTTTGGTATCTACAAATGACACGAAGGCTTCGCCTTTTGGCAGAGAGACCCGTGTCATCTGCAAATAAAGATTTTTGACACCCTGGTGGTAAATCAGGTGAGTCAGAAGTAAAAATGTATGTACAATATGGGCCCCAGTATGCTGCCTTAAGGAGCACCAGCTCTTACAGGTAATCTATCAGATTTAGAATTCTGATAGTTTACCTGCAGTGAGCGATCTGATAAATAATTTTGGATCAGTTTAATAATGTACAGAGGAAAATGAAAATTCATCAATTTTACAATCAAACCTTCATGCCAAACAGTGTCAAATGCTTTCTCTATATCAAGAAGAGCAACTCCAGTCGAATATCCTTCGATTTGTTGAGCCGAATTAAATTCGTTACTCTTAATAACTTATGAGTGGTTGAATGCCCATCGCGAAAACCAAATTGCTCATCAGCAAAAATAGAATTTCCATTATTATGAACCATCATTCTATTTAAAATAATCTTTTCAAACAATTTGCTTTTTGAAGAAAGCGTTAAATAGAAGCCTCAGCTGGATTTTTGTCCGGCTTCAAAATTGGAACAACTTTGGCATTTTTCCATTTATCTGGGGAGTATGCTAATTGAAAACATTTGTTAAATAAATTAACCAAAATGGATAAAGAGCTCTCAGAAAGTTTTTTGATAAGTATGTAGAAAATACCATCATCACCCGAGGCTTTCATATTTTTAAATTTTCTAGTAATAGATCTCACTTCATCCAAATTAGTTCCCAACGAAGGGTCAAAAACATTCTCTTGATTGAGAATGTCTTCGAAGCTCCGTGTAACTTGATCCTCAATTGGACTAGTGAGACCTAGACTAAAATTATGGGTACTCTCGAACTGCTAAGCAGGTTTTTGAGTCTTTTCGCCATTTGTTAATAAAATTTTATTTCCCTCTTTAATTGGCTTTTGAGGTTTTTTAGGAATTTTCGTTAATTCCTAAAGGGTTCCGAACTGGGATCCAACTTTGAGACATTATTCTCAAAGTTGGTATTTCTCAGAATAGCGAAACGTTTTGCCTTTCTCGTAAACAAAGTATACGTAAAGGCTATATCTAGACCAACATTTGAAAAGGGCGTAACAGCCAAAATTTATTCCTTCTGATTCTTCGTCAACATATATAGCTATAAATGTGGACAAAGAAGCAGAAGGAATAAATTTTGGCTGTTACGCCCTTTTCAAATGTTGGTCTAGATATGATCGCTCCAAAAACAAACTTTTTATAGAAGGCCCGGAGACCCATAGTGTTATATACCAATCGACTCAGTACGACGAATTGTGTGTGTGTGTGTTTTTTTATAGAGGGGTGAAGGCATACAGACACCTGAAATTATCAGTTAGGGAGTGGGGTTGACACGTTAGGCAGAAGGCCGAACCGCCGGACCCACTAAAACCACCCAAGTAACAGAAGGTTACTTGAGTTACCCTCTCCCCTAATACCCTGAACCTTCCAGTATTACTTCTGGGGGATAGGCAGTATTAAATTAACTCCTCCCAAAATGGCACGTTTCACGGCGCCTTTTTTCGATGTTCAATTTACTTCTGAGCCATTTGGCTCCCTTGTTTGTACCAGTAAGCACACAAAAGTCTTGAGCCCTTTATCTTTTCCTCGTGCCATTCAGCACCATCTCCTTTTCGAGCCATTTAGCTCTCAACGTGGTCGCACTCTACTCAGATAATCCCCGGCGGCGGATCTATCCTACTCCGACGGGCAGTCCCCCGGCGGCGGAAGCTCCCCCGAAACCGAAGGCCCGCATTTTTGGAAGGCTATTTTGTTATCAACACTACTAATACACCTGGTCAGCAGGTCCTATGCACTTTCTCACGTCAACGGGTTACCGGACGAGTGCCGAAGTCGATCCAGAGATTCTGGGTGGAGCAAAGCGTCCGGTTCAATGGTGCCTCGACGACCCGAAACCGGCCCTTCAACGCGTCGCGATCTACTCGGCCTAGTCCCCGGCGATGGATCTGGCGTACACCGGCGAAAAAAAATCCCGGCGGCGGAATCTCCCCCGGATCTGTTCTCCCTTGTCCATGAGATATTCAGCTCCCAGCCTGATATAGGTCTAATCATAGTCTTTTAACAACATTCTCGTGCCATTCATCACCATCTTTCGACATTGAGCCTGTGTGTCTGTGTGTATGTGTGTGTGTGCGCAAAACGACTCAAAAAATGTCACTCATTTTTCGGGCACTTATCCTTAACCGATTTACTCGCAACAAGTTACATTCAACGAAGAATCCTGTCCCATTGTTTCCTATTGAAAATTGGCCATATCGGACTATGGAATCGATAATTATACCATTTTTGCCTTTCTCGTACCTTGATTGATCAACGTAGCAGTGTTTGTGCCTTTCTCGTTCATCAGATATAGTACGATCTAGCCAATTTTCAATAGGAAACAATGATACAGGATTTTCCGTCGAATGCAACTTATTGCAAACAAATCAGATCAAGATAAGTGCCTAAAAGATAAGTGAGTTTTATTTTGCGCACATACATACACACGCACACACATACACACAGACAGACATCATCTTAATTCGTCGAACTGAGTCGATTGATATATAACACTATGGGTCTCCGAGCCTTCTATCAAAAGTTTGGTTTTGGAGTGATCATATAGCCTTTACGTATACAATTTTTTATGGAAAAATCGCTAAAAAAATGTCACTCATTTTCAGGCACTTTTCCTCACTCGATTTGCTCGCATTAAATTGCATTCGGCGCAGAATGTCCCATTGTTTCCTATTGAAAATTGGTCAGATCGGACTATGGGCTTAGAAGTTATAGTCAAAATATTATTTATTGTTAAAAAGAGTGCAAAAAAGTCTAGCTCTCTTTCTTAGCACTTAGATTTCATCTATTCGCTCGCAACGGATTGCATTCGACGCAGAATCTTGGCTCATTGTTTCCTGTAGAAACTTGGCCGGATCGTACAATTGGATCAGAAGTTATAGCGAAAATATAAATTTTAAAACTACAAAATAAAATCCCATTTTTTGCACTTATGCTCATCCGATTTGTTTGCAACAAGTTGCGTTCGGCGAGAAATTTTGTTATGCCTATAAATGAATATGAAAAACAAGACCAATCCACACATTGGTGTTATTTTAGATTTAGCCAAACCTTTTGAACGAACGAGAAAGGCACCATCACCGCTAGGTGGATTAATCTGTTTTTTTTAATGTATTTTAGAAGCATGAAAGAAAATTCCCGAAAACCCCTAACCCAGTTGCCAAAAGCGAGGTTTCTGCTGGCTGGTTATTACGTCGATTTTGTCATTACGTTGAACATATTACGTCTTACATAGTATAAATTTGACGAAAAAATGCCAATTACGTCACTTTTAGTTACACAAAACAGATGTAAAAACACATACAATTTACGACGGCGATGATGTGCATCAAATCTGATGTGATACTACAATTTTTTTTTTGTTGTGTAATTAATTCTACCTTTTTGGTGTTTGAAGAAAACTACCTCAGGAATATCCTGCTCGACATTCATGTAGAGCCCGCGTACACCAGTGAACATGTCAAGCTGGAACTCGGATGGAAATCGCTTACTCACAGTTCGTGTCAATTTCAGAACTTCGACATCACTGATGAAAGCTCGTGATCTGTCACCTCCGGTGGCAAGTCATATACCCGCACGTAGCGAGTATTTCCAACCTTCCTGTCATTAGTGTAATGGAAGGGAAGCTGCCTTCAATTTTAAACCGGATGGCTTGTGGGCTTCGTAGTCGTGCGGCTAGCGACTTCAATCGTCTAGACCTGTAACATGAAATCACGTCCCATTAAAATTAATATTCTAAAAAAAATATACATGTATTTTGTTTTGCGTTAGGAGTTAGGAATTAGTTTTGTTAAAATTTGTTCATTTTTATCTGCCCACTTGAACGCCGTCTGCTACCAAAACTTTCCAAGTTTCTGCTACCAAAGTCACACGATACAGTTGGTATGCGGAGCTGACGGAAACAGAAAAAGAATGGGGAAAACGGTTGGGGTTCGGTGGAGACTCATCTCCATTGCTCGTCCTCTTTTGGGCTTCGCTTGAGCCAGCCATTGATACGGTCGTGTGTGAAGAGTCCGGTCAAATGAGTTTTTATTCGAGACAGTCTGTACCGTGCATCCAAACCGAAAAGTTGTGCGACTGGCGAAAATAATGTCTCAATACCGATAGTGCGTGATCGTGTGATTTCGGAACCCCAAGTGATAATCCGGAATCCGCCGGGAAACGAAAGTTATTTCGGGACGTTAGATTCCGCAATCATTTGGCCGTAGTGAATAAACCATACTTGTAAAGCGTGTGCCTAGAAAGGGTAGTCGGTAAAGCGATAGTCCAGTGTGGTCCCAAACAGCCGGCCTTTAGAGCGGCCATCTCAGTGCCCCCGAAAAGTGAACCCCTAAATCAAGCCCCGAAAAATTGTACCAGTCGTGGACACGAAAGTGAGCTTGTGGCTTGCAGTGTGTTAGCTAGTTTTGTAGCTATAAAGACGCGGGTACCCCGTCTCGGCGCGTGTGTTCCGTGAGTGCCGGACGTAATATCCCGGCGTCCGACCAACGACGCTCATACCTAGTCCCCAACCGCTGGCGTTGTTAAAACAGTTAGCGACGGCGCGGGCCCAACCTAACCATCGACGACTCTTGAACGGCAGAGTAGGCAGCCCCTGAGGTTAAAGGTAAGTTGCATGCTTCCACTATGTTATAGACCAGCGGTTCTCAACCTGGGGTACATGTACCCCTGGGGGTACCTTTGCTGGTCTCTGGGGGTACCTGAGACAAAAATGCGTAATGGCGGATGTTGTATTATATAAAAGCAAATAATACTCACTTTAGGATTGACCTTGATGTTTTAATCGACTTCATTCTGTTTATTTCATTATAGCGGGCTTGGTAGTCATATGGCTACTGCTTCTGCCTCATACGCAGGAGGTCGTGGGTTAAATCCCAGGTCCGTTCCATTCGCCTACTTTGTATCTTTCTCTTTATTCCTCATGTTCTAGCAATCGCTAGAACTGGAAATGGACTTCCATACCGTTTCCATTACTATTCCTATACCTCCAACTTGAGTATTCTATCAGTAATCTGCTAGAATTGGAAATGAACTATAGAGCTCGTTTCTTACATCCAATTAGAAATTCCATCAGTTACCTTCTCCTATCTATCACATTACTTGATACTTGATACTTGATGGGCTACAGCTCTTCGATGAACCTACGCCGAATGGAGTATCCTTCTCCACTGGACTCGATCCTGGGCCAATCGCTTCCAGTCGCCCTGAACATTGAGCGCCCTCAGGTCCTCTTCAACTGCAAAAAGCCATCGTGTACGCGGCCTTCCACGAAGCCTGCGGCCTCTTCCGGGTTCTCTACTAAATATTATCTTCGCTTGATGTTCTTCCGGCATACGAACAACGTGACCAGCCCACCGTAGTCTGCCGTGTTGTATAAGCTTAATAATATCCAGCCCTTTATATACCTGGTACAATTCGTGATTCATGCGACGCCGCCAGATACCGTTCTCCTGTTTACCGCCGAGTATTGTCCGCAGCACCTTACGCTCAAACACCTGATGCTCAAGCACCAGCTCTCCGATCAGCCTCCTTTAACGTCCATGTTTCATGGCCGTATAAAGCCACCGGAAGAATCAGAGTAGTATACAGCGCGAGTTTAGTTTTCGTTTGCAGACTACGGGACTTAAGCTGGTTACGAAGTCCGTAATAAGCCCTATTTGCAGCTGCAATACGCCTTTTCACCTCGCGGGTAACATCATTATCGCACGTCACTAATGTTCCAAGATACACAAATTCTTCTACCACTTCAAATTTTTCACCATCCAGCACTATTTCGCTACCACCACCACTAATGAACCCACGTTGATTGCCAGCGACCATGTACTTCGTTTTGCTGGTATTGATCGTGAGTCCAATCCTCGCTGTCTCCCTCTTAAAAGGCACAAAAGCCTCTTCCACGGCACGGCGATCAATTCCGATAATATCGATATCGTCCGCAAATCCCAGGAGCATATGCGATTTTGTGATAATGGTACCGCTTCTTTGCACACCAGCTCTCCTAATCGCTCCCTCGAGCGCTATATTGAACAGTAGGTTCACATTGGCAGCTCGTTAACCAAGACGGACCCCTGCCTCTCCAACCTAACCCATAAATTCCAACAAATTCCGCATGAACTCGTGGCAAGTGCAGAGGTATATTCGGCTTGCAGTGGGCGAGTGATTGCATCATCATTTCCTCCCCTTCCCTACATTGACTTGCATTCTGACGTGGCAGGCGCCAGTATGACCTAACAAATGAGATCACCAGTACTTGTACATTGAAGATGTGTGCTAGTCCCAAGCAAACATCTGTTGGTTCCCTGTGCAAGAACAGCTGATCTGGTCATAATGGAGTAGCAACTACGAGCAGTCAATCAAGCTCAAGCTCAAGCTCAAGCTCTTCATTCTGTTTATTTCATTAATATGACGCTACTACCAGAAAGAACAGTTTTTTTTGTGTTGAGCAGATTTGTTGTCCTGGATAAAGAGTCCTTAAGAGCAAAAGGTAACGGAACTACCGAAGAGGTTGCTTGTATAGATTTAAGCTTGTTTTTACATTGGAGGTTAATAATCACCATTTGAAATATTTCAGGTACATTGTTTATAACAGTAAACGGTGTTGATAAAATGAAAGTTTTGTTACTGTGTTCTCAAAAATCAGCAAATATGCTTCACGGACAATCTCAGAAACTCATTAATGGGTAAAATTTCACTCTTTTCGAAGAATAAGTGGATCTACTCATAAAATGAGTAAAACATTGTTTACTCTTTAATGAGTAAACGCAATATGTGTCAAAAAATGGGGCTTTTTTAACCCATTTTTGAGAATGATTCAGAACTTTGAATGGGTAAATTTTACTCGCTTTGGGATTTTTTTTTTTTGGCCGCGGCCGATAATTTGAATATTTTTTCTAATTTTAAAATAAAAGAGCAAATGAAACAATATGAACACAATAAGTTTATTTATAAGCCATATAAGCACCGACAATATAAGTGTATTTACACATTATAATATGTTTTCGCCAAAGGGAACGACACAATATTTTCCAAGCTGAAAAAGGCGGCGTATCTTGTGCGAATTTTGTCATTTTTTTCTGGGATGCCATGTCGTCTTTTTCTGGATTTTTTTACTCGAAAACCCTTGTGTTACCCTGCTGGGTTTTTGCAGAAAATGCAGCAATTGGGGCCCTCCTTAGCCGTGCGGTAAGACGCGCGGCTATAAAGCAAGACCATGCTGAGGGTGGCTGGGTTCGATTCCCGGTGCCGGTCTAGGCAATTTTCGGATTGAAAATTGTCTCGACTTCCCTAGGCTAAAGACACTATAAACAAAGACAGGAAATGTTCCAATTGGAATTCCAAATTTACTGTCAGTGTCATTCCAATCGAGCAAGAGACCTGTCATTCCAAAAAATCACGCCTAACATTTGGTAAGGGCTATTTCAATTATCATAAAAACACATGTTTCGATTATTATTTTACTATTTTTTGATCATTTTGAGCAAATCAACCACAACAAATGGTTGGAAATAAAGTTTACTTGTTTATCATGAATTCACAACCCGATTTGGCTTGGTGAACGCGTTACTAATTCAATATTGATGAAACTTGAAAATCTGATGGACCAATTTGGAAAGTTTATGCAGTGTCTGCAGTGTTGCGCATTCGATGTTGCCGGTTGATTTGTTTGTTCAAGGATCAGATTTCGCGTCTTTGTATATAGTGTCTTTACCCTAGGCATAAAAGTATCATCGTGCTAGCCTCATGATATACGAATGCAAAAATGGTAACTTGGCTTAGAAACCTCGCAGTTAATAACTGTGGAAGTGCTTAATGAACACTAAGCTGCGAGGCGGCTCTGTCCCAGTGTGGGGATATAATGCCAATAAGCAGAAGAAGAAGAAGAAGAAGAAGCAGCAATTGGATCCGTGGTGAACTGTGTGCTCCCGTGACACCTGCATGCTGAAACAAATTATATCGAACATGAGGAATGAAAATCGAGCTTGAGCTTGAGCTTGAGCTTGATTGACTGCTCGTAGTTGCTACTCCATTATGACCAGATCAGCTGTTCTTGCATTAGGAACCAACAGATGTTTGCTTGGGACTAGCATACATCTTCAATGTACAAGTACTGGTGATCTCATTTGTTAGGTCATACTGGCGCCTGCCACGTCAGAATGCAAGTCAATGTAGGGAAGGGGAGGAAATGATGATGCAATCACTCGCCCACTGCAAGCCGAATATACCTCTGCACTTGCTACACGAGTTCATGCGGAATTTGTTGGAATTTTTGGGTTAGGTTGGAGGCAGGGGTCCGTCTTGGTTAACGAGCTGCCAATGTGATAGATAGGAGAAGGTAACTGATGGAATTTCTAATTGGATGAAGGAAACGGGCTCTATAGTTCTTTCCAATTCTAGCAGATTACTGTTAGAATACTCAAGTTGAAGGTATAGGAATAGTAATGGAAATGGTATGAAGTCCATTTCCAGTTCTAGCGATTGCTAGAACATAAGAAATAAAGAGAAAGATAAAAAGTAGGAGAATGGAACGGACCTGGGATTGAAACCATGACCTCCTGCGTATGAGGCAGAAGCAGTAGCCATATGACTACCAAGCCCGCCTCGAAACAAGAGAGATCACGCACTGAACTGATTAATTTTATCGCCGGCCGCACAACACAGAACACAATAATTCGGCCGACCGCGCGATCGTTCTGCTGTCCGAAACAAGAGAGATCACGCACAGAACTGATTAATTTTATTACCGGCCGCGCAATGCAGAACACAATAATTCGGCCGACCGCGCGATCGTTCTGCTGTCCGAAACAAGAGAGATCACGCACTGTCGAACATGAGGAATGAAAATCGAAGCGAAAAACAAAGTGCATACTTACTTTTGCGTATACTAGCACCCCCATGTTGTTAACGGTCGTAAATGGTCGTAAAATTAAACTTGAGCAACTCAAATCAAATTAAAACTATAATATTTAATGTAAAAAACACTTTACTTTGTGATGGGCTCAAACTTGTCTCCTAAGTACACTCACAAAAAACTCCGCATTATATTCATGAGTTTACACATGGATTTTTGCAATGGGGGTTGCCAAATGCATTCCATATTTTTGACACATATATTTCATGCGCCCGCATGAATTACATGAGCGTTCATACATACTATCTATGTGGGTCATCGTATCCATGTGTGAATTTGTATGCAATTTGGTATATGCCGACACATGATATGCATATTTCAAAATACATGGATTTTTGCCATAAAGTATGTGTCGATTTTCCTGAGTGTATTTTTTCACCCATTTAGGAGTAAACGACAATCATTTTCAAACCGATACAACATTCTCGAAATGTGTATTTTTTCACACATTTAAAGTTGTCAAATTTTCACCATTTTCTGACAGTCACATACTTTTTTACTCATTAATGAGTTTCTGAGTTTATCCGTGTTGAAAACTCCAGTAAACATACTGTGCCAATATATTAATTTTGTTTTAAAAACTTCAATGTTGGAAAATAAAAGTTCGACGTGTAGATCCTTGCCTTGCAGCTTTATATTCAAGTTAACAAAATGCTTGGTGACATCTACTAGAGAAGCTATCCATTCACCTATTCAAGATCATTCAGCTCGACCTTTGATTTCCCTTTATCTGGTAAAGAGAGTGCGATTTCCTTTCGAAAAGAAAAAAAAAATCTTTCAAGCATTGGCTAAGTCAGCGAATTTCCCGCTAATACAGCAAATCTACGTATTCTGGTTCCTTTTCTGTCAATATCATTTGGATTTGGTGGTGATTGAGCTCTCTCGCGTTGATAAAGTTGCCCATCACAAAGTAAAGTGATATTACTTTTGCATTATTGACACGATGAAACTACCCAGCCGAGAAAACTTTCTGAACCGAACCGGGAATCGAACCCAGCCTCCTTCATCATGGTCTTGCATCAGAAGAACTGTTTTATTTTTCTAAAACACCGAACATCTTTAATTTTTACCCTTTCTGTCGAAGTATCCTAAATTTTACTTTGATTTCGTAACGCATCCATGTTGTAATTAATAAAAAAATATGATTGTTAGCAAGGTTGAAAATTGATAAGTCGATATACGTGAATTATTATTCATGATGATGATGATACTACCATCTATTGTAGCAAGGCACCTGCCGATAGCACTGGCCATATCTGACAAACGATTTGATCACGATTTTACTACTGTTTGTATTTCATCAGACGGCAAAACATACTTTTGCATATAAACGATAAAGACGGATCCATAAAAAACTGGAAAACGATCCATAAATAACATCTGAATATTCCTTAAAATGTTACCATAAATCCATAAAATAGTTAATGAGATTCCATAAAGAATAATTTTTCGATCCATAACTAAGCCAATATTTAGCAATTAATTGGGAAATATGTTCCATTAACATAGTCAAGAAAAACAATAAAATTCTTGCTATTTTCCCATGAAAAATGACAAATGATCCATAAATCTTTGGAAAATGATCCATAAAAAACTATATTTTGATCCATAAAACTTCAAATTTGCGCATTTTTTTATCGTGATGATGATCCATAATTTCAGTAATATGATCCATAATTTTAGTCATATGATCCATAATTCTGGCCATTTGATCCATAACTTTGTTCAAATGATCCATAGTTTTGTTGATATGATCCATAAATTTTGATAAATGATCCATAGATTTTATAAAATGTGTGGATCAATTAATATGGTTTCATTGGCCTTCTTTCAAAAAGCATTATGGATCACATTATCAAAATTATGGATCATATGATCAAAATTATGGATCATATGGCTGAAATTATGGATCATCAGGATATAAATTGCGCAAATTTGAAATTTTATGGATCAATTTATAGTTTTTATGGATCATTTTTCAAAGTTTTATGGATCATAAAAATATTCTTTATGGAATCTCTCGAACTATTTTATGGATTTATGGTAGCGTTTTATGGAACATTCAGATGTTATTTATGGATCGTTTTTCATTCTTTTATGGATCGTTTTTCCACATTGAACGGTGCAAAGTAAGGGCTGCCTCATCAGACTCCTGTATGAAGGGCCAAAAATGGGTGGGGTGGTTCCATAAGCAGAGACACTTATGCGAATCCACGGGATGAATACAGAATCTCCTTCTAGAAGAAAGTTCGTACATACAATATTATAATTTAGCCCTCGTTTCCCAGATTGGCCCAATAGATGGGGAGAAGAGCCCGCCTTCTATCCACGAGATGTTAACAACAGGAAGTTGGCGATTCCACTCCTCCTATCCAAATCGCTTCAATCGGGTGCCCTGATGGTTTTTATGGTATATAATCATATGGTTTCAATATAATTTGGTAATTATATATAATGGAATTCTCTCACCAAGTTTTAATTCCATGTCCTGGACCTTTCTTCAACGTCAGCTCGTTTTAGATTCATGCCCTTAGAGATCGAAAACCAATAGCTCTTCAAGAGATGTTCTGGTTTAGATCGGGTAATATGCTTCATTCTGGTTCAAAGATCGAGAAATAGACTTCTTGATTTCTGAAAATATGAAATAAAAAAACGGATGGCAGTATCATACATAATAACATAATTGTTTTGATTAATATGAATCTGTATTCTGACTTTTTTGCCTGTCTCTTACAATGAACTTTTTTTTTCAAAATCTTTTTTTTTATATCGTTGTATCAGAGGATTTATAAACGTGATAAGTACAAGACAACTTTATTTTGGACTGTGGTGAGCTGGTTATTCAACAAAAATTGGCAATAACTCTGCAGTGATCTAATAGGTGGAAGAATACGTGACGCGCATTAAATTACAAATACATTTCTTCTCTACACATAATATGAAATAACAAAATATGAAAAGTGTTTGCTTATATGTGAACCATTTATTTAAGAAACTGCATGTGTGACATTTTTGGGCAAAATTAGATTTTCATATTTTTTGAACCCTCATCCAAAAATACGTATTCTGGCAAAAAAACGTAAAATTAGTTCGGAAATGTATGATTTTTTTTTTTCGTTTGCTTGAAAAATGTTCCAAATACCCAAAAATCAGTTCATATTCTCATAAAGCGCAAACGCAAGTTTATAATTTTAAAAAAATCTGATGGTTCATTGGCACAGTTTTAATATTTCCCATGAAAACCCAATAAATCCAATATATTTTCTTTGCACATAACATGTCGCCCTCCGTTTGATTTATTTTTATAAAACAAATGATAGAAAAAAAGGAAAGTATATATACTTCCTGAAAACTAATGGAATATGTATAGGGGGCCATCCACAAAGTACGTCACGCTGCTAGGGGAGGGGGTTCTGAGCAGCGTGACGACTCTCAAAAATTTTTAGAGTTTTATTAAAAAAAGTGTGACGAAGGGGGGAGGGGGGGTTGAAAATCACCGATTTTTGCGTGACGTACTTTATGGATCTTCCCTAGTACTTAAAAAAAGGGAGATTTTGTGATACTTTACGAATTCCACGTGTCGTTTATCAACGGCGCTAATATGAATGCCAGGAGCAGTAAGGTTTGCATGATAAAATTCTTCTCCTTTTGATTTCAAGTATAGTTTTGTGTTCAATCACCGATTCTCAGACAGATTGTTGACAGATTCAATTGTTGCCACGCAAGACCTTTTTGTTTCCAACTGATGGAAGAACTGGAACAGCTACCGGATTTGCCGCCAAATTCTGCTACCATCGATACCAAGTCCTCCGTTGAAGGTGACGAAGGTCCTACATGATCCATTACGTATGAAAGTTGGTATCCTTTAGATTTCTAGGGACACAGGGACACAGCCATAGATGTTACAGTCTCAATTACTGACAAAACTCCTTTCTGAGGCACTCCAGCATAGAATCATCCAATCATGCAAACATTTGATGAACCTGAATGCTTTTCCTTCTCAGCTTTTTGGTTCAAATATGCCACATTTTTGACATAACGATTTTTTTTATACGTGAATTATTCTTCATAAGCCCAAAATTATGTTTTTGAAAATTCAATCAAATTGAATGGTTAAGTTTGATAAAAGCCCAATGAAAATCGATTACCCACTTTTACATTTGAGCTACCAGTAAATTAAAAAAAAAACTAGGGGGTACCTCAAGCTGTGCCATGGTCTGAAGGGGTACCACTCGAGAAAAAGGTTGAGAACCGCTGCTCTAGACGCATGTGCTGTGGAGTGTGGGTTCGATTCCCACCCCGGTTAAAGAAAAAAACTTTTCGTAAAGCGAAAAGTTCTCCACTGGTCCACTGGGTGTTGTGAAATTGTCCTGTCAGCTGTCTCATGCTATATGTTAAGTGTTCAGTCTGTGCGACCTCAGGTCGAAGACGGTGATTCTGTCTTTTTAATAAGAAATTTTATAAGCGGTCTCCATCAAAGAATGGTCGCCGTTCAGCGCTTTAACGAAGCGGACCATGTCAGCTAGAGCTGACTGGGCGGCATTCTCCGGAAAAATAAATGCCAACGTATTCTTGACCGTCGCTTCACTGCACATTGCGAAATATTACAGTTTATGGCTAAATAAGTGCCGAAAGCAAGCGCGCGAGTGAATAAAAACGCCTGTTCACAACAAGGTGTGATCGTCCATTGACTACACTTCTTCTGATGAAGAATCGTTAGAGCACTTATTTGATACTCACTTCCCTGGATGTGTCGATATAACATCTTCGGATGATCCTGATGTCTTTTCATGTTCCTATGGGTCTTGGGTTCAAGCTCGTAGAATCATAACTTTTGAACCGATTCAATGGGCACTTAACAGTTTTGCTCCCTACAAATCTCCAGGGGAGGATGCGATTTATCCCGTTCTACTTCAGAGAGGTTTTGAGCATATCAAACATGTTTTAAAATTCTGGCGGGATGTCACTGTAAAGTTTATCCCAAAAGGAGGACGTGCTTTGTATGAAGAAGCAAAGAGTTTTAGACCCATCAGTCTGACTTCGTTTCTTCTGAAATGCTTAGAACGTATGTATTATCGATCATAACATTCGTGATGACTGTTTATGTTCAGCAAACATGCCTCTTCATGTTAATCAACATGCTTACCAATCTGGAAAGTCCACCGTGACTCTTCTACACAAGGTTGTCTACGATATCAAGAAAGCATTTGCTCAAAAGCAATCGTGCTTTGGTGCTATCTTAGATATTGAAGGTGCTTTCGACAGCGTGTCTTTTGATGCAATATTGGAAGCCGCACGTTGTCATGGGCTACCTAATATAATTACCAAATGGATTCACCAGATGCTTAGAAACCGGCATCTCTACTCGACATTACGTCAAGCAGCGATTAGGAAATTAAGTGTCTGTGGATGCCCTCAAGGGGGAGTATTGTCTCCACTTTTATGGAATCTCGTTGCAGATACGCTATTGAGGTTACTCAATAATGGCGGTTTTCCTACCTATGGATTTGCCCACGACTATCTAACATTGATAGTGGGTTTGTGCATTACTACCTTATTCAACCTGATGCAAAACGCTCTTCAGCTAGTTGAAAATTGGTGTCGCCAATGTCTTCATCTATTGTTCTTTTCACGGAAAAACGTAACCGTAATCGTATTCGTCCATTACATCTTTTTGGTTCTGAAATCAATGTAACTGATCAAGTAAAGTATGTGGGTCTAATTTTGGATGCAAAAGCTTTCTGGACTCCTAACATTGAGTTTAGAATCAAAAAGGCTTGTATGTGTGCCAATTCGAAGTTAGTAATCGCATGTTGAACTCAAATTGAGGAAATGAATTCAGTTAATACTTTATACCTTATATGGGTACCTGGCTATTCTTCCATAGCTGGAAACCGAAATGGCTGATGAGTTAGCTCATAAAGGAGCATCACATGACTTTATTGGTTCTGAGCCAGCTATTCCAATATCCAAGTGTTGGGTGAAGCTTTTGATCAACCCTTGGGCTGTCACTCAGCACTAATGGCATTGTCTGGATTCATGTCATCAAACAAAATTGTATATCCAGGAGCCATCTCTGGTAGTAGCAAGCTATTTAGCTAATCTGTCTGAACAGAATTGCAGTGTCTTAGTCAAGGCCTTGACAGGTCACTGCCGACTGAACTATCATAACGCGTTGAATCATCTGTTTGTGATAGTTGTGAATCCGATTATGGAACTTCTTTTCATCTGATATGTAACTGCCCAGTCTATGCGCAATTGCGCTTCCAAATATTTGGTAAACACTTACTTAGTGAAATTGACTTCAGAAACCTGAACCTTCGGAGCATTTTATTGTTCATAACCCGTTGTGGTAAGGAGCTATAAGCTCTTGTACGCTTATGATTCTATCATAAACGCCCGAATGACACTCGCCCGAAAGTAACAGTCGCCCGAAAAGACCAAACGCCCGAAAAGACCATTCGCCCGAATGGACCACTCGCCCGAATGGACCGTTCGCCCGAATGGACCATTCTGCCGAATAGGTCATATATTCTATACCAACATGTTATTTTGCCTTTCTCGTATACTAAGTATACGTAAAGGCTATATGTTCACTCCAAAAACAAACTTTTTATAGAAGGCTCGGAGACCCATAGTGTTATATACCAATCGACTCAGCTCGACGAATTGAGGTGATGTCTGTGTGTGTGTATGTGTGTGTGTGTGTGTGTGTGTTTTTTTTTCTTCCTAAACAATGGAGGGGGAATCTGCTCAACAGACATCCTGGGTTGACCAGGAAGTGCTGGGTTAGGGGCCACCTGCAATGGGGGAGACATGACTGCATCCCCGACCAGCTAAACCGTTTCCATTGTCGCCAAGCCCATCGTCCCTTCGGTACAACCAGAAAGTAATGCTTCAAAGGGGGGCCAGTGCATGACGCACCCTCGAGGTTAGCTGCGTGTCCTTGCAGCATCGAACATCGTGACTCGCTGTGTGTGTGTGTGTGTGTGTGTGTGTGTGTGTGTGTGTGTGTGTGTGTGTGTGTGTGTGTGTGTGTGTGTGTGTGTGTGTGTGTGTGTGTGTGTGTGTGTGTGTGCGTGTGTGCGTGTGTGTGTGTGTGTGTGTGTGTGTGTGTGTGTGTGTGTGTGTGTGTATGTGCGCACCAAAAGAGCAAAAAGTCTCGCTCACTTTTGTTGTACTTACCCTTGACCGATTTCTTCGCAACAGGTTGCATTTGACGCAGTATTCTGCCCCATTGTTTCCTATTGAAAATTGGCCGGATCGGACTATGGACTTGGGAGCTGTGGCCAAAATACTTTTTTCTCATAAAAAAGCGCGTAAAAAGTCTCGCTCACTTTTTTTTACTTTCCCTTGGCCGATTCCTTCGCAACAGGTTGCATTCTGCCCCATTGTTTCCTATTGAAAATTGGCTGGATCGGACTATGGGCTCGGGAGTTATGGCCAAAATACTTTTCCTCATAAAAAAGCGCGTAAAAAAGTCTCGCTCACTTTTTTGCCTTTCTCGTATACTAAGTATACGTAAAGGCTATATGTTCGCTCCAAAAATGAACTTTTTATAGGAAGCCCGGAGACCCATAGTGTTATATACCAATCAACTCAGCTCGACGAATTGAGGTGATGTCTGTGTGTGCGTGTGTGTGTGTGTGTGTGTGTGTGTGTGTGTGTGTGCGCACCAAAAGAGCAAAAAGTTTAGCTCACTTTTTTTGCACTTATCCTCAACCAATATACTCGCAACAAGTTGCATTCGACGCAGTATACTGCCCCATTGTTTCCTATTGAAAATTGGCCGGATCGGACTATGGGCTTGGAAGTTATGGCCAAAATACTTTTTCTCATAAAAAAGCGCTTAAAAAAGTCTAGCTCATTTTTAATGCACTTACCTTAAACGGATTTCCTCGCAACAGGTTGCATTCAATGCAGAATCTTGTTTCATTATTTCCTATTGAAAATTGGCCCGATCGAACGACGGGCTCAGAAGTAATGCCCAAAATACTATTTTTTACCGCACGAGAAAGGCATCATTACCGCTAGGTGGATTAATCTGGGTTTTTTATATCATATTAAAAGAAAAAATATGCCAATAACCCGATCAGGAATACATAACAAAATTATAACTCAATTCTATCAATGGTTGTTATTTAAAACAACGTGTGTTATAATTAGATAATTCGATAAAAATGTGTCTTCGGCCAGTTTTATTTCATATCAAAAATATAACAACATTAGTTATGTATATTTACACAAAATAATTGCCTACATTTTTTGATATTGGAAAAAAGCGGAAGTAATCACCTCCAGTATAACTTGAATCAATGTTCGATGTTAATAGCTAGTACAAAGTTAATTGCCTACATTATGGATGGAAATTCGGCGTTGTAGCGTACCACATTTTTATACGTGATGTAGGCAATTACCATGAAAGTAGATTTTTGTACCTCATAATCATATCAACGGTTGTTATAATGTTGAAATGAAGGTAACAACCTCTGATATAATTATGTTACGGCTAGAGGGAATTTTGATATTATTTTTGTTATTTTAACAACTAACCAGCCAATTTTATAACACATTTTGTTACATTATTTTTCTGAAATAAATAACTCCCCTTGTTATAATTTTGTTATGCATTCTTGATCGGGAACCTGGAATATATGAGCCTTCCAGTTTGTCTAGTTTTTCATTCTTTTCTGCTTTTTTAGATATCCTCTTAGCCTGCAGTGGTCGTAGGGTATCAGTGGTCGCATTTCTTTCTTCTACCCGATCAAGAATGCATAACAAAATTATAACAAGGGGAGTTATTTATTTCAGAAAAATAATGTAACAAAATGTGTTATAAAATTGGCTGGTTAGTTGTTAAAATAACAAAAATAATATCAAAATTCCCTCTAGCCGTAACATAATTATATCAGAGGTTGTTACCTTCATTTCAACATTATAACAACCGTTGATATGATTATGAGGTACAAAAATCTACTTTCATGGTAATTTCGCTTACATCACGTATAAAATGTGGTACGCTACAACGCCGAATTTTCATCTATAATGTAGGCAATTAACTTTGTACTAGCTATTAACATCGAACATTGATTCAAGTTATACTGGAGGTGATTACTTCCGCTTTTTTCCAATATCAAAAAATGTAGGCAATTATTTTGTGTAAATATACATAACTAATGTTGTTATATTTTTGATATGAAATAAAACTGGCCGAAGACACATTTTTATCGAATTATCTAATTATAACACACGTTGTTTTAAATAACAACCATTGATAGAATTGAGTTATAATTTTGTTATGTATTCCTGATCGGGTAGTTGGGACTGTTTTGGAACGCTGTAAAACGTGAGACTTCCTCGTTTCAAAAGCGTATTCCACTTATTGTGCCTCCCTATAATGTTATTGGAAGTTCGAGGAATACTGTTTAGGGTATTTTCATAGACCGACCATAGTGAAGGGGAGAAAAGTGGGTCTCTAGTGGTCTTTTTGTGCGTTGATTGGCGACCATTCACATGAGTCCACTACGTTAGGCATAAGTACGTTAGCCATGATGGACGTTACGCATTAAGGACGTTAGGAATAATGTACGTTAGGCTTAATGGTCGTCTGGCATAATTCTGCCTTCTTTATGTCATAGGCTGTTCTTTGGGTCATTTATGTATAACGTCCATTATGCCTAACGGTAATAATTCCCCATTCACATAATACTTGCTTACATAAAAAAAAATACGTTTCTTTGAGCAAGATTTCCGAACCTCCTTGAATGCCGTTGTTATATCTTAACATGGAAAAAGTGCTAAGGTAACAAACTTTTTATAGGCAAGTTGAAGTCTGTATTTTGCAATCCTTCCCGTATGCCGATTGTAATCCCAATCAGTGATGTTTTCTAAAAACAAAACTTTGGTTAATCCCAGCCATCCTAAAATCCAATACTATATATAATAGCCCTGTTTGTCTGTCCGGTGACTAGCCAACCAGACGCAGCACGCGGGGAAATTCTCACAAAAAATAAAATATTTGACACTTCAAATCTTTTTTACTATCAGATGCAGAAAACAAAACCAGTGACAACCTTAGACAATCAAACACAGCATTTGATGAAAAAAATCACAGACAACAGACGTTGAAAATTTTGATTTTCTTAAGTGCATGAATTAAAGAACCGTTTATATTGAAAAAAAAAAAACCTTGCCACGGGCGCTACAGCGTCCACGAATAAACTAGTAGTATATACTCTGGATCTAACGTATATTGATTAAATTTATAAAAAAGTAAATGTTAAAAAGCTCTAGTGGTTAACATTGGAATCAAGTTTTAGTTAGTTTGGTACAAGCTTGAATAATAACTTTACCGCTGTGTGGGGAAAAAATAATGAATTATGGAAATTCTTCAAAGTTATATGTTGTTCAAAATTGCCCCATTCTCACCCCGCACAGGGGGTGACATTGGGCCAAATGAAATAGTTCAGCGGTGTCGATGAAACGATTCAATCGTTCATTCAAAATAATTGCCTACATTACGGCTCGTACCAACTATGTAAGGCAAATCAACTAAAAGCTTGGCCCAATCTTACCCCCTTTTTGCGTGCATTGCTCGTTGCTACGAAGAACCAGAACCGTTATATAAATATTAATAAAATTCGATAAAACAACAACAGATCATCGTAACATGATAACCAGGTATCCATCGATCTAAAAACTAGTTATGTAATAGATTTGTGGGGCATTACTGACCAAAATGTGCCAAGGAAGTTAACTCCGGAGGTGTGCAACTTTTGATAAGAGGAATAAAGAAGAAGGTGCGAATTTTCACTAGAAACAAGAATAAATTATTTGTATCAATAATTTTTCCTTAAAGTACAGTGAATTAGCCTTGTTTTGATGTATTAACCTTATTTGTACGTCAATCCGTTACCGAAATACAGATGATTTCATTATACCGGATTCTAAATAGACATAGCTTTAGCACGATGATACTTTTATGCTCAGGGAAGTCGAGACAATTTCCAATCCAAAAATTGCCTAGACCGGCAACGGGAATCGAACCCAGCCACCCTCAGCATGGTCTTGCTTTGTAGCCACGCGTCTTACCGCACGGCTAAGGACGACCCATAAACATAAACGAAACGAATATTTAGATACATGTGAGAGACGTTTGCAACAAAATATGAGATAAGTAGGAAATCAAATATACCATTTCTTTTTATTAGTCACAAAAAATCTTTTCGTCAAGTAAGGTGAAGGGTTTATTCGGGCATATATTCTATTCGGGCGAATGGTCTTTTCGGGCGAGTGGTCCATTCGGGCGTTTGGTCTTTTCGGGCGTTTGGTCTATTCGGGCGAATGGAATTCGGGCGAGTGTCATTCGGGCGTTTGTGATAGAACCACGCTTATACGTTGTATGCCATCTTCAAGGTCTCTCTTCCAAATTTTCCTTTTGTTCTCCCATCTAAATTCCTTTCCTTTTTGTTCAATTCTTTTCCCGTCAGGTGTGTGATGAAAAAGGCTGTGAAGGCGGTGGCACAAATCTCCCATATTGAGGAGAACGTGCCCCTGGAGCCGACGTTCTGATACCTGAAACCTGGGTTACTCAGGGGCCTCGGAACTAACCTCAGGGTAGTAAATATTCTCCGAATGTCATAATCCTACTTGTCTTGCAAAATGCTGAGGTTTGATACCATATTGTTATAGTTCGATCCGGATGTCATAATCCTCATTATCTTGCAAAATGCTGAACCCATATTGTCATAGTTTGTGACATTTCGAAAAATGCCGATTTTGATGCTTCCGGAGGCTTCCTCAAGGGCTTCGGAACTGATCCTGGGGTGGACAATGTCCCCAGAAGCATATCCGGAAGCCATAACCCTACTTGTCTTGCAAAATGCTGAAGTTTGATACCCATATTGCTAATATGGAGCGAAAATATTGACCTGGCCATTTTGGGGCCATTTGTTGTTGATCATTTCTGGAACAGGTGTCACCATGATTATTGTTTCTGATATAATCCGTATATACAAAACAAATCTACCGGAATGGTATAAATAGGGACAAAGTAAACGTCATTTTATTGGGCTTATATTGCCAAAAAAGGAAGTTGTGGCCAAATTTACTGCATCTTACCCATTGACCCACCGGAATAACTACGGAGAGGAGGACCACATCACAAGTTTCAACATGTATTCTGAATTCTGGGATCCGTACAAGCAGAACATTGATAAAACCAGGCCAGTACGACATAAAATGACGAAATGGTAGCAATTTGATTTTTTTCCTTCACTCAGGCCGATACGGGTTAAGAAGCTCGTGCAAATAATGGCCCGGTCTCAGCGAGAATTACCTACTCGCTGAAGAGATGTGATTTTTTATTTGTTATAAATAATCAGATGACTAATCATATTCATTCACTTCAATAATATGTACTGCAAAGCAAAAAAAAAGTCAATCCCGAGCAACGCGGGATCCGATCTGCTTGCTGACGATGATGTTTCAACAAAGTTGACTCATCGGTTCCATAGAACTGCCGCCACAGAACACACACTTCAGTTCTAATCTGCGGGGAATTCTTTCTGCTATCTGCGGTACATCTGCCATACGCGGTACATTTGCTATCTACCCCACATCGTTTTTGGTACTGGTGTTTATGGTACCCAGTTTCTGGATGGTGTACCCTAATTCAGCTGCTCGTTTTGCGCGAATGGCCCGTGCGTACCTGGTGCTAATTATCGGCAATTCAATTAGTGGATGATTTTCGAAGCATTTGTGTTTGTATAGCTATTTTATGCCGAAAAATAACAAGATGATACCTCTGAAGCATTGTAATCATTAATTAAACGATGTAAAAAGATAAAAACAAACCCTTTTGGACGCCATATTGAATGAATGATGGGTAGGCAAATTGGCTATCTCCTCCTCAGTCACCTGATACAATAAGTGTCAAAATCCATGGAAATTTGTGCCCGCGGTGGCAACAATCTTGGCAGAGGAAAATAAATAGTGTCTGTATCCAAATGTATCAAAAACGGGTAGCTTAATTTATGAAATTAGTAAATTCGGCATGTTGAAGCACACAGAAAGTTTGTTTCTATTTGTCCAGCAAATCATGCGATTCACGAACAATTCCATCCATCATTTTTTAGAAAACTTATAGAAACAAAAGAAGAAAGGATGACGTGCACGAGCTTGCTAACTCAATATCATTGTAAATATTTTAAAATCCTGTGTCTGTGTTAAGAGGCCAGCTTTCTGTAAATGTTTACTTAGAGAAATGTGGACTTGAGAACGCTTCTCGCGAATGTCTTATTCATTGCCATAGGCGTAGAAGAAATTCAAAACGGATGATGCAGACGCAGACGTGTTTTTGAATTAAAAATAATGGGGATTCATAACATCTTCTTCTTATTGGCATTACATCCCCACACTGGGATGGTCCCCAGCATGGTCTTGCTTTGAAGTAGTGCGTCTTACCGCACGCCATAACATAAATCTTCAAATTCCTAGGAAGCTCTGGCCTGGATCATGCAGAGCGCCGTGAGGTATTAATAAACACTCACAACTAAGGGAGCGTCCACAAATTACGTAACGCTTAGAGGGGGGAGGGGGGGTTTAGTGAAGTGTGACGATCCATACAAAATTTTCAGAAGCTTCATACAAAAAGTGTGACATAGGGGGGAGGGGGGTTGAAAAATACCAATTTTTGCGTTACGTAATTAATGAATCTTCCCTAAATCTTAATTTCCGAAGAGAGAACTTTTTGTTTCAGTAAATTTCTGGAATTGAATGGAATAAGAGTGATATGCTCGATTTCGTTTTAATGGCCTGTGATTCGCAATGAATCCCGGTATTCAGGAACTCTTTCGATAATCATTCTCGCTGAACTTTTTCGAATTCTTCGGATACATTGGAACTCCTTACAAAACGTTGGATCTTCGAAATAGTCTTGGAAAAAAACAGTATCCAGTATACTTTGTTACATTTTTAGTATTTTCACTACTTTTCATGTAACATATCGAGTTATTTTTTGTTCAATTAAAAACATATTTAAAGTAAAGTTTATTATTGTGGGAAATAAGAGAGTAATAGGTAGAATAAGGGGCCCTCCTTAGCCGTGCGGTAAGACGCGCGGCTACAAAGCAAGACCATGCTGAGGGTGGCTGGGTTCGATTCCCGGTGCCGGTCTAGGCAATTTTTGGATTGGAAATTGTCTCGACTTCCCTGGGCATAAAAGTATCATCGTGTTAGCCTCATGATATACGAATGCAAAAATGGTAACTTGGCTTAGAAACCTCGCAGTTAATAACTGTGGAAGTGCTTAGTGAACACTAAGCTGTGAGGCGGAAATATCCCAGTGGGGGATGTAATGCCAATAGATGCCAATGAAGAAGAAGAAGGTAGAATATAATTAAAAAAAACCCTGAATAATCCACCTAGCGGTGTTGGTGCCTTTCTCGTGCAAAAAATAAACTAAAAAATATGAGTGAGTGTTTTTTAGCGTGTTTTGCGCATAGAAAATAGTATTTTGGCCATAACTTCTGATCCCATAGTCCAATTTGGCCAATTTTCAATAGCAAACAATGGGACAGAATTCTCAGTCGAATGGAACTTGTTGCGAGCAATTCGGCCATTGCTAAGTTCCAAAAAGTGTGTCTACAAAATTTTGTACACATACACACATACACACACACACATTCACACGGGGGCAGTGGTACTTTGGTCCAAGGGCTTGACGACCCCTCCCCATGGCCACTGCGAGTTAGACTGTGGACCATCGTCCCTAACCCCTCGAATCCTAAGGCGTCAAGCGACCCGTGTCGAGGGAGGCCATTTTATTGTGGGGGTGAAATAATGTTTTAGGCCTTTGAAGGGAGCCTTGTGGGTACCTGGGCACCTCCACGTAATTGTCCTTCTTACTGCAAGAAAGTTGGCCTTATGCGTGGTGGACTTTTCCTGTTGAGCAACTCAGATTCCAAAATGGAAAAACCAAGGCCACCCTTCAATTAGTGGTAGTAGTGTAGGCGACAAACCCTTCGCAAGAGGTGGGTTGTTCAGGTCTCCGCCTAGGAGGCCAGAGGCAATAGTCGGTGCTCAGTGCTCAGCGCCAGCGTGGGTCACCTTAACCTTCCTCTCGGCTATAAAACGCCGGAAGGGGTTGGCTGACGGCCCATGGTTTGTGAAGGCGATGAACCGCAAACGCGATGGGCTTCTTTGGCCTTCGAGGTGGCGACGGAACAGCTGGACGCCATCATCGACGTTGCGTCATCGAAGCATAATATCAGCAAGGACCTCAAGAGGAGCTTGCAGAAACTTCGATGCTGGACGCCAAGCTGGGAGAGGGCGGTCGGGACGGCCAAGTGTAAACCCGTGAAATCGGTGGAGTCGAGGTCTAGCAACAGACTGAGACCCAAGGATTCGCGGGACTGGGCAAGGTCGAGTCGACCGAAGGCGTGCCAGCTGAAGACGTTTGTGGTGCCAAGTCTACCCCAGGTGACTGAGGCTCAAGGTGATTTAGGTATTGCTGACAAGTCGGGGTGACTCATCTAACGGAGCAGACACAAAAACGGGGAGATAGGTCTCCAGGGGATGAGCTCCCTGGGGCCGCTCCAAACGTGGAGGGTTACTACCCCGAACAAGGGTAGGGCTGGGGCTGAACCCCATCAGGTACCTCCAAAAACTGGGGGAGGAAGGACCTGGAAAGGTCCGTCCACTCAGGCAAGACGGTGGTAGGGTTTATGGCAGGCTGAAAGTTCTCAGCTGCACCAGACCAGGAAATAGAGGGAATGACGCCTCCTGACCATGGGCCAAGAACAAGAGGAAAAAACCGAAGACGCCAAGGGCCGAAAAGAAGGCTCCAGGTGGCGAATGAGGGTAGCAAGAAGTTCAGGGTAGGCGCCAATGCTCCAGGGCGATGCCCTAGTCATCACGGCGGACGAGGCTAAGTACTCGGATGTTTTGAAGACGATGAGGAGTGACGTCAAGCTCGGTGAACTCAAGGCGCGACGTACGTCGAATAAGACGTAGCCGACGGGCGAGATGATACCGGAGCTGAAGCAAGGGGCGCGTCGCAGGGCGCCGCTTACAAGAAGTTGGCGGAGGAGGTCCAGGCGAGACGGTCAAGGTGAGGGCACTCACGACGGAGGTGGAATTCCATGGTTAAAGACCTGGTCGAGATCACCGAAGTCAAGAGCTCGTCACGGCACTGCGGTGCGACAGTGAAGCGGAGACGCCCACCACAGCTGTTCGGCTACGGAAAGGTCCGGCAGGGACGCAGGTAGCATTGGTTTGGTTTATCTGCAGCGACGCATCTGCTGCTGCAGGTAGTTGCTAGGGAGCGTCAAGGTGGGATGGTCGGCATGCCCTGTGCGCATATTCGAGCAACCTGAAGTTTGCTTCATGCCTGGAACCGGGGCACAAGCAATGGGACCGCAAAGGTTCTGACAGAAGCAATCTCCGCCGACGCTGTGATTGAGGGACATAAGGCACAATGCTGCACGAACCTCCCAATTGTTTGACGAGTTCCAGCAAAGCTGTGAACAGCAAGACCCTCATGGGGGCCTCGATGAGCCCGGCGTTTAAGCGTGCTGCAAAATCAAATTGCAGGTAAAGCAGTTGGCTTTGCTCGGCTTCGCCTGAGTGTTTGGTGTGCACAGGTTTAGAGGAAACGAGTGAAACACGTGTTGTTCGTGTAAGCCTACCGTTTCGCGGCAGTATCGCGTGACCAGCCGCTTGCCGCTACATGTGGTCTGGACACCATACCCCGGCCAACCTTAGTTCGGAGGATGTGTAAAGACGAAGTTGGCTGAAACGTTGTTTTATCGGCTATCGCCCAATCGTCTCGGAGCTACATACAGAAGGTGGCGCGTGGACCTCAAGGATGGCTAGTTCAGGCGCAAATAAGAGGTGGTCCAAGCTGGATCGGAGTCGGCTTCATGCGGGTCATACCGGTGGTCAGCGGTTCTGTGGTCGAACTCGATCCTTTATCGAACAAGTGGGCGCCGCGCGAAGAACAACATGGTATCGTCGCTTTCGCGGCGTCGGTCAACCGGCGGGTTCTGGAGCCGCGAGGACGGAAAGGTCCTCGTCATATTAGTGGGCAGGCGTAGGCCTCGCGTCGGCAAGTCCTCCGTGTGCTGGGCGAATAGGCCCCTATCGCAGAAAGCGTCAATTTGGGGTGCACGCGGCATCATCATTCTTGATACCAGTCGTGCAGAGGGAAGCAAGCGCGAAGTCGACCCCGCCCACCTTCCGAGGACATAGGGCGTGTAAGGCCACCTTGAAAGCCGGCAATGCGCTGGCATCGATACCATGGTGTTCTTCTAAAAAACGAGTCACGATGTTCGATGCTGCAAGGACACGCAGCTAACCTCGAGGGTGCGTCTGCTGCACTGGCCCCCCTTTGAAGCATTACTTTCTGGGTTGTACCGAAGGGACGATGGGCTTGGCGGCAATAGAAACGGTTTAGCTGAATGGGATGCAGCCCTGCCTCCTCATTGGAGGTGGTCCCCAATCCCAGCACTTCCTGGTCAACCCAGGATGTCTGTTGAGCAGATTCTCCCTCCATTGTTTAGGAAGAAAAAAAAAAAATACACACAAACAGACATCACCTCAATTCGTCGAGCTGAGTCGATTGATATATAACACTATGGGTCTCCGGGCCTTCTATAAAAAGTTTATTTTTGGAGCGATCATATAGCCTTTACGTAAACTTAGTATACGAGAAAGGCAAAAATACATTCACAAAAGTAGAATAAAATATAAAATGATGAATTTCTATTTCAACAGTTTAAATAAAACATATCGCGTGATATGTCGAATTTGTTAGATAAAGTATCAGAGTGTCAGCTAGACATATTGAACTGTGACGACCTGCGTGAGAGAGAAAAAGAGTCAAGACGAGCGTCGAAATAGACCCGCTGAGTATGAGCCTAGAGCAAGATTTTTTGATGTACAGGGTATCCGACTTCGTCAGTAGATGGGAATAACCAGCGCGAGGGGGAAACATACATTTTCAGTGCAAAACGTAAACAAACGAGCATAAATTCCATACAAAAATCCAAGATGGCTGAGTTGGGGATATTGACAAGTCGGATAACCTGTACATAAAAAACGAACAGTGGGTAATGTCTGTGACATAACCGCTAAGTGGACGTAGGACTTTACTTGACCATGCCTTTAAGATACATAATATGTCCAAATTTCTCACATCAACTATTTTGGATAAATAATCGGCGTTGCATACCATTCCTTGGCAAAATCTTTCTCATCAAACCGAAACAGAAATCAACCTGCATTTGAACAAGAATCATCAAAAAAAGTAAAATTCAGGTAAGTATCTGTCCGGTCACGAAATATTAGTCTCTGAGCAGTGGCAACCTTCCCACTCAAAGGACTGCCTGAATAAAAACCACAAGTTGGCTCAGCAGGGGATGTAGACTGTATCTCAGCCCTTCCACTTTCGAAGAGCCTTCTAATCTCAAAAGAGGATAGCGACTGAATAGAGAAACATTTATTTTTAACTCTAGATCCTTGAAAAGGCTGTTTCGCTCGGCTAAGTGCAAAAAGTAAAAAACGATCTTTTCAAATAACCTTTTCTTTATACCTTATTTTGAATCTTCTCTGCTTCCCAATTCAGGCCAATCAGCTAGTGTCTGTATCCCGGCTTGTCAGCCAAAGCGTCATCATCATCAACGCGTGTCTGAGAAGGGTTTCTTCTTCTTTTTTTACGCTTGTTGCTCGCTTGGCGTCTATTTCCTAACGGGACTTTTTCGCCATAGATACAGGCCATTAATAAGCCGGGCAAGGCGAGCTAGAAATTGCAGTTCAGGTGGAAGTACATGTTCTTTCTTGAGACAACATTGTTAGTAGTAGAAGGAAGGAAACACCCGGACATGGGATTTCGGGTGATAAGATTTAGAATTGGTAACATGGGATTTAATTCATTCAGTCAATGTTCGCTTTGAAAAGGTCAGTAGTAGCAACAATGTTTATCTAGATATTTCTTGATCAATGCCAAAAAATCCAACATTTGATGTAAAAATCGATTGATAGTTTATTAATGTTTTAGCCAGTAATCGGTGTTTTTCTTTATCCAAATAAGATCATGAGAGAAGATTTGGACATCTTATGAATCTTTAAAGGCATGGTCAAGCAAAAGTCCTTCGTCCACTTCGCGGTTAAATCAGAAAACTCCATATCTACTGTTAGTTTTGGATGCATTTAATGGTAAAAAATCACGCATAAAAATTTTATCTTCCTAGAATATTGATTTGGCAATCTATGTACAATTTCATCCTGAAGGGTATTGAAAGTATCGATATTGATCTCTATTATTGGCTCTCGAAATCTGTTTGTTTTTGACATACATGCTGCATCATGTGGCTTTTTCTTCAGCTCAGTTCCCGGCTCAGCACCGATGCCGGCCGGTCTCGGCTCCGAAGTCTCTGCTGCTGCTGCCGGTATCTGCTCGCCAGCATTGCTGCTTTGTCGGGTCTGTAGGTGGACTGCTGATGTGCTGGCTAGGTTTCGATGATGATGGTCGCTTGATGGTGACGAGCCGAAAAGCGGCTCTGCGCAGACTTCATTCCTATTAAAAGTGCTGTTCAATCGATGATGCAGTTGCGTTTCGCTTTGTCCCGGTCAGAATGAAAGGAAAAGAAGCGTTGGGTGCTATTTTTATGGCTTTTCGGCAAAGACCCAGCGGCTAACATTCGCTGGTGTCTGCACCAATCAGAACGTGGTAATGGAATGATGCAAGAATTATGCGGTACCCATATTTATAGGTTTTCGTGAATTCAATGTTTCGCTTTGAAAACAGTTTAGCCTATTGAAACAAGTTTTGATATTATCGCTAATCAATATGAAAGCGCATACTTGAAAGCTGTCGATTGAGGGGTTAACTGCAGAAATCTGTTCAATTAGGGTAAAAGCCACGGACCGTTTGAAAATCTTCAACACAATAGCGTAACGCGGGCCGATTTAGAAATTTTGAAATGACAATTCGGTATAGTAAAGAGAGACGTAAGTCCTACGTCAAAATTAAAGGGGTTGTATACAAGACACGACTGCTCGACGTAAACTACGTAAACCAAGTACACTGATCCCATTATCTGATCTATAAAAGAAGAGAAGGAACCATCACACTGATGACATCTACTTACCCAGCTTTAGCAGCATGTCCCACTCTGTGAGGGGAATTTGGACCCCACTGTCTAGTTCAGCAGCTGGGCTTATCTATCATATACCCCCAGTTCAACAATTGATAATACCCTAAAAGTAGGCAATTACTAAGGATTGAATGCGCTTTGCATAGAGATGCAAGGATGCAATGAAAGAACTAAAATTTTCAATAGTTTAGCGTTGATGCTAAAAATTTCAATACTACTGGCAACTTGGTGGAGAGTTTGCGAATTGATTGATATATAAATCTTTAAAATCCATTGAAAGATAAAGGACCTATTTATGCTACAAATCTTACATGATTTCGTGACGGTCCCCAATTTTGAAATTTTCATTTTACACCCTGTATCCGAGTCTTCCCCTTAGACGTAGTTTACGTCAAAAATCTTGGTCTAGAGTGTTACCCTTCAGCTATCTTCGCTTGTTCGGAAGGTCGAAAACTTCGTATTGGAAATTAGTTTGATTCTGAATTCAGCCACTTGGTGGCGCTAGAGTATATGGAAACACAAATTGAGAACAAGGGTGTTAACGATCATTCAGTAATTTGCGTTAGATCATTTAGTAGTTTGTCAATATCAATTATTTAGAAAGTTGAATTAAACTATGCATGAGTGGATTCTATGCGCGAAGGTTTTCAGAATTTTGCCTAATGGCTCGTTATTGAATTAATTCAATAACGGAGTTAAGCAAGAAGTTGCAGTAACTCAAACTAAATGATTGGAATTTTGTTATCATTTAGTCTAAGTTACTGAAACTATAGCTATAACTCCGTTATCAGTGGAATTCAAACAACAAGCCATTAGGCAGAGTTGTAGAAAAACCTTCGCACTAGAAGTCCATCATACAACATGTTTTGAAATTCAGCTTCTAGAATGTGTTATTGATATCTTGACTGATATATTTGAACCTGTGGTAGCAAATAACAAGATTAGCTATTGTTGTAGTGTAGGGATAGAAAATGTAAAATATGATGAAAAGTTTTTTGCAAATGTTTTGATTTTCATGCTTGATCAGTTGTTGTAGTAAAGAGATAGAAAATGTAAAATATGATGAAAAGAAAAGATTTTTGCATATGTTTTGATTTTGATGCCTGATCAGTTGTTGTTATAGTGAAGAGGTAGAAAATGTAAAATATGATGAAAAGGAAAGGATTTTGCAAATGTTTTGATGTTATTGAGCCTGGAGAAATCAACTCGTGATAGCAAAAAACAAGATTTGCTATTGTTGTAGTGTAGACATAGAAAATGTAAAATATGAGGAAAGGAAAAGATTTTTGCATATGTTTTGATTTTGATGCTTGGATGTTCTTTAAAAAAAAAGTTGAATATTGTTTGGAATAAATGTAATAGAAGTACGTTATACAAAGTATATGAATAATAGGCTTTAAAATTAGTGTTGGTATGCTGTTCATTTCTTTTCAGGAAAATGCCAGTACAACAGTCGTATCAGTCGTTTGAGTAATAACCTTTTTTTGGGAAATATTAAAAACAAGTAGGTAGTATATGTTTCCACAATAATTCCAATAATTTGGAGAGAGATACATGATGGGAAATGAGGAGAGTAAGGAGTAAAGGAGGAGGGAGGAGTGGAGGAGGGAGGGAGGAGGAGGAGGAGGGAGGAGGAGGAGGAGGAGGGGTAGGAGGAGGAGGAGTAGGAGGAGTAGGAGGAGGAGGAGGAGGAGTGAGTGAGGAGGGAGGAGGAGGGAGGAGGAGGAGTGAGTGAGGAGTGAGGAGATTGAGGGAGGGAGGAGGAGGAGTGAGTGAGCAGGAGGAGGAGGAGGAGGGAGTGAGGAGGAGTGGAGGAGGTGAGGTGAGTGAGAGGAGGAGGGAGTGAGGAGTGGAGGAGTGGAGGAGGAGGAGTGGGAGGAGGGAGGAGGAGAGGAGTGAGGAGGAGTGAGTAGAGGAGTGAGTGAGGAGGGAGGGAGTGAGTGAGTGAGTGAGGAGGAGGAGGAGTGTGAGGAGAGGGAGGAGGAGTGAGAGGAGGGAGGAGGAGGAGGGAGGAGTGAGGAGTGAGTGGGAGGAGGAGGAGGGAGTGAGTGGAGTGAGCAGTGAGTTAGTGAGTGAGGGAGGAGGAGGTGGAGGAGTGAGGGAGTGAGTGGAGGAGGAGAGGAGTGGAGTGAGTGAGTGAGGAGTAGAGGAGAGTGGGAGTGGGTGGAGTTAGTGAGGTGAGTGAGTGAGGAGGAGGAGGAGTGAGTGAGTGAGTGAGTGAGTGAGTGAGTGAGTGAGTGAGTGAGTGAGTGAGTGAGTGAGTGAGTGAGTGAGTGAGAGAAACTCGAGACATAGTAGGGTATCTGTCTCATATCAATAAACAGCCATGGCAATGCGCCCATAAATGCAAATGACTGGCACACCCAATAATCAAGAAACATTTGCATAATTATGCTCGGCTCACGTAATTTTTTATTGAAAACAATTTGGAAACTTCAAAAATGGAATTATTATCACATTATTGTATTAGGCTAAAAAACATGTACCTATTTCAATAACATTCAAAAACAGTTAATCCTATGCTTGTACCTATATCAATAATACTGTTTCCAACATAAAATACGCACACTATTACTTATACACACACGTTACGATATGATTGCAGTGATGCCGAATTCTTCAATAATGTATTTGAGTTGAAATATAATTACAAAATTTCAGTTTTTTTTTTGTAGTTTTTTAACTTATCAGTTTAATTTTATGATTGTCATCGATTAGCTTTTCGATATACCTTATTTTACAAACGTAAGAGCTGAATTTCACAATGAAAGTTTTAGTTCATTCAAGCATTTTTTGAATAAAAATCTAGGTCGGCAACCCTTGAGGGTACTGCAAGCCATGTAAACAGTTTGGAATATGGACAAGGATAATTTAGACGTTGTTCGAAATAAACCTATATCAAACTATAGGAAATCGCGTTGGTTTTTTAAATATAATTATACTTATAGTGAAAATGTGATGTGCTTTATATGTTGTGAAGTGAATTTTAAAAGGATACATTTGTATTAGCTTGAAATCGGTGTGAAAACAAATGAATCTGCTAGTAGCAATCGAGCAGTGCATCAAACCATCAGTTCAGAGGTAGGGAAATGAAAATAAAAGTGTTTTATAATTTTGTTTGTAATAATTTCAGTCTTGTGAATTAAAACATTACTTAACGAAAATCTTGAATAATATTCGAAACATTCAAGAATGTGTTCCATCCATTATTGTGTACATACGATGTGAGAAATTGTAATTAAATTAATTTTTTATTTGGATAATCGACGATTGGGATTAATATACGGGCTATTATCAATATGGGAACAGATACCCTAATTAATTACCACTCCGGGTGGCTTAATGAGCTTAAGGGTGATTTTATTCAAAATGTATTTTTAAGTTTTCGTCAAAAGTTTAGCATATCAGTTAACTGTATGACAAAAAAAGCAATAATAATATGACAAGAAAATGATTTAATTCCAAAATTGCGTATTTTCATCTGGAATCGATGCGACATCCGAAAAAGATGAACAAAATAAGTCAACATTTTTCACTCCAAATTAATGGTAGATTCCTTTCGGAACTGTGTCACCACCCTAACTGCACGCACCGGATACGCCCTTGTTCATCGTAAAGTGTGATAACCATGACTGCGCAGTATGCGATTTCTTGGAGATAGTTCTCTCTGTTCCAGTGGTTTGTCGCGAGAGCACTGTTTTTTAGTCTAGCGATCGTCGTTAATGAAAGTAAGTGCGATTTTCTGGAACGGTCGATTGGATTTAAAAGTAGTAGCAGCAATTTAACAGGTATGTGCATGTATGAAATTATTATTAAGTTATAATTCGAGCACTCGCACTGTGGAAATGCATATCGTTTTTGGTTCGCATAACGATCACTCTTTTTTTGAAGACGACTTCTACTTTAATCACGTATGGATTGCAAACAATTGTCCATTGAACCACTTGTTTGGGAAACTGCAAATCACAATTATTGTGATTGTTGTGTGATAAACCGCCAGTGATCAGAAAATGCGTAATTTCCGTGATTTGAGAAACGGAGCAAAGGTTATAATATAATTTTCAAGTAACGAACTGACTGATAGAAGCAATTTCTGGCATAGTTGGTTATTCCTGCTGGTGAAAACTAATTTGATACCAAAATTTTCTTAGCTTAGAACGCAATGGTCAGGTTAAGTTATGATCAAAGTTTACGGATACTCGTCGCAATCCATTTGTTATTGGTACTATAATGGTGATTAATGATTTCTATAAATTTCGATATTCATTTGACTATATTGACATAACTATCAAAACGATGTTGGGTAGATAGCAAAAGTACCGCGTATGACAGCCGCAAACCAGTCTCCTGATTTGTATGCACGACACGAGTCTGTAGATAGCAGAAAGAATTCCCCGCAGATTAGAACTGAAGTGTGTGTTCTGTGGCGGCAGTTCTGTGGAACCGATGAGTCAACTTTGTTGAAATATTATCGTCACTGCAAGCAGATCAGACGCCGGCTCGGGATTGATTTTTTTTTGCTTTGCAGCACATATTATTGTAGTGAATGAATATGATTAGTCGTCTGATTGTTTATAACAATAAAAAAACACATCTCTTCAGTGAGTAATTCTCGCTGAGAATGGGCCACTATTTTCACGAGCTTCTCAATAAGGGTATGCGATAACACACTTTTTCCTAACGAAACGAAACGAAATTTAAAATGTTTATGTTGATTCGAATCGAAACGAAATAAAGATTTCTTTCGAGACTTCGAAACGATACCAAATATAAGTTCATTTAATTCGAAATTTTTCGAAACGAAACGAAATTTTAATTTTTTTTCCGCGGAATTTTTATTAAATTGGTTTTACATTATATAGGGGAACGGTTCGCCACTTCATCTCATAGCTCCTATTTCCATCTCATCAAAAACAAAGTAATGGAAAGCAATTTGGCTTGTTTATTATTTTTGTGATTTTTTTCAGCAGTGAGCACGCATGTTGACAAAAAGAAGCGACGAATTTGGTGCCGTATTTCTTTGTTTAGCGATGAGATGGATATATGTACAGTGAGATGGAGATCGGAACAGTTCCCCTACGCAATTCTGATTTCACTTTTTCGAAGTCGAATAACTGTTTTGCGACCAAAAGAGTTACAATAACAGAAAAGGCAATCTGTGATAAATCGCCACATTCTCGCCGCATATACCATTGGCGATAAGACAACACCCCAGCATTTGTGCCATTTTCAAAGGAATTCATCGTGGAGCGTGTACTCCCGAATCTGATCAATTTTATATCAGTTTTATATCAGTAAGAAATTGTGGGATTTTTCATATACGGATTCAAATTTCGTTTGAAACCTTAGTTCACTTAAGAATTATGTAATTATGCTGAAGCATACTTCATATTGTCTTGTGAGCGTGGACACTGACTGACTTAGTCAAAATTAGAACATGAATGCTTAAATTTATTTTTTATTTAGTGGGATACTCAATTATGTATCCACATCTACCAGGCGTATACGCAGATAGAGAATTGATATTACTAGACCAACATTTGAAAAGTGCCTATCAGCCAAAATGTATTCCTTATTATTCTTCGTCTACATATATGTATAGCGTACATTTGCTCACTAGAAGAATCCTGTGCACCTTTCTAAAATGCACGAAGATATGTATTTCCGATTGAATTTCACAGACCTATAGCCTTATATACAATCAGCTCGACAAACTGAGCTATTGTCTGTGTGTCTTTGGCATATGAGAACAGCTGTTATGGTCAGTATGAGCTGAAAGCAATCATAAGTAAAGAACTTTCAGCAATTTTAATGATCTTTCAACCCGTTCTGGATTTTTTTTGCAAATTCCATGCGAAGATCTAGAAATGCCCACAAATCTGCAATGTTCCTTACATATTGTGAAAATAGTAAAAAAAAAACATAGCTTGATTAACTGTACACATCGTAGTTGCTAATCATGATTGGCCGAAAAACAGAAAATATGCACAGCTCACCAATTAAATAATATTCTTGGGATACAAAAAAGTTATTCTTATTGTATACTTGCTTCGGAGTTTCCAATTCATTACCAATAAGGATGCTGGTCACGTGCTTATAGTCAATTTAGGATTAGGAGAGGAGAATTAGTTTAACACTCATTGTTATAAGAGACCGAGGAATGCTCTGCATCTCCGTGAGCGCTACGGGAAAGGAATCGTTGGTTAGTTGAGAAGGTAATTCATGTGAAACCCCTTGGTAAGCGACAAAATATTTATTGTAAACGAAGTTATTTTGAAAACAAGAAGACGAAAACTGTGTTTCAAATCAAACTAACGCAAGATCAATGTGTTTCGTTTAATAATCTTCTACAACACGATCGATTCTGCACTAAATAATTTTGTGCTCTTCGATGCAGACATTAGTTTTATCACTTCACGTTCTCCCACACTATTTGGCGTGATCAGCATCAACACGATCGATTGTACTTTGGTTAAACAAATCTCTGCTACGCGAGGTAGATTTTTTTCACTTCGCGTTCTCCCGGGCTAGCTGCCGTCCCATGACCAGCATCCACACGATCGTTTCCGCATTCATATGGAAGAAAGCTATAAGGTACACTGGGGGAAGTGGAAAAGGAAAAATCGATAGTGCATGTTTAAATTAGTGTAAAACCAGTTTAAATGATTCAAATGCGTTCAATCAAAATGGGCACCATTTGTGCGGTAATTCATGCCATTTTGGTCGGTTGAAATTTATGGAAATGGATTTAAAAATTAGGACTTGTTTTTCCACTTACCCTAGTGGGATGGGGTAAGTGGAAAACCCATGTTACCTCCCGCATAATGAAAAACGACATGCCATGCAGTCAAAATTACATATGTGTTATAAGATATATTGTCACTATTCACTTCATTGTTAGCATACAATTTTAAGCTTGATTCACCATACCAAGCCTACATCAACACTTACTGTTAATACATAACATGCTGTCGATGTGTGATTATATAGTTCTTGAATTGTACATCTACCAACTGATGTATGGTACATCGAAAATTTTGTTCGAAAAAACCACCAAATTTAAATGTTAATTATACTTAACCGCCCATTACTCATATGGTCGTTTTGGCCGTTTACCATCTGAGCTACTGTTGAAACAGTATATGAGACTGTCCATTTATAGTTGACTACTATTAGTGACACCATCGCAACAATACCACTTATTCTCTTCAATTATAACAGATGCGGTCTACGTATGGTCCATGATTATGCGGGCTTGACCTTCAATAGTTTTTTTTTGACGTAGAACTACGTCTGTCTTTTCTATATTGGGGTACACTTTACGATTGCAAAAAATGAAAATCGTCACGAAAATATGATAGACTTTGATCGTTAATATCTCAGCCGTTTCTCGATGGATTTTCAATTTTCTTGGACCATTCGATCAAGGAAGAGTCAACGCTTCATACTCGATGTACACTGAAGTCGTTTGTTACGCGGTTTTTTTTACAGGAATCGTTTTTTATGCGATTTTTCATTCACGCAAGTTTTCGGATTTCCGCGGTTCCTTCATACATACTTTGGGATTTACGCGGTTGTTTACGTTGTTTTAATTTACGCGGCCCATATCTTCCGCGGCCAGATCCGCCGAAGATGGGACACGGATGAAAATGATGTGCTGCTGTTTCCACGACCGCCACCACCACCGACCGAAAAAATTTTATCCGCACCACCACACCGCTGATACAGCCGTTGTCACTGGGACCGTTTCTGGACGCCCTGGTCCGCTCGCCGTGATATCCAGAATGAAAATGACGCGCGCACGCGAAACACGGAGCTTTTTATACACAGGGAAAACGAAGCAGTGGATCAAAAGGCCCGTACCTTATTGCAATCTGATGTCCGTGTTGGGGATTTATGAACGGAATTGAATTTTTCACCCGGTTTGTAAAGAAACAACATTTTCAATAGTTTAACGTTGATAATCAATAGTATCAATAGAATTGGCAAATTGCTGGAGAGTTTCTGAATCGATTGATAAGCAAATGTCGAAAATCCATCGAAAGATAAGAACGCTATTAGCGTTTGAAATCTATCCTAATGTCGTGACGGTCTCGAATTTGGAAATTTCGGTTTTACACCCTTCCCCTTAGACGTAGTTTACGTCAAAATGAATCTAGAACAGCTTCTGGGAAAATGAATGTTCCAGATCCATATTCAAACTGACAGCCCCGAACGATTTGAATCCCTGCTGATTTTACTCAAGTAAGACAAGTAAGACAAATAAGACAAATGGGTCTGTTCACAAATTACGTAACGCTTCTGGGGGAAGGGGGAAGTCCAACTTGCGTTATACTTTGATACAATAAAAGGTGAGGGAGGGGGTGGGTACTATCAAATGTTACGCATAACGCGAATAAAAATTTATTTGAGTGTCGTTTTTTTAAATCATTGATTGAACTAATTGCTGTTTATAGTTATTGTATATTGGTCATTATCGAAATCGCGTAAAAATACCAAGCGAATATTGTATTTCTCGACACCACAGTTTCGCAAAACTATGTAAATGGTTATGATCGCAAATTCTATTTTCGTTTCTATTAGCTGCATTCTTGATATCCTTGATTTTTGCGAGGATTTGAGAAATGATTCAGAGAAGGGAAAAAAAATCTGCATTTTAAATTTTCGCAGTTACGCGTTACATGCGGGAGGAAGGGGGTCAAAAACTCGGATTTTTGCGTTACGTAATTTGTGAACAGACCCTAAGACAAATAAGACAAATAAGGCAAATGAGACAAATTAGATAAATAAGACAAATAAGAACGTCATAAATTGCTCTGGATATTCTCTCAGGAATTTCTCCGGATATTCCTTCCTGAATTCTACTCAAGGAAAAACTTAGAAAATCCTCCGGATGTTATTTCAGAAATTTGTAAGGATGTTCCCTCAGAAATTCCTCCGGATATTTCTTCAGGAATTCTTCCGAATATTTTTTCAAGAATTACCCCGGATATTTCTCCAGGAATTTATCCGAATATTTCCTTAAGAATGCCACCAGACATTCCTTCAGGAATTCCTCGGTATTTTCATTCAGGAAATTCTCTCTAAATATTTCTTCTGGATACAGGATTCCTCCCGGATATTTATTTAGAAGTTATCCCGGATTTTCCTCCAGGAATTTCTCTAAATATTTCTCCAGGAATTTCTCCAAACATTCCTCCAGGAATTCCTGAAAGTATTTCTGTAGGAAGTCCTTGAAATATTCCTTCCGGATATCTTTTGAATACTCCTCCAGGAATTCATCCGTATATTTCTTCCGGAATTGATCTGGATGTTCCTCCAGGAATTCATTCAAAACAATAAAATTCTGGACGAGTATCTGGAGAATATTTGGAGAAATTTTTGGAGAAATTCCTGGAGAAATATCCGGAGGACTTTTTTGAGCTACACTTTTTGAGCTTTTTACGGCAGTTTTTTATACGTCACTTCGTTTTACGGCCCCCTTTTTACACTACACTATTGACATCCAAACGTAAGCCTAAGCCTCTTAGAAACTCAAAGAACAAAGTAGATGCTTTATATATTCATCATTTGCCTTCAACAATCTTTCCATTCCAGGTTATCCAAGAATTTCCTGGAGTCTACACGCATAACCAAGGACCTAAGGTCTACAAGCGTAACGAAAGGGCTGTTATCTCTATTTTAAAATGGTTCATGCCCTATATGATCTATTCAACCAAACTCAATATGCCTTAAGCAGCCGTTTCTATCCAGGTCATCCAAGAATTCCCTAGACTCCTCAGCCGGGGTTCCATCCCAAATATGTCCTCCGAGTATTTGTTTTCACTTGCGTCTCAAATGTAGGCATATGAGTTTTTCTAAGATCTCCAAATTGCCTTGGAGTTTGAATCAAATGGTCTACCGAATCAACAAAGTCTTTCCTGATGTCCCCAGCCGTGATAACAACCCAATTATGTCCTCCAAGTATTTGTCTTTTATTTGCGTCTCAAATCCAGACATATGGGATGTTGTAAGGTCTCCAAATTGTTCTGTAGTTTGAATCAAATGGTCTACCGAATCAACTGAGGCTTGCGTAATGTCCCTAGCCGCGGTATCAATCCAATTATGTCCTCCAAGTATTTGTATTGCGCTCGCGACTCAAATTCAGACATATGAGTTGTTCTAAGATCTTCAAATTGCTCTTGAGTTTGAATCAAATGGTCTACCGAATCATCCAAAGTTTCCATGATGTCTCCAGCCATTGTATTAAACCAATTATGTCCTCCTAATATTTGTCTTACATTTGCGTGTCAAATCCATACATATGAGATGTTGCAAGATCTCCACATTGTCCTGAAGTTTGAATTAAATGTTTTGCCGAATCAACCAAGGATTGCAGGATATCCCCAGCCGCGCTATCAACCCAATTATGTCCTCCGCTTATTTTTCTTTCAATTGCGTCTCAAATCCAGACATATGAGATGTTGTAAGATCTCCAAATCGTCCTGGAGTTTAAATCAAAAGGTCTTCCGAATCAACCAAGGGTTCCAGGATGTTACCAGCCGCGGTAACAATCAACATAAGTCCTCCGAGTATTTGTCTTTCACTTGCGTCTCGAATGGAGGCATATAAGTTGTTTCAAGATATCCAAGTTGTCCTGGAGATTGAATCAAGTGGTATACTGAATCAACCAAAGCTTCTATGATGTCAACGGCCGCGGTATCAACCCAATTATGTTCTCCGAGCATGAGTCTTTTACTTGCGTCTCTAATCTGGACATATAATATGTTGTAAGATCTCCAAATTGTTCTGGAGTTTTAATCAAATGAACTGCCGAATCAATCAAGGCCTTCATGATGTCCCCAGTCGCGGTAACGACTCGAGCAGCACAAGTTAGACAAAAATGGTTATAGCGAAGCTATTGAGGCTGTTGGATTCAAACTTCATGACGATGAACTTCGTTTCGCCTAAAATTGATTTATTCTCTGATTAGTTCTCGAGTTCAAGGATGTTACCGATCATTTAGTAATCTGCGTTCGATCATTTAGTAGTTTGTCAATAACTCATTCCAGAGGCTAAATTTCAAAATGTGTTGTATGGTGGACTTAGTGCGAAGGTTTTTCTACAACTCTCCTGAACTGGTCGATGTTCGAATTCCATTGCTAAAGGAGTTACGGTGCTAGTTGCTATACTTATACTAAATGATAACAAAATATGCATTCATTTAGTCTAAGTTACTGCAACTAGCGCAATAGCTCCGTTATTAATGAAATGGGTCTGGGTCATTTGGCATAAAGTCATTTGGCATAACGCCATTTGGCATAAGGTCATTTGGCATAAAGGCAATTTGGCATAATGGTCATTTGGCATAACGGACATTTGGCATAATTTTGAACTGTAAGAAAAGAGTGGGTCATTTGGCATAACGGACATTTGGCTTAATTTCGAGCTGTAAAAGCGAAAGGGATATTTCATGTAATGTTTAGCGCAGATAAAGTAGGTCGAGGCTGTTTTCTGATAAATTTAGATTGATGGTAGACCTTTTCCGGAAGAACGAAATAACAAAACGGCAGAATTACTTCCGAGAGAGGAATCACATCCATCAATGACTTATTCCGGCCACATGCCTACTTTTAAAAGCAGGGATTCGCCCACCATTGCTTCAATCCGAGCATGCGCCGTAAGACCAGATCAAATCCACCATTCCCTCAATCCGGGTAAGCGCCTAACTTTAAAACCTCAAGCAACATACTTGTCGTAGACGAGTTACTAAAACCAATCAAGTCACATATGAGTTATTGCAACCAAATCAATCTGAATTGTGCATTTCGGGGAAGAGATCACATCTACCATTGATTTATTCCCGACAAGCGGCTACTTATAAAGAAGGAGTCACATCTATCATTGCCATAATCCGGGCAGGGCCTACTTTTAAAGAAGGGATCACATCCACCATTGCATTGTCACAATTCAGGCCACACACCTACTTTCAAAGAAGGGATTACATCCACTATTGCTTCAATCCGGACAAGCGCCTATTTTTAAAGAACAAATCAAATCCTCCATTGCCATAATCCGTGCAAGCGCCTATTTTTAAAGAAGGGATCACATCCACCATTGCCTCAATCCGGGCAAGCACCTTCTTTTAAAGAAGGAATCACATCCACCATTGCCTCAATCCGGGCAAGCGCCTACTTTTAAAGAAGAGATCACATCCACCATTGCCTCAATCCGGGCAAGCACCTTCTTTTAAAGAAGGAATCACATCCACAATTGCCTCAATCCGGGCAAGCGCCTTCTTTTAAAGAAGGGATGTCATAATCCGGACAAGCGTCTTCTTTTAAAGAAGGGATCACATCAACCATTGTCATAATCCGGGCAAGTGCCTACTTTTAAAGAAGGGATCACATCCACCATTGCCTCAATCCGGGCAAGCACCTTCTTTTAAAGAAGGAATCACATCCACCATTGCCTCAATCCGGGCAAGCGCCTACTTTTAAAGAAGAGATCACATACACCATTGCCTCAATCCGGGCAAGCACCTTCTTTTAAAGAAGGAATCACATCCACAATTGCCTCAATCCGGGCAAGCGCCTTCTTTTAAAGAAGGGATCACATCAACCATTGTCATAATCCGGGCAAGTGCCTACTTTTAAAGAAGGGATCACATCCACCATTGCCTCAATCCGGACAAGCGCCTTCTTTTAAAGAAAAGATTACATCCACCAATGCTTCAATCCGGACAAGCGCCTATTTTCAAAGAATAAATCAAATCCTCAATTGCCATAATCCGTGCAAGCGCCTATTTGTAAAGAAGGGATCACATCCACCATTGCCTCAATCCGGGCAAGCACCTTCTTTTAAAGAAGGAATCACGTCCACCATTGTCATAATCCGGGCAAGCGCCTTCTTTTAAAGAAGGAATCACATCAACCATTGTCATAATCCGGGCAAGTGCCTACTTTTAAAGAAGGAATCACATCCACCATTGCCTCAATTTGGGAAGCGCCTTCTTTTAAAGAAGGCATCACATCCACCATTGCCTCAATTTGGGAAGCGCCTTCTTTTAAAGAAGGCATCACATCCACCATTGTCATAATCCGGGAAAGTGCCTACTTTTAAGGAAGGGATCACATCCTCCATTGCCTTAGTCAATGCAAGCGCCTACTTTTAAAGAAGGGATCACATCCACCATGGCCTTAATCCGGGCATGCGCCTACTTTTAAAGAAGGGATCACTTCAACCATTGCCTCAATCCGGACAAGCGCCTAATTTTAAAGAAGGGATCACATCATCCATTGCCATAATCCATGCAAGCGCCTACCTTTAAAGAATGGATCGGATCCACCATGACCTTAATCCGGGCAAGCACCTACTTTTAAAGAAGGGATCTCATCATTCATTGCCATAATCCGGCAACACGCCTTCTTTTAAAGAGGGGATTATATCCACCACTGCTCTAGTCCGGGCATGCGCCTACTTTTGCATTGCATTGCAAATGCATTCTTTCCACGAGAGGACAATGTCTTTTTAATATTGTTATTGATGGGTATTATATTTACTATTCCGGGGTGTTTCCCGCACCACTTAGTCACCATTTAGCAAATGCAAAGAAAAATTATGCCAAATGTCTGTTATGCCAAAAGACCCTCACTTTTGACGTTGGTTACAATTATGCCAAATGTCCGTTATGCCAAATGACCATTATGCCAAATGGCCTTTATGCCAAATGACCTTATGCCAAATGGCGTTATGCCAAATGACTTTATGCCAAATGGCCCGCTCCCTAATGAAATTCAAACAACGAACTGTTAGGCAGAGCTGTAGATAAATCTTTACACTAGAAGTCCACCATACAACACATTTTGAAATTTAGCCTCTGAAATAAGTTATTGAAAAACTACTAAATGATCTAAGGCAGATTACTAAATGATCGATAACGTCCTTGCTCGAATTATGCTGAATTTTTTTGAATCATCACAGAAACATATCTTCCCTTCCAAAACCTCCACATGCCAGATTACTTTACGCTTTCCACATTCGCTACTGTTCATCTAAACGACATTTCCGGCCATATGACCCGATTAGGAAATATTGGCAAAACCACGAATTATTTCATATTGTACTAATATTGTAAAATTGTGATCCTGTTGTGCCGAAAAACTCATATCCACTACTCTATTGCAGGACTTCATTGATGATGTCAGCACATCTTCTCGGTCGGACGCCCGTTCCACTTGGACAGCAGGAGCATCAAGTGGAACGTACTGTTCCCCCAACTTTGCGACAGTGCAAGAAATTCGTGGATGATGCACATCAGCAATACATCGAAATTCGTGGCGCAGATGCGAGTGGTTTGCCATATTCGGCAAAGTTTTGGCACGGCCATTTGTTCTGGAAACTGCACGGGGAGGAACACCTGGTGACAATCGGGTCAGATTATGTGGCCCAGGTGTCGATCGAAACCAGTGCTGAGCTGGAAAATTCAACTAATATTGGGCAAGCGCGAGCAATATTGATGAAACGATTGAAGGTCAATAGGGTTCTGCTGGACCAAACGCAAAATCAGATTGCACATTTTGCTGATTTAATAAAAACGCAGCTGAAAGATATTGGTGCTGCATGCGCAACAGAATCCAAAAGTGTAAAGTGTCTGCTGGATGTTATGAGAATAGCTGAGAAGCACTCGCATAAAATCGGATTTACATTTTGCAAGGATTTGACATCGAGTAAATTAGTTTACAGCACTAGTTTGAAGGTAGCCTTCATAATGTATGCGGCAGCGAAAAATAAACTGCGAAGTAGAAGTACTTTTCAACGAATGGCAAAGTGGTTTACTGAATGGAGCAAAAATAATAGCTTTTTGCGTGAGACGTTGGACGAAGTATTGAATCAACACAAAAATGTACTTTTGGGGCGCTGCTTGCCTTCAATCAAAAGCTTATTGGAAAATCTCGAGCCACGACGGTGCTTGTTGTTCAGAATAGCTGATATAAAGCTTTTCAGCGATTTGGAATGTACACTGGATGATACCATATGCAGTACAGTATTGCCAGTAATTGTGAATAATTTTATTGGACGGGTAGCTGCTCTTAAACCAGCTGAATTTGGTGTATCGTTACCACTGGCAAACGAGATCTTTTTTTATATATGTAAAAGCTTAACGGAGGTGGTATCGAGCCTTCAGATAGCTCTTGGCATTGAAGAAGTGGTTCAATATTCAGAAAATCGATGGGAAATTGCAGCATCAATTAAGCCTCAAAGTGTGTCTGTGATGGTGAGATGTTTAGTAAAACAACTCGAATATCTGGTTGAGGTTGCAAATCATTTCGAGCCAGGAAAACCCACTTCAAGAACTAACTACCCTTATCAGTTCCAAAACAAGGTGCTTGAAGGCACAGAATCCGACAACAGTGGGCAGCATTTGTGGCTTTGCTTAATGGATATAACAGTTATGCACATTTTTGAAAGCGATGTCAAACATATCGAACATTTTACAGAAATGTTCAACATGTTTTATAAATGTTTGACATCATCAGACTCACAGTCTGAGTCACAGGAGTCCTTCCGCATGATAACACATAACACGCTGGAATTTGTAGCCCAGGCTGAGCAATCCGGATTTAGATGCAGTGAGATCGATGGGGAGATTCTCAAAAGGCAGATTAGCTTTATGAATCAATCCTTCTCTTGTGGTAGATTCAGCTTCAATCAATATCGGGATGCAATAGATGTTTTTAAGGATTATCGAAAACTGAGTAACCAGTTATTATCTGAGCTTCCGAACAAATTAAGAGCAATATTTTTGGAGGACCAAATTGCCGAACTGCAGAAAATGATTTTAGACATCCCATTCCAAGTACTTCAAAAAAAGGTTGATCTCAAAGATGCCACGAAATTCTTCAGAGTGTATAATGAGCTGCTTCTAGGATTGGGTGATTTGTCCTTTGAGTGGTATGTGCGAATCAGTAATGCAGATATTAAAACCAAACTAATTGAGCGGAATGATATTCAATGCGTTCAAAACCGACTAAAAGAGACTGATAATGAATGTTATTTGGTTCTAAATTATGACAATTTTGCTCAAACCTGTGAAGCTGAGGGAGTACCACAGCACTATCAATTAAACATTGTATCTTCGCTATTACAAGTTGTGATCAACACATTAGAGAAGCGTAGATGGAAACGAGGAACAAATATGTTGACCGATGCAGACCAGGTAAACGTTTCGATCCATCTAATCAACTCTGTAAGAAGCTCTTTGGGATATCTAAAGGAGCAACCCGAATACATCGACTTTGATAAATATTCCGAAGAATCCATAAAACCCTTCAGCAGCGTTCTTGAAGAAAGCATTTCACCTGACAATTTTGCAAAACGAGCTGCACTGATCAAGAAATCTTTTTGGTACATTCGCAATCAGAGAGCTATTGGAATAAACGAGGCGCTGGAGTTGTTCAAACAGAAAAATTTCAATTTCAATGAAGGAATGTTACGGACGAGCTTCAAACTTTACAGTGATCACTATGAAAAACTCATGCGTGATTTCGGTGACTTGGATGATGACGCTAAAATCGAAAAAATCGTAATGGAAACTAGGGCAAGGATTAGTTCTCAGCCATGCTGGGAGTGGAGAGCAGATTTCAAAACAAAGACCATACCACACATGCTGGCCGGCTTAGCAGCGGCCTGGTCCATCTTGGTGTCAGAGGATGTCTCCAGCTCAGGACATTTCCTAAAACCACACACTATTCAAGTTATTAGCATTTTAAGATTGCTCTCCGTTGACTCCTACTCAGTCGGTGTCGAAAATCATCTGGCGGAAATTCTCACTGGCCAGGGGAAGTCGGTTGTTCTGGGCCTCATGGCGGCTGTTCTGGCGTTACTTGGCCATGATGTTGTGGTTGTTTGCTACAGCAAATATTTGGTCAGCCGCGATTCGAAAGATTTTCAGGAACTATTTGAACGATTTTCCATCGACTCGAAAATATCGTACAAAACTTTCGAAAGTATGCCATTCGAACAAATCGAGCCGCTTTCTAGAAAAGTAAAACAATATATAAGCCAATGCATAGGCATTCCATATGCAGGAAAAGGAGATGCTGTTAATAATAAGGATTTGAGTAATACAGTGCTGTTGATAGATGAAGTTGATGTTTTCTTTTCGGATACTTTCTTCGGAAACACATACGACCTTGGATTTTTCCCTCCGATTACAGGGCTCGGGATGGTACAGCAAAAGATTTGGGAACTTGCTGAAAAGAGAACAGAAAACATTGAAGATGTAATAAAGAATTATATCAACACGTCGGATCACCCTGATGTCATGCAGCTTAAAATGCTCTTAGACCGTCCGGATTCGTTTAAACTTATTCATAAGGAATTGGATGTTTGCGATGTTTTGGATTACACGAATGAGTCTTTATTTTCACTTCATTTTCAACGAATGATAGAAACAGCTCAAGATATCTATGCTAGAAAATTGGATGACGATTGGATCGCCGAGTTCAGACTCAACGCTAATGGCATAATAACGTTCAAGGACGATTTGGGCGAGTACCGTGGAAACTATTACAACGGATATAACAACATCTTCATCTATTTCAAACTTCAAAATACCAATTTTGTACAAACCATCAATGGGTTCCACAACTTTGGCTACTTGAACTTACATTTAGCATCTTTTTCTGCTGCAAAAATACCGGAAAAGTATCCTCTGATCCTTGGGGTGACGGGCACGCTGACAGGTTTGATCGCATATGAAAAGGAGATCATTGAAAATCACTACAAAATCCTGCGAACATCGATAATGCCATCGTTCTTCGGCACATCCAACCTGAAGTATAATCGACAAACTGACTTTCAATGTCTTCCGGATGAAGACAATTGGAGACTGGCCATATTTATCAAAATCAATGAAATTGTCAGTGCACAACGCTCTGTAATCGTCTTCTTTGACGAGGTATCGAATATAAACGCATTCAAAAAGGTATTTGAATCGAAGTTGGATCGATTAAACGAACTAACCATCAATACGGAGACCGGCTCCAGAGAGCGCTGTATCGCCGAGTCAGGCTTCGCCCGGACCATTACTTTGGCAACCAGTGAAATGGGGCGTGGCGTAGACTACAAGTCCTCGCTGCCGGTGGAGCAAAATGGCGGAGTCCATGTTATTCAAACCTTCTTTTTGCTAGATGAGAAAGAAGAGACGCAGATCAGAGGACGCACTGCTCGCAAAGATAACCATGGGAGCTTCGAATTGATTGTTTGTTATCCACATCTAAATGAATTAAAACTAGTTGATAAGGATGTGGGAATAGATGCCATCAACTACAATTATTTGGACAGCTCCAGAAAGAAATTGACTGCAGAGTTAGGTCAGGAAAAGGCAGCCAAGCTTGAGAAGGCAAATGCGCTACATGAGATGTCGATTCAGTTTTGCGATGGTATTTGAATATATTTGATTTGATCTTTGTATTACAATTTATAAAAACAGTTATATGATATTCCTTCAATAAAATAAATATTTCAAGACTATGCTCCACTTACTTTCAATTCACTGTGCAGAATATTCGGATCCTTATTAAAACACTCACTCTTATTTTCAACACTTAATTTATTTCCTTAAAATAATCGCACTTTTATTCCGGTACACTTCCCACGTCCGGTCAATACCGATCACAAGCACACACTCCCCGAGCATTTCTATCCTTCCACTCTCATTCTCTTTCATTCCGTTAAACGCCGCTCGTTGTCGACCGATAACCGAGGGGTTTTTCACTACATCCCCCTCAACATTTCTTGATGAAGTGCGGCACATAGTTATCGAACCATGATGGTTCCTTGCGTTTTCGACAGCCTGTCTGTTCAATTTGTCTTTCGATGATTCGCCATTCTCTGCTGCGCTAAGTTCGCCTGCACTTCCTAGTCCATGTTCTGGATCAGTCTCACCAGTGGTTGTACCTGTCTTATTATGCTGAATCCGTTTCAAATGTGCTGAATTTCTCCGAAACTCTTTTCCCGAAGCCAAAGATTTTATCGTAACGTCCGCTTCATGTTTACTTGAGACAACGAACTCTTTATTCATGAACTCCGTGCAAAGCTTATTGTCTTTCTTCATTCGTTTTGCCAATACGTACAATACGTGCCAATACGTCCTACCGTAATATTGCTTTCTTTAGCGTGTCTCCTGGTATTGCTGTACTCCCTACCTTTTTCTTTCGAAATGTGGTTGCGGTCTCTCATTTCTTCATCTTCTTTGAAAAATAATGAGATTTGGGGTAACTTGGACCGGATTCTATGTTCGAACATGAGTTCTGCCGGCGAGCGGCCTGTAGTTGCATGAGGTGTTGCACGATATGTTAATAAAAACTTTTGGAGCTAATTCCGCCAGTCCTGACCAAGTTCCTGTCCAATTTGAAGCCGTTTGAGAATCGTCCTGTTTTGCCTTTCTACTTCGGTGTTCATTTGAGGCCAATATGGTATTGCACTGACCAGTTTTATGCCCTGTGTTCTGCCGAATGTTGAGAATTATTCACATTCTTTGCTAAGTTGTGGAGCGTTTTCAGCTGTCAGACTAAGAGGTATTCCAAAACGACTGAAGATAGTAGTTAATTCCTATGCAGTAGCTTCTGCCGTTATGCTACCCATTTCACAAATCTCGAAAAATCTACTGTAATAATCTATAACTACTAATAAAAACTGACCTTCTGGCAATGGTCCCTGGAAATCAATAGCGACATCTTCCCAAGAACCTGAAGGCAAGTCTCGGCGGTTCATAGGCTTTGGAACTTTGACGTGGTGATGGTGGACATGATAGTTTGTTTGCCTCTGTGCGGTATTAAAAAGTTAATTATTTCGTGTGAAATTGTGCTTGTGCCACGGGAAAAATCTATTTAACGTGTGCCTATAGTGTTTTTAATCAGGATAAGTAGGAGATATAATATCTCTGTGACTCATTTCCATATAATTTCGTAATTTATTACTCAACACAGCATCCCGCGAAGCCATAGTACAACCTATAGTTTCGTGCGGCAAGCTGTCGTTGTCGTTTTTGCACCTTTTATTTTTGCTTGTCTCTGTGTGCTGTGTAGTGTATCGTTGCATGTTTGCATCCACTGCGGTGTGGCGACGATATGAAATGTGAAAAGTGTAAAGTGGGGATCGCTATCAACGATAACGCAGGAAGCGAAAAGTAAACGTAAGGCTCGCCCGGTTATTGTGATTAAACCTAAAGAGTCCAACCAGAGTAGTGATGCTACTCGGAAATTTTTGAACGATAAACTAGATCCAAAAACACACAAAATCAGTAACTTTAGGAACGGGAAAGACGGCTCTATTATTGCTGAGTGTGCAACAGGATACAATGTAAATGTTGTGAAAGATGGAATTCAAAGCGATCTGGGTGAAAGCTACAATGCTGTTGTTCCCACATCGGTGCCAAGGCTTAAAGTGATGGGCATGTGCGATAAATTATCCTCCGATGACTTCATCGAGATTTTAAAAAATCAAAATGAAGACATCGCTATAAATGAAGTAAAGGTTATCAGGACGTACGAAAATCCACGTTTCAAGTACAACAAATACAATGTTGTGATTGAAGTCGATAATGATACTCATAGTTGCTTGCTGACCGCGAAGAAAGTGAATATAAGGTTTGATCGGTGCCTTGTAGTTCCCGAAGTTAGTGTTCTAAGATGCTTCCAATGTGGAGAATTTGGGCACATGAGTACGGAATGCAAGAATAGTATTGCGTGTTCTAAGTGCAGTGATGGTCACAAAACATCTGATTGCACGTCAACTGCTTTGAAATGTATCAATTGTTTGAAAATGAATAAAGAACGTAAAATGAATCTGGACGTAAACCACGGAGCATTTAGTACTGAGTGTAAAGTTTATAAAAGGTTATTTGATCGTAAAAAGAGCAGCTTACGTTTCAATGAATAGCAACCAAGTTCCAGTAGAAATATGAATAATTTAGATATTTTGTATTTGAATATTGCTGGTTTGTCTACAAACTACGTTGCACTACGTAAGATTGTAGAAGATAAACGTCCACTTTTAGTATTTCTATCTGAAACTCATATTGTTAACTTAGAAGCATTTGATCAATATAGTATTCCGGGATATAGTGTTGCTGCTTGTCTATCACATTCGAGACACACCGGCGGAGTTGCTATTTATGTCAAAGAATCAGTTCAGTTCAAGCTTCAATTGAACGAAGTTTGCGATGGCAATTGGTTCTTAGGCATTGCAGTTGTACGTGGCATGAAGTTGGGTAATTACGGTATTTTATATCACTCTCCCAGTGCTAATGACCAGCATTTTTTGGAAATTTTTGAAAACTGGTTAGAGTCGTTTATGGATCCTAGTAAATTAAATGTTATTGCTGTCGATTTTAATATCAATTGGTGTGACGATTCAAATTCGAATCATTTGAAGCGATTAGTTGACTTTTTTAATTTAAAACAAAAAGTAGGGGAAAATACCTATTCTTGGCAGTCTAAGACATTCGCCAAATTGAATGATAAAAATAATGAATAATTACACTAAAACACAGGTACAGTTTAACTGGTATACATTTGTATGCTCTTTCTGTTATGATTGGTATTCACTAAATATAGCAGCTTTTACCACAAACTCAGTAAATTTAATATAAAGTAACAGGTCAACGTTTCTTCTATTGGCATAGCAATTTCTATTATCAGCAATGAGTTTGCTCCCTTTAGCAACTAGACATGGAAGTAGAAAACTGGTAATGTATTGGTGCCAAATGCTGGTTGTTTATATCCTCCAGTAGACAAATTCATTCATATTAATCGGCCGCACGCTCATCTCGCTTCACTCAATTTTGGAACAAACTTTATTGTTTATCAAAACTGGCTTAAAACAAAACATGAATTTTTAGCCTTGGCATCAATTTTATGTCATGTAGACAGATAGGCAAAAGCATTTAAACACATTGTAAAACAAATTTAACCCTTATGCGGCCAACAAAAAACAGACGTGAATGGCAGATAGGGTACCCGTGTACCCAGATATTGACATTTTCATAACTTTTACCATTTTCAACCTATTTGAATAATGTTGGCCATTTTGGAGAAGGGAACTTATATGCTTTTTGTCCGCTGCCAAGATTTACATCTTTTGTCTTTTGTAATGCCTTAGAGTCTACACGCGTAAGCAAAAGTCTATCAACCAGTTTCAAATATACAACTTGCTCTTTGCGGTCCTTACATGATATGTTTGTTTCATCAAAAAAAATCATGGTGGTTGTGTACAAGACACGACCGCTCGACGTAAACTACGTAAAACCAAATCTATACACATAAGAATTAATTTTTGTCTGTCTGCCCTTATAGATTAGGAAACGGCATGAACATTTGTATGTAGAGGTTTTTGGGAACGATAAAGATTCTTATGATGGTATTAGACCCCTCCTCTTCTGGAGGGGGGATTCCCATACAAATAAAGTACAAATTTCTGCTTTAATCGAAAATTAATCTAAAAAATAGAATCTAAATCTGCAAATTTCGAATACATCTTTTAAATATTGTAAAAAATATATAATTAATCAATTTTAGGTGAAACAAAGCTCGTCAGTTCTGGTAGTTTAGTATATTAACAATATATTCCACCTCGTAAGTCTTCATATGTTGAATAATGGGCAGCACTGTCCTATCCAGCCGCTGGAGCCACCCCATTCTTACACTACGTTTCACAGTTGAATAATAGATAATACCCTAAAAGTAGGCAATTATTTATGGTTGAAATGGGCTATGTGGGAAAGGGAATGGTTATGATTTTTTTGATGAGCTTGGAAAGTACTGAAGTTGCAAAAGGAAAACGGTCCTGTCAGCCACATAAGGGTTAAAATACTACGGTGTTACTATCACTTTTGATATAATGCATGGTCTGCGTAAAAAATATGAAGCATTTGTATTTTAACACTTTTTGCCTTTCTCGTACAACAAAGTTGTACCGAAAGGCTATCATTTCACTCCGAAAACGCACTTTTTATAGAAGCCTCTGAGACCCATAGTGTTATATACCAATCGACTCAGCTCGATGAACTGAGCAAATGTCTGTCTGTCCGTGTGTGTGTCCGTGTGTGTGTGTGCGTATGTGTGTGCACACTAAAACATTAGACAACTTTTCTAGTACTAAACGTTAACCGATTTTACCGCAGCAAGTTGCATTCGATGGAGAATGTTTTCTTTTTGTTCACTATTGAATTTCAAAACGGTTGAACTTCGCAAAAAATTGTAAATATTCAAATAGTTATCATATATGATTATTTCGGTATGAAATGCTCTCGGATGACAAGGTTATGTTCTCCCAAGACACAATTCGAAACTGACAGCATTCAGTTTTATAACAAGTTCAGTCTCAGCATCATGATGTCACATGAAAAGGCCTTTTCCATCGTACACCGGAAGAAAAAGTAGCTACACAGAAAAAAATAAACCCATAATGAGATAAAAAATACCCAATTTCAAGGTTTTATACACGGTAAAATTGGAATACTTATTTTCGGAGTACTTTTAAATCAATTTGGAGAATATTGCTCATACTTAAAAAATACGATCCTTTAAATTTATTATTACCGAGGGGCTCAAAATTTGAGTAGTTCCTCTTTTTACGAAAAATGAGTAAGATTTCCGTGAGAAAAAAAGAGATGTCAATACAATTTCACTCAGTCTCTGAGCGATTTGAAACGGGCGTGTAGTGTCATTGCCAAAATGGGATTTCACAGTTGTTCTTAATTTAATGGGATTAAAATGTCTACACTGCCAAAAATATCTATATAAGATATATGTGTCGCCGTTATAAATTTTTGCAATAGCTTCACCCTAATATAATCGATATAGAACCACACATACATTAAATAATTGCTAATTCGAGACCACACATAAAGTTTATTTGGATATATATTTTATTAGTAGTTCGCGTGAAGAATGGTTATGTGTGCGCTGATATACTACTAAAAATCCACACATATTTATTGGCAAAAATCCATATGGAAAATCTAACAGCAGTATCCACATGAAAAGAACAAAAAACAAAATTAGCATTTGTAAGGTTCCCACGCAAAGTAATGGGAGCTGTCACTTTACTTTCGGAAAAATATTCTGCTCGATTATTCCGTAAGTAAGTGACAATTTGCTCCATGCAGATCAGTTGTCAAAATTCCTCTTGGTAATGTTGAACAAAATTCCGTAACCTCTCTACTTTTTAAGTCGATACTGGCCTTAACGTATGGATTGTGAGAAGAATCCAACTTTGTTAGCGGCTATTATTCGGTTTTCTACTGAATTGATAATGATGTACGTAATGTCACTTGTTTGGAGAAATAAACTTAAAAGTAACGGTTCAATAATTAACAAAAAACCCTGCTTGCAGAACAAGATTACTTTTGACAGATATCAAATTATTTTTGATCGATGTCTTATTGGTATTGCTGGGTAGCACCAGCCATTCTTATTGGTGTGTTTCCACATATATGCTATGCGAATTCACATTGCCGTCATGTGGGAAATGCTATAATCAAAATTTATGTGTGCCACACATAATGGATATGATTGGATTTTTGTCAGTGTATGTATTAAGTGTAATATCACAAAATACAATTTCGAATTGAAATATTGTGTTTATTATACAGTAGAAGAAAAGTACAACCCCGCAATGCTTACCGTTTTTAAATAAATTGCTTTTAGAATTTTTGAGAAGAGTTCTAAAAATTTCTTCGTATGGTTTCCCGTGGAGATTTTTTCGTTTATCATCTTTCTGCTTCTTCTTCATCTTCATGCAATATCAAAGCACCAATTAGGTTTTTTAGGGGTATTGATATTATTACATATCTTGAATCTATTATAAAATCTAAGCCTAAATCCAAAATCGGGACCACTTTGCGATATGGGCGTAACTTATTTTGTAAACAAACATTGTTTTGTGGATTCCGTAGAATGCAAGCATTTTTCTCTAAAACTTATTCCCTCACTTGCTAGAGAAAAGCCTATTCTATCGGATACATACCGTGGTTTTCTCAGGAAATACTTGCTGTAGCTGGAATTCGACTTCCAGTGTTTGTTTACGCCCAAATCGCAAATCAGTCCCCAAATTTCATTAATTTTGGTGCACGGGAACTATTTTAAAATCAATTTCGAAATACCTATTAATTTCGCATATTGAACACCCCTAATTTGATTTTACTATGGGCCGAGCTGTCAACCTGTGAGATAACTGCCAAGCAGTCAAATTTTCAAAAACTTTTAAAATTGATTTTTAACATCAAATTTAGGGTTTTTGAGTGTGAAAAAAAATACTGTGGCTCAGGTAAAGGTGTTCTATCGAATGCATGTAAAAAATCAACATGATTTTCAAAATTAAAAAACCCAAATTGGTATTTTTCACCCATCTAGCTACATTTTTGTTTCTAAGAAGATGGGTGAAAAGTATACATCACTTTTGATGTATAGACTCCCTACTCACTTATGGGTAAACCACAGATAACAGATATCTCACGACGCTTAAGCGGGGCGAAGATGAATGCAACGATGCCTGTGAAAGACGCGAATGATCAGTTATTGACCGACCCAACTGACCAGCTGAAACGCTGGTTCGAGCACTTCGAACAACTTTTTCAAGTGCCAACCAGGCTATCACCACCTCGGCATGATCTGCCTAGGATCCGACGTATAACACGTGTCAATACCGAAGCTCCATCACTGCTAGAGATTCAAACAGCCATCCAAAGCATGAAATCGAATAAAGCCCCAGGGGTCGACCGCATATCAGCCGAGATGCTCAAAGCTGACCCCATGACATCCGCTCAACTACTGCATCGTTTATTTCGTAATATCTGGGACACCGCAACTTTCCCGGTCGACTGGATGCAAGGTATCTTAGTGAAGGTGCCCAAAAGGGTGACCTGACTGTATGCGATAACTGGCGAGGCATTATGTTGCTGTGTACCGTTCTCAAAGTTCTGTGCAAAATTATCCTAGCCCGGATTCAGGAGAAGATCGATGCGACTCTCCGGCGGCAGCAAGCCGGATTCCGTGCCGGAAGATCCTGTGTGGACCATATTGTCACGCTCCGCATAATTTTGGAGCAGGTTAACGAATTCCAAGAGTCCCTTTACTTGGTATTCATTGACTACGAAAAAGCTTTCGACCGTCTCAATCACGAGAATATGTGGGCGCCCTGAGACGCAAGGGGTTCCTGAGAAAATCATCGGCCTCATCGAAGCACAGTACGAGGCCTTTTCGTGTAGAGTGCTGCACAATGGTCCTGTCCGACCCTATCCGGGTCGTAGCTGGTGTGAGGCAAGGATGTATTCTATCACTGTTACTGTTCCTCATCGTAATCGATGAGATTCTGGTAGATGCGATTGACCGTGAACCAAACCGCGGGCTGTTATGGCAGCCTATAACCATGGAGCACCTAAACGACTTCGAATTGGCGGATGACGTTGCACCTCGCGCAACGGCGCTCTGATATGCAGAGTAAGCTCAACGACCTTGCCGATCGCTCCTCCTCGGCAGGTTTAGTCATCAACGTCAACAAAAACCAAATCGTTGGATGTAAACACGGTGACTCCTTCCAGTTTCACAGTAGCCGGGCAACCAGTGGAGAATGTTGAAAGCTTCCAATATCTTGGTAGCCAAATGGCGTCAGACGGCGGTACCAAGATCGACATAGGCGCACGGATCAAGAAAGCAAGGGCTGCCTTTGCGAGTTTAAGAAATATCTGGAAAACAGGCAGATAAGTGAACGCACCAAAATACGAATTTTCAACTCTAACGTGAAATCTGTGCTGTTATACGCCAGCGAAACATGGTGTGTATCAGTGGAGAACACTCAACGGCTGCAGGTGTTCATTAACAGATGCCTGCGGTATATAATTCGGGCCTGGTGGCCTCACAACTGGATCTCAAACAACGAGCTCCATCGTCGTTGTCACCAGAGGCCGATAACAACAGAAATTCGGGATCGGAAGTGGGGCTGGGTCGGCCACACTCTACGTAGGGGCGGAAACGAAATCTGTAAGCAAGCATTAGACTGGAACCCAGCGGGACATCGCAGCAGAGGCAGACCCAGAGGCTCATGGCGGCGAAGCCTCAATAAAGAAATAAAAGAAGTCGACCGAAATCTAACCTGGCAACAGGTTAAAGCGATAGCCGGGCATCGCTCAGGATGGAGATCTTTCAAGTCGGCCCTTTGCACCACCGGAGGTGTACAGGATCCATAAGTAAGTAACAGATAACAGATATTTAGGCTAGAACAAATTTTATTGAAAATCCTGTGTAAATTTTTGGATTGATATACGTTGGCCCACTACTGCCATCTACTCAACTGATTGCGGCAGTACACGCGGACGCAGCTGGTTAACAACCGTCGAACGCAGCCAATGCATTTGACAGCCGCATTTGGGCTGCGTTTTCAATAACAATGATCCTTGCGCCATCTCCAATCGATTGCCAAACGCGGTCCCAATTTAAAATACATTTGAATTAACGGTTGCGGATATTTACACACGTATCGGATACCAGCCTCAATATCTGTTATCTGTGGGTAAACGTACTTTACCCACCTTATGGGTTAGTCCACTTATTTCCAAGATGGGTGAAAAACCCACTGCACAGCAGTGTCGAATGAAAAGGCCTATTTTCATAAGTAATTAAAAAGTACTCATAAAATGAGTATTCCGATATTACCGTGTAAACAACTGGCAGCATTGATGTTTTTGTTTTTCTGCGGAGATCTGTCATCGCGTTCCGCTGGTTCCGTATCGTCAATGCAGTGCACTACCGGTGGATTCCCGTTTTATCAACACGGACAACCTAGGTGGACAACCCAAAGTCAACTTTCAACTTTACTCTGGCCTGAGGTATGAAATCCATTATTTTTATGTTTATTATAGCTAATATTTAGTATTTTTTATGACCAGAAATAACCTGAAGGAAGCTAACAATCGCACTGAATCGGCGTCAAAAGGACTGTGGATTATCCGTGCTGTGGAAGAAATTTTCAGCAAGAAAGTCATCCTCGGCCGAAAAAGCATCAGCTGCGTCATAGCCTCCTGCACGAAAAGCCTCGCCAGTCCGTAGCAACTGCTTCGAAAGTGATTTCACCTCCAGGAAGGTTGGTCGTTCTTTCGAACGCTAGACGAGCCCCAACAATTTGCGCAAATGAGAATCCGAGCAACGTGAGAGGAGCCCCGTGTTAAAAAAGTCAGTGTGAGATAAGCCGTTATCTAATATTTTAGGCGACAAGGCTACCTTCAAGGCTTTTAGCTTTTTATACGACGAGGCTGCCCGAAGAACACCGCGCCGAACACGAGCCAAAGATCAATCGTGACAATAACGGGTCGGAGCCGTATATCAGTAGGTCACTGTTACTGTGTCAAATGAGGCCTTTCTACACCGAGTCTACGTACTTCAATTTTATTTGCAAAGAAAGGTACGGTACATTATTTATTTAGCCGCGACATTTATACATTCATTCTAAACTACAGCTACGGAAAAGCCCTCCCCACCTATTATAAAAATGCGTGATGTTGCGGAAAGTAGGACTGACCTGGCCGATCGGAAGTTTCACTGCTCATCGAGAGACTCAAACCGTGAGCATGATTGCATTGTTTCCAAATGGCAAATAATATGGTCATCGGAACGGTGGATCTGATCATCAGACTGTGGTGCGTTACCGGTATAAAACTTCAGAATCTCCACCGACTGTTGACAGCCAATTCATATAGTTTTTCAGTTCGGATGGAAGAAAATGTTTATACTGCTGGTAAATTTTTGTTAAACATGTTTGTCTTCGAACGCCGTCACAAGTTTCCATTTTTTTCAGGTGATCCGGATCTTGACCTCTCTGTGGGTCTTAAGCTCAATGAATAAGTGGCCACACATCTGGCGTAACCCATGCCACTAATAGATTCGTATAGTCTGATTAGGATGGAGCAAACCGCATCTGGATTCTAAAATGCCGTCAACATAGTTTCCTTCTTTCCGTCGGCATCGTAATGCAGTACCAGCGCTCACGTCAATCAGCATCCGGTAGGGGCAGTATCACTCAAAAGTTATAGCCAATATACAATATCTTAAAATAATTTACGAGAAAGTAAGATGGGTGAATCAGTGTTGTTCTATCATTCGCTGCATGTAACTTTTTGCCTTTCTCGTATACTAAGTAGGTATACGTAAAGGCTATATGATCACTCTAAAACCAAACTTTTGATAGAAGGCTCGGAGACCCATAGTGTTATATACCAATCGATTCAGCTCGACGAATTGAGATGATGTCTGTTTGTGTGTATGTATACACAATTTTGTAGACACACTTTTTGGAACTTAGCATTGACCGAATTACTTGCAACAAGTTCCATGCGACTGAGAATCCTCCTATTGTTTGCTATTGAAAATTGGCCAGATTGAACTATGGGATCAGAAGTTATGGCCAAAATACTATTTTCTATGCGCAGAACACGCTAAAAAGCACTCACTCATATTTTTGCCTTTCTCGTATACAAAGTATATTGCCTGATTTTCTCAAAATTGCACGCGGCGAACCCTTCATGAAAGGAATCGCCGCGCTTTCTTCACCCCTTTTACTTGATTCTTATGGGTGAATAGCATTGCGGGGTATCGTTTGGCGCGACCGTACCTTTCGACAGTCATTCCCCGCGTGAAGTTTTGTGCAAGTACCCATTTGGGAATATTACAAACGCCGCGCAGTGTATCATATCCAGAAAATCTGATAATACGTAAAAGCTATATCGGCACCAACATTTCCAAAGGGCGCAACTGCTTTTGTAAACAAGAGCTTCTCACGTCGCTGGTGGGCTAATTTGAGGCCACCCACGCAATCCATCGCCATGTACCCAGTTAACACAAGATAGTATATGATGTCACATAAGATGCTAAAGTGGTGGCCATATAGGTACTCCCGTATACAATATGAACGTACATTGCCTTCACTTGAGGATCATATATTGCATCATATACGATTTTGTGTTGACTGGGTAACGAAAGAAGAGGATTCGCTGCTTCCATCAGTGGTGTTGGATCGCGTGGGTGGGCTCAGATTAACCCACCAGCGACGTGAGAAGCTCTTGTTTACAAAAGCAGTTTCGCCCTTTTGAAATGTTGATGCCGATATGTTCCATCCAAAAACGAACTTTTTATAGGAGCCTCGGAGACCCATAGTGTTATATACCGATCAATTCAGCTCGACGAATTGAGATGATGTCTGTGTGTGCGTGTGTGTGTATCTGTGTGCGCAATATAATCTCACTCATTTTTCAGGCACTTGTCCTTAACCGATTTGCTCGCAACAAGCATTCGACGCGGAAGCTTGTCCCATTGTTTCGTATTGAAAATTGGCCCAATCAGACTATTGGCTTCGGTGTTATGGCCAAAATATATTTTTTGGAATTCCTGATCATAATATCTGGTTTACAGTTCGTCTTTGAGTGATACCAACGAAATGGGTGCTTTAATGAACATCATGAAACTCAAATGGGTTGCATAATATTCATTATAGCACTCATTTGGGTGCTATAATGAAAAACCAACGTCGGAACATGACTATATTTTGCGAAATAAGCTGGTAAGTGTTCAAATAGCGTATTCTCTGCGTCGCGTAATAATTTAAATAGTTTGATGGACATGACGTCAAAAATTTTCAAAGGCAAGTACATCTATCGTTTCACGGTCTATCGAACTATACAATGTGGCGCGGTAACATGGAATCTGATTGTTCTCAGCAGCAACATAATTTATTACCAAAAATGATCATGTGGATTAAATTAGACTGTACAATTTTGGTACAGATTTATCAAATTAAAGTCCATTTTTCGACATTGCAAAAAATAGCGTGTGCAACTCGTTGCAAAACTCGATTTTTTCAGTACTCGATCGGACCTTGGGCTCAGAAGTTATGGCCAAAATACTTTTTTTCAATACCAAAAGTGCGTAGAAATTACTCACTGAAAAAACGAGAAAGGCATCATCACCGCTAGGTGGATTAATCTGGGTTTTTTTAAATAAATGCCATCGCCGGATATTTTGTTCGTATTTTTGCTAAAATCAACTCACATAGAATTGTGCGTGGTATCTCCTTAGCGTGTGTTTGATATGCTCACAAACACATTCTCTCGCTCTATTCCGAAGTGTGCTGCTGTCAAAGAAAACGAACAGTCCCAATTTTATTTAGTGAAATATAGAGCAAATATTGCTTAAATTTGCTCTTTGTGGTGATAATCAAGTGGTGATAAAGTGTAAAAAGTAGTTTACGTACTTAATTTGTCGTGTCATACGCAATTAAGAGGAGAAACAGGCGATCCAAAAAAGTAAGTAACAGTTTGCTTTTCGTGCGCTGCTTTCATTGGCAATGCAATAATGGCAAGGATTTCGTAGGTGCAAATTTGTTTCGGTGATTAACACATCAAATCTTGCTACTTTTACACAAACAACTTATTCAAATGAAAGCTTAGACTTGAAATTGTGTGATTGAATCAAAATTATGTTCATAAATAGTGTATGTTTGCTGGAAAACGCAAATATTTTTGAGGGTGCCAACAACTGTCGCACCCTGCCAATGCCGTATTCTACCCTAAATGAGTATACGCGTATTTCTCGGCACAGTAGAACTTTGATTGATCATGTTTACTCTAACTTTGATTCTGTCACTAGTGTTACGAATTGTGATTTAAAAGTAACCGATCATGAAACACTAGTCATTAGCATTACAGATGACAGTAGTAATAATAACGATTTGGTAAAACTTAAGTGCTGGAGAAAATATTCAAAACAAGCAATTACGAGCCTTATCGAAACAAACGTGGATTTTCAAGAAAATACTGGTAATTTAGATCAAAGAGCAGCTGTTATCACGAGCGTCTTAAAATCCTGTACCAATCAATTAGTTGAACAGAAATTAGTAACTTTGAATAATTCAAACAGCTGGTACAATCTAGATCTTTTACGTCTTAAACGTAAAAGAGATAAGTTGTACAAAAAATGTCGTAAAAGTAATAATGAAAATCATTGGAATAGGTACCAGGTTGCGCGGAATAAATATTCGCAATGTTAAAGCATACTCGATGCGAATATATTCAGAGGAAAATTTATCAGCATCAAAACAACAGCAAAGAGTTATGGAAAATATTAAAATCATTGTTAAAACCTAGTTCTTGTAAACCGCGATCCATAACTTTTAATGGCACATTAGAAGAGTCGGAAGAAGTAATCGCGTCTAAATTTAATGATTATTTTGTCGACAGTGTTTCAACCATTAACCGATCTATAGAGTTAGTGGATGAACCTGACGAAATAAAACAGCCAGTTAACAGTAACTTGAGATTCGAATGTTTTCACCCCATAACATTTCAAGAACTTGAAACGATTTGTTTTAATCTAGGAAAAACGGCTGGTATTGATAATGTTAATGCTAAAATTATACAAGATTGCTTTCATGTCATCGGACACAACCTGCTGGACCTGATAAATGAATCATTGCAAACTGGGCACGTGCCGCAAGTTTGGAAGGAATCCTTAGTTATTCCAATTCAAAAAGTTGCTGGAACGATTAAAGCCGAAGAGTTTCGTCCCATCAACATGTTGCACACAGTAGAGAAAATTTTAGAACTTGTTGTTAAAGGCCAGCTACTTATGTATTTAAATAGTAATAACTTGTTAATACCGGAACCCTCGGGATACCGGGAGGGTCACTCCTGCGAAACCGCTTTGAACTTGGTATTAGCTAAATGGAAAGAAAGCATAGAGCATAAAGATACGATTGTTGCTGTGTTCTTGGATCTTAAACGCGCTTTTGAGACAATTTCTAGGCCCTTATTGTTGAAAACTTTGGAGCGCTTTGGAATTTCAGGTTCTGCATACAATTGGTTTAAAAGCTATTTGTCTGACAGAACTCAACGGACTGCTTTTAATGATTCTGTATCTCGTCCCATGGAGAACACCCTAGGAGTGCCACAGGGAAGTGTATTGGGGCCCCTTTTGTTTATTATGTATATAAATGACATGCGACGGGTTTTACGTTTTTGTGATATAAACTTATTTGCAGACGATACTGTGTTATTCATTGCAGCTAGAGACTTAGAAGATGCGATTGAACGCTTGAACGACGATTTGCATTCTTTAAGTAGATGGTTGAAGTACAAACAGTTGAAATTGAATATTAGTAAAACAAAGTACATGATTATTTCGCGAAATCGTTCAATTGATAATGTCGCGGTGAAAATTGATGAAGAGACACTTGATCGCGTACGGGAAATTAAATATCTTGGCGTGATTATTGATGATAAATTGAAATTTGACCAACATATTGACAATGTCATCAAGAAAATAGCCAAGAAGTATGGAATCCTCTGTCGACTGAAAAACGAATTAAATATTGCTAGCAAAATACAGTTGTACAAATCAATCATCTCTCCTCACTTGGACTTTTGTCCTTCCATTTTGTTTTTAGCAAATCCGACACAAATATCGAGATTGCAGCGTTTGCAGAATAAGATTATGCGTTTGATTTTGAGATGTAGCAGATTCACTTCCACAACTTTTTTGTTGGATGCTTTGCAGTGGCTCTCGGTGAAGCAAAGAATTGTGTATTTGACAATGGTGTTCATTTTTAAAGTAATTAACGGATTGCTGCCTCGATATTTGTGTGATCGAAGTGAAAGAGGAAGTGACATTCATAGATATAACACTAGAAACGCGGAAGATATAAGAACACCATACTTTTTGCATGGAGCTTCACAAAATTCTTTGTTTTTTAAAGGTATCAATTATTTCAATTCGATGCCTACACATATCAAACGTGCAACGACATTATCACAGTTTAAGAGACTTTGTGTTTCACACGTAAAAGCTGCCTTTTAAGCAGCTACTTAGTTGACTTTTTATAATTCAATAAATTTTGTATCTTGACGAAGTTTGACCTACGGATTGTTTGTTTGGACAATTGTATTTTTTATTTATTGAGGCACTGATAAACTGTTTTGTTCGCCTCGATGATGATGATGGATTTTATATATATTGACGTAATTGTAATCTGACCTTTTTTTGTGTAGTCTACAAAAGTTTGAGTCTCGCGCGCGCAAAGCAGATATGGATGATTTTTAAAATTTATGTACAGACTTGCGCATTTTCAACTGTTTGAATAACTCTTCGGATTAGTAATTGGCTATCTGGTAGAGTTTTGTTCCCGTGGTTGATACCGAAACTTTTGATATCGACGGAGCGGTAACACAAGTTTTAGTTTTGTTGACGACTTAGATTATTAATTTTATTGATGCTTACGAGTGATAAACGTGGTCTTGTATAAACATGAAACGCGATTCTTGGTGGAACTTTTGAAATCTGTGCGAGAGGTATCACAAGTTTTGCATTTTAGTATAAACTCGAAGTATCACTACCGACGCTTATGAGAATCTGTAGATGAAAACAACAGTTTTTTTCTTAATTTACCTTTTTGCTGGATAGTAATGAAAAGTTATGTAATTCATATCTGTGATGGTAATCAGATCGTTTTTGTTTTTTGCAAATCTGATTAAATTGTTATTATATCATTCAATTAATTATCTTAAAGATAAATCGTCTAGCTCAAACCTTTGTAGGGGTATGTGGCGGGACCATCATCATCATCATCATCATCATCATCAACTTCAGGTATGTAGAAGATAAAAGATATAGGATAAAAAAATAATCCATTTTGGAGAGTTACCCTAAAGTAACACTAATTTGAGAAATAAAAATTAGAGTGTAAGCGAGAGTGCTATCAGTAAAAAAATCAGTTTTGAAACGGATTTAGCTGTGAACGGATGTAAGTGCGTTTCGTGGGTTCACGACAATGGCAGCAGTCGGTGGGATTTCCCCTGTTGTTTTTGTTTTGTTTTGACGGAAATTCGGTCACGATGTGCTTGCCTCATAGGAAGATGAGGCAATTGAGAAAAGTTTGTGATATACGTGTGTTTTGTGTATAGATCGGATAACTGATGTAGTTTGGTATAAATAATAAATATTGTGCACTTCCCACCTTGATCGGCTCCGCACTTCAGAAAAGAGCGAGGTCGTAAGATGCGTAAGTAGTTAGATTCCTTTGTTCTTCCGGCAAACTGATGAATCAGTGAAACGGTTTTGCGCCATCGAAAATGGTTGACGTTTTCAAATACACTGAAACCCAAAACTACCCAAAAGTGGGTTGTTTTCACTCAAAACCGCACTTTGGGCTAATAATTCAATTTTAAAGGCCAGTATAGACTTAAAAAGTAGAGGGGTTACGGAATTTTGTTCAATATTACCAAGAGGAATTTTTACTTACGGAATAATCGAGCAGAATATTTTTCCGAATGTAATGTGACAGCTCCCATTACTTTGCGTGGGAACCTTACAAATGCCAATTTTGTTTTTTGTTCTGTTCATGTGGATACTGTTGTAAGAATTTTGTTTCGATTCTTTACTTTTCCGATTCAGTGAACGGAATTCATCATGTGCTTGAGATAGAAAAAGAAATTTCTTGAATACGATACCAACCTTAAGTAAAAAGTCTTCTAGCACTGGCAGTTTATCTTATCACATACAAAAATTTGCTCAAAGCTGAGTTTAGTTTACGCAAAGTGGTTCAACTCAAAGTTGAGAATATTGAATATACTCAAATGTGGGCTGAGCGGGTCTGGTGAAGTGCGTTGCCAGTTTATTTGTTTCAACAAGGCATAGAAAAATATTTAATGATTTATACTTTAATTCCATTTTTATCGGCTTTTATATAAAAAAGTTATACAATAGAGCAAACTGAAATTTATTACTAATGATTTGAGCAGTGATTTAATTGACAAATTGGCAGAGATAAACTTGAAATAATATTAAATTAAGTAAAACATTGACATAACTGCTCGAATTACGATTTATAAAATCCGATACGATAGAAAGCTGGAATCGGCAAAACCTGAGAGTACAAATAACGGCAGCCCTGTATATGTAATATTATGCAACTCGCATCACAAGTTTCCACTATCGGAGTTCGGTTTGGTAGCGGCCTGATGACATTACTATGTGAGAAGTGGTGATACGATTGATCTTAGAGTATTTCATAGCAGCAGTCGATGCTCTTAATTGACCTTAAATAAAATAGAGAATCGACTGAGCGAATAAAAAAAAATGACGGAAAAGATCAATTGTTCCATTAATTTATTGATGTTATGAAACTCAAACGCAAAATATCAGAGAGATGATAGTGTAAATTTGTTACACAAGTTCTATAATCTACATAACGATCCAGTATCTTATTCATGAATTGAATCATTGTGATATGTTTGACTTAATAGTTTGAGCCTATGAATGAATTGGCAGTTGGTTAGCTAAAATTATACTTTTGATTTATTGCGTATAAGCCCCTTTGGGTTTCCGCGCCGGGCACTCAGCGCCAGACTCGGCGACAAGGAGATAGTGGTCAAGTTGGTACTCCTGATTTTTTGACAACTGATGTCGATTGGTTGTGTGAGTGCACCGGTGTCAAAAAATAGAGCTTTTAGCTAAGAATTTAGTTGTCAAATGCACATTTTGACAGCAATATAGATGTATGAGTGAATGAAATGTGCAAATGCTCTATCGCGGAAGCAGTCGCTGAAGACAAGTGTCAATGGTTTCAGTGACGAAAAGAAAACTTTCAATGCAAAAAGCAATATTAGAAGTGGATGCATTCGGCACAAATTCAATTCTATTGGACTTTGCTGTAGTGTCTTTAGTTTTATAATATTGTAATGATTTGATTTGATATTATGTAAAGTGTTAATGTTAGAAGAAAGGCTCAAAGCTTCAACAATTAACGAGATATGCTCTCGGACCTAGTTGGATCAAGAAAATCCAACTCTGGAGTGGGTTGGTCGGTGGCTGGATATGCCATCGGACCTAGTGGGGTCAAGAAAATCCAACTCTGGAGTGGGTTGATCAGTGGCTGGATATGCCATCGAACCTTGTTGGGTCAAGAAAATCCAACTCTGGAGTGGGTTGATCAGTGGCTGGATATGCCATCGAACCTTGTTGGGTCAAGAAAATCCAACTATGGAGTGGGTTGGTCGGTGGCTGGATATGCTATCGGACCTGGTTGCGTCAAGAAAATCCAACTCTGGAGTGGGTTGGTCGGTGACTGCCCAAGTAACCAGAAGTTCAGATTTTACTTAAATTTACTCTTAACCGAACTAATTGGTTCACTATGGTTCACATCAAGTTCCAAACATCCTTAACGGAACTTCAAAGTTCACTTTTACGCTCCCACCATACAAGAAATTACTTAAAATGAGAGCTGATTAAGCCAAAATAGCCCTTCTTATCCGAACTTCTTGTTGCTTGGGTGGATATGCCATCGAACCTGGTTGACACTAACGAAGTTAGATTAATAACAAAGAGATTCAGTGTCAAAATTAGATCAACGCGTTTGATGCCATATCGGTTGTTTCAATCGAACACAAAGTGCTTAAAACTAGGGATATTTCGTTACTTGTATGATACAGGCACTTAATTTGTCACGATTGCAAAACCAAGATCAGTACTTGAAGGTTAGAACATGTAACATCGTAGTGCAGAAAAGTAATTTGTATGTTTTCTGATTTTGATGCTTGACTGATTTTAGAGCCTAGAAAACTCTACCCACGATTGCAAAACCAAGAACAGTTCCTGAGGTTTAGAACATGTAACAACGTTGTGTAGAAAAGTTATTTGTATGTTTTCTGATTTTGATGCTTTAGTTTAGATTCTCGAAAACTCTACCCATGATTGCATAAGACGAGAGGAACATAACTATTCATCCAAAAAATTTAAAATATATATTTTTAGAGTAAAGGAGAAGGTGAATGTAGAAGATAAAAGATATAGGATAAAAAAATAATCCATTTTGGAGAGTTTCACTAAAGTAACACTAATTTGAGAAATAAAAATTAGAGTGTAAGCGAGAGTGCTGTCAGTAAAAAAATCAGTTTTGAAACGGATTTAGCTGTGAACGGATGTAAGTGCGTTTCGTGGGTTCACGACAAGGTATAACCACGACATTTCTTCACAAATCCATCAACGTCCATATCCAATTTTGGCCACCATACTGATACGTGTAAATGACTTTTCATCATTCGTGTTCCGGGGTGACCTTCATGAGCTGAAGATAGCACTTTTTCGCGCAATGAATGGTGGACAACGATACGCAGCTTCATTTATGAATAGTTCTTCTGATACATCGAAAGGGATAGGTTTCAAAGTAGATATCCTGGAAAATACATCGGCAACATTCTTTTCTCGAACATGTTTTACTGTAAACATTGAAAGCCTGCATGCGGAGGACCCACCTTTCGATTCTGGCACATGGTTTGGAACGAGATGTGAAAAGAAATTGCAAAGCTCTGCAATCCGTAATTAGATTGAAATGTTTGCCAAGGTGTCAGGCCATTAGGCCGAAAACCATTTAGCCGAAGGTCATTAGGCCAAACGATAATTAGGCCGAATTAGCAAAAATAAGCAAAAAGTGAAAAATTTCAAGTTCTTTCTCCACCATACCCCTTCTTCCCTCTTTTTTCTTGCATCTTCCTTTTTCTATCTGTCTTCTTCCTTCTTCTTTATTCCATTTCTTTCATCTTTTTTTCTTCTTCCTTCTTCCTTCTTCCTTCTTTCTTCTTCATTCTTCCTCCTTCCTTCTTTCTTCTTCCTTCTTCCTTCTTCTTCGGAGGGCCGTCGTGTCAGGGCTGTTTAACGTCCCACCTATAGATAGTGGAATGGGCTAGGAGAACCGGATGAATGCTGTCATCAGAGAAAAAGTAGAATCACTAAAATTTACCACGGCAAAGTATAGCCAACGGAATTCAAAATAATTTTAAAAATTACAAATTGATTTTTTTTTTGGAAATGGAGATTAGAAATTCAATAAACATCAAAAATAGTACCTTTTCCGGGATCAATTCGAGGAAAAAAAAAATTATCATGAACAATCAAATAAATATATGTACAATGTAGATAATAAAAAGTCTAACCCGGTGCTCAAAATTAATTTAAAATACATATGGGTCATTCCATATGAAGTGACCGAGAAAAAATGCAAACGTGCAATCGACTTTCTTAGAATTGAATGAAATTTTGACCAATTGTTTATGTATGGGTTATACCCCAAAAACCAAATTTTTTCAAGTAAAAATATACTCATTGCCAGAAAAATACGATTTTATACTTAAAACGCAAAAACAATAGAGTTGGCAACACTTCTACTCAAAACCGATATTTTTCTCAAAAAGTTTGAAGAATTCTCTTCAAAATGCATAAAAAGAAGTTATTTGTAGCTTAAAAACTGTCCAAGATATGAGTTGTTCAAAAATATGGTTTTTACAAATCGTCAAAAACGGGGGGTGCTCCCATTTGCCGAGGGGTTGTCCAATCATCAAATAAATTTGGATTTTTACATATAATCGATAGATAAACAAATCCACGAAATTTGATTAAAATCTGTGAAAGTCGATTACAAGTGGTTCGGTCACTTGGTATGGAATGACCCATATTATTTTGAAATTTTAAAATTATTTAAAGAATTGCATCCCATATCTCGCTGTGGAATTTTTGTCGTGATTCAATTTTTCCTTTTTGACATTTCTCCTAGCGTATATATAGATGAGCGAAGATAAATCCTCTGTCTCCAAACAAACTGTCAAACGTGTCTCCAAACGAGCATGACGCCAAGATTTCAATGGAAATGTTATTAATAAAGGCTGTGTCGTCATATGCGCATGTGCACGGTCAAAAAAAGCGACTCAGCCATGCTTTCGCTCATCTATAGATTCTACTATCTATAGTCCCACCTAACACCAGTACTTGGGCTTGAGCGCTTTGGGCGGCACACGGTCGCTTTGGCGGGGCCTACTTGCGGATACATGCAGCTTTTAATAGGGGTTGAACAGGGCCCACTGTCAAACCCCACCACATCCTAGGCAGGCAACACAACTCGCAGATGGCCTGGGAAGGGATCGTCAAACTCTTGTACATAGTCCCTGCTGCCCACAATACGTATTTAAGGTAAACCAAATGAAGTATAGACGTGGTGTTAGCAAACAAATAATGGTTGAACGAGCTTAGTTCCTCCACTATTGCTTCTTCTACCCTAACACATTAAAACTTTAAATTGAAACATTAAATCATTGTCCGTGCAGTATAGACGCCTGGTTATAGTGCATTGGTCACGTGCTCGGATCGTCCAGAGCGATGCGATGTATTACGTTGACTGAGCTTGAGAGTAATTCTCTCCGCTCTAATCGGTGTTGAACGGTTCTCCTCATCACTCCAGAAGGCGGTTATGACGATGATGATCGTTCGTTGAGCGTAGTTATGGTGGAGATGAGCGGTCAGTTCGTAAATACTCCCCGCATTCGGAAAACTGCGATGTCTGGTTACACGAGCTGGATCATCCTGCTGATAATCCGCCTGGAGATCGTTACCTATGGTGCAGCGATGAATGACGGAGACGGTCTTTGTATTAGATTGTAGCTTGTATTAGAGTTGCAGTTAGATTTTGCTTAGTCCTCAACAGTCATCTGTAAACAACAGGACCAGTACCTGTCAAAAGTCATAGAGACGTCACTGCGCAATGGAGTACGGTAGTAGGGATCCTATATGTATCAAGAGATTTGCGAATACTTTTCCAGACGATTTGGCAGCGCTGCTACTTTCGTAAACAAACGTTGCCAGCACTTGCCGCGGCACCAAATATTGGAGCTCGAACATCACTTTGCGTATGATATCACTGTAGTATATAAGATCAGGTTTATGAAATATTGGAAATAAAATAACCACCTGTGTTATGTTGAAATCAAACAAAGCTGCCACTTGATTAAAAATCCTTTGCAATCCTGTTATAGCACCATGCATACTATAATTCTTACTCCGGAACGGTAAACGCAGCAGAAGATTGCTGCGCAACGCTCATGGAACCGCATTTTTTTTTTTTTTAGCTAATTTTATTTGGTAATTATCTAATACATGCATTCATCTCTTAGACTAGGTGTTCCGTGTTTTAACACTATCATCCTTATTTGCTATGTTATATTTTTACTTATTATTAATACATTTCAATTGCCTCTGGCAGTTAGAATTTTTCCTCTGGTTGAATTGAACCATTTAGGAATTATGTACAATGTTTTCAACTTAAACTAATCTTAACCTATTTTATACTAAGGGTACAAGGAGTTAATCGTTGCAATAGATTGCAACGATTTTTGTCTAAAATTGGAAATTATTTTGTTGGACATTTGTTGCAATGTCTCAATATTAGAAATTCTATGAAGTTCATTGGTACTATACCACGGAGGCAACTTCAGAATCATTTTCAGAATTTTATTTTGAATCCTCTGAAGTGCCTTCTTTCTGGTATTGCAGCAACTAGTCCATATTGGCACAGCATACAACATGGCAGGTCTAAAATTTGTTTGTAAATCAAAAGTTTGTTCTTAAGACAAAGTTTTGATTTTCTGTTTATAAGTGGATATAGACACTTAATATATTTGTTACATTTGGCTTGAAGGCCTTCAATGTGATTTTTAAAAGTTAATTTTTGATCTAGCAGAAGTCCTAAATATTTAGCTTCGCTAGACCAATTAATTGGAACCCCATTCATAGTGACAATATGTCTGCTAGAAGGTTTCAAATAAGAAGCTCTCGGCTTATGTGGGAAAAATATAAGCTGAGTTTTGGAAGCATTCGGGGAAATTTTCCATTTTTGCAAGTAAGTGGAGAAAATATCCAAACTTTTTTGCAATCTACTACAAATGACACGTAGGCTTCGCCCTTTGGCTGAGAGACCTGTGTCATCTGCAAACAAAGATTTTTGACACCCTGGTGGTAAATCAGGTAAGTCAGAAGTAAAAATTTGAAAGGATGCTTTCGACTGTTGTGCTCAATTTTGTTTGACTATTATCGGCTCTTTCAGTCTTATAAAGCAGCTAAAACGTTATTGCATCTATTTTCCGACGTTTCGGTGTATATTTCACCTTCTTCAGGGATTTCTATGATTTTGATGAAAATTGAAATTAGTTGTTAACAAATATTCTTAATAATTTTAGGCTTATTGTTGTGTTTAACTTACAGAGGCTACGTTTTGTTGTGTATGTGTGTGTCCTGTCTGACATAACGTTGTCAAATAACAATGGCGTCTCACTACGGCTAATTATGAATTTGAAAATACATTAATTACAACATTATTAATTTTCAAACTACACTCACTTCATACGTCTCATTATTTTTGCACTGCACTGTGGTTTTTGAAATATTTCTTGTGGTATTTGAGCTTTATCTCATTTATCACTGTGATAAAGCTTCTTCTGATTTGATGCTCCGCGCATTCAGTGATGGCGTATCTGCTTTACAGTATTTGTGAAGTTGTTCCTCCATTGCAGGCCTTGGGAACAGCGTCCGCTCAGTTTCGTTTGTAGCCAGGTCTCAGCTTAATCGCCGCAGATACATCTGTTTCTGTTCCTTCAACGAGATCACCTTCGTCCTGTTCTCATCACAAATGACGTTCGCCTGCGATACTCAGTCTCTTGTCTGTTGAAATCCAACGATTTGAACCTGTCAACGTTCAGCCTCACAGCTGCTATGTCGGATCTGCCCGAAACGGCAGTTATCAATCCTGTCCCGCAAATTCCGCATTTGGAACAACTGCTGTTCAGTACTGTTCGATTCGATGGTTTTGTCGGCGCCGGAGTAGCATTGCTTCAAGTAGTAGTCTTTGTTATTCATTTTAAAGCTTTCATGTGAATCCGACATGATGGCGAAATGTCATAGCTGTGCTGCAATGCGTCGAGTAATTGTTTTAGTTTTTCTAGAATTCTGGAATGCGTTTTACAGACGAGATCATCTACGTATTTACGGATGAACGGTAAACGTATGGGTTTATGGGGAAAATATGGGTTTCCGTTTACCGTTCATTCGTAAATACGTAGATGATCTCGTCACAGCAATTCCCCTAGAAAAACTAAAACAATTACTCGACGCATTCAACAGCTATGACATTCATATCCAGTTCACGCATGAGCTGGAAATGAATAACAGACTACCCTACTTGGACATGCTACTCATCAGACAACAAAACCAAAGGGTAACAACTGAATGGTATTCAAAACCAATTGCGAGCGGCAGATTCCTTTGATTTCTACTCATTCCACCCTATGAGTATGAAGCTAAATGTTGCCAAAATTTCATCTGTCGAGTAAACAATCTTTCAACAAGCTTATCAGATACGGAGAAACACAAAATAATCGACGATCATCTGAAGCTGAATCACTATCCGTCAAACCTCCGGCGCCGACTGGAAAACCGCATGAATGAACGACGTCATCAAACACAGTCTAATGTCACAGAAGAGGAACGGTTGAAATATACCTACCGATCGCTGGCATACATACCGGGCCTATCGAGCAGAATCGACAAGCTGCTGAAAAAGGACTACACGAATATCAAACTCGCAAACTACAACATAAAAACAGTAAGACAAATATTCAGCAACATCAAAGATCCGACACCTCCCGGTCAACAAACAAACGTCATTTACAACATTCCATGCAAAAACTGCCCAGCCTGCTACATAGGTATGACGACAAATAAGTTAAGCACAAGGATAAGTGGACACAAAACACACTACAATACACTAGATCGTCTCACTGCAACAAACATAAACATTACAGATCCACAAATAACACTTCTGAGCCAAAAAACAGCACTACTTGAACATAGTATAGTAAACAACCACCGTTTTGACCTAACAAACGTAAAAATCATAGACCAGCACAACAAGCAATACAAACTACCGCTATTAGAGATGTGTCACATTGTAAACAACGACCACAGCATAAACAGAAGAACAGATACAGAAGGATTGAGTGCTATCTATGCAGGCATTCTCCATGCAATTAAAAACAGAACGAATAAAGCAAAACAAAATAGGCAAGATACATCACAAACACTGTCTCAAAATTGTACACAACCACCTACAATAGAAGAAGAATAACTTCACAAATACCGTAAAACAGATAGATACGCCATCACTAGTGCGCGGGCGATAAATCCAGAGAAGCTTTTATCGCGAGCAGTGTTGTAAAATGTCATTTGCATTCTTTTTCATAATTTTCCCAGAACTTTTTTCAGTTGTTAGCTATCAACTATCAAGTATGGCGAACTTATAGCGCTTAAATGTGGCTACAACTTTGTCTAACAAGAAATTGATGTAAATATGTGATCGGGGGCGTGGGAGGCAAAATGTCATTCAAATGACATTATGTCAAATGACACGTGACATTTTGGAGAGATTTCACTCTCTAGCCTCAGATGTTATATTTAGAGCTGGGTGCTGCGGATAGAGCAGCTTTTCTGCGCTCAAGCGAGTAGAGGGATATTTTGAAATCACTCCCATAAACAAAATTATTTTGCAGTTACTTGGCTGTCAAACATTTCCCGCTCTTCGAATTTCTCTTTCCACGCTGCATGAGGGCGCACAAAGGCGCTAGACTCTACATGACTTTACGATTGTTTACATACATTCATGCTCCAATAAGCTGCTGAATCTCGTGAAATTTCGTAACGAGTGCTTTTTAGTTGCATTCCTACTAATTTTCCACTCGAAATATAATGTGGGAATATTTGTTACAAAGAATAAAAAACTCAAACAAAGTTTATTTTTATTTTCTCCCCAAATAATAACAATACTTCTCAATATTAGATCAGAAACGAACATAACCACAATCTTCAATGTTTGGCTCCGGCACAATAGTAAATTTTGGCTTCAGTTTGACAACCAAATCGATTCTATCCGCACCACCCAGATATTTTCAAATGGATATAATAGAAAAACGACGCATCCCACAAAAAAGTGTTGTATGGGTGACCATCGCAAAATCAGTCAAACTTTCTAGTGAAAATATCGGAAACAATCCAAATTGAGCCCTACACTGAAAAAAATCAGTTTAAAAATTTTAAAGTCGATTTGCGAAAAAACGCCCTTTTTTATTTAAATGAAATTTTGTCTCAAGATAGGTGATTATGTTCCCTACCAACCGTCCATACATCGCAAGCTGGAAAGGAAAAAAAGTTTTTCTAACAAAAACTTTTTCTTGTCGGAATTATTTTCAGTGTATTTTCATCTGAAATTAAACCAATGAAAGCCATCGTTATAGAACCCCAAGCAAATCTATTTTTATGATACATTGTCTAATTTAGTCACTAAATATAGTTTGTTTTTAAATTAAGAGTAATATCACAGATAACAGATATTGATGCTAGAACAAATTTTATTGAAAATCCTGTGTAAACTTTTGAATTGATATACGTTGGCCCACTACTGCCATCTACTCAACTGATTGCGGCAGTACCTAAGGATGCAGCTGAATTACAGCTGTCGAACGCAGCCAATGCATTTGACAGCCGCAATCGGGCTGCGTTTTCAATAACAATGATCCTTGCTCGGATCCTTGCGCCATCTCCAATCGATTGCCAAACGCCAAGCCAAACGCGGTCCCAATTTAAAATACATTTGAATTAACGGTTGCGGATGTTTACACACGTATGAGATGCCAGCCTCAATATCTGTTATCTGTGGTAATATTAAGAAGGGGTTTATATCTTCAAAAAAAATATTATATTCCATTATTAGCTTCTTTAGTTACGACCAAAACATTGTACTCTGCCTGACTGTACAGGAATACTTAATATGAGTATATTATGTACACATATGTTAAATCCACCCTTAAAGACACTGAAAAAATCAATTCCGTCAAGAAAAATTTTTTTAGAAATTTTTTTCCTTCAAAGTGCCCAGCTTGCGATGTATGGACGGTTGGTAGGGAACATAATCACCTATCTTGAGACAAAATTTCGTCCAAATCGAAAAAGCGTTTTTTGCAAATCGACTTTTAATTTTTAAATCGATTTTTCTTAGTGTAGGGTTCAATTTTGAGTTTTTCAAAAAGTTTTATTAGAAAGTTTGACTGATTTTGCGATAGTCACCCATACAACACTTTTTTGTAGGAAGGGTCGTTTTTCGATTATATCCATTTGAAAAAATCAGTAAAAACAAGTTTGACCCTTTTCAAAAGATAGCCTGAATCAAATCTAATCTAATCTAATCTAATCTCATACTTGCGTAGCCAATACTTGAAAGCATCCTGGAAAATGACGGTTTCTGAATTCCGTCATTTTTCTTTTCATATGGCCAGGCCAACTGCACAGTATCTACCGCAGGGATGATTCCTAGATATTGAGCGACTTCGGGAATATCAAAGTCACTCGATAACTTGGAATCGAGGGGAAAGGAAGAAAGCGTGGACCTCCCGTACCAAACGCTTTCAATAATATAGATACCTAATATATAATAAAAATCGTGTGCATATTTATGTATGATGTATATAAGTTTGTTTATGTGTGTATATATGTATGTGTGTATATGAGTGTGTATGTGGGTTTATATGTGTAGTGAATGTGTGTGTGTGCTTTTGTGTGGGTGCGTGCGTATTTAAATAAATTTACAGTTTATCAAAACCTTACCTCTGCTCAAAAATTCTGACGCCGAACCAAGAGCCAACACGCACTGAACTAATTAACTTTATTACCGGTCGCGCAATGCAAAACACAAAATTTCGGCAAATCGCGCGATCGTTCTGCTGTCCGAAACAGGAGCCAACACGCACTGAACTAATTAACTTTATTACCGGCCGCGCAATGCAAAACACAAAATTTCGGCAAATCGCGCGATCGTTCTGCTGTCCGAAACAAGAGCCAACACGCATTCAAAAAAAAAAAGATAGCCTGAATCAAATTTGAATAAACTAAGTATGCACTTTTCTTTTAACTGCACTTCTTAAATATTGACCAATAAATTTACAAAAAGTCAACTTAAACAATCAGAACACTTGCAAGTTCCCAAAAAGTTCTATTTTGGCTTTACGCATTTTATTACATTTCCCGCATAACTTTTCAAAAGGACCTAAGTAAATTTTTTCATGAATTCTCGCTTAACTTTTCAAAAAGACGTAAGTAACATTTTTTTTCATGAATTAATTTGAATACTGCAATCAATATTGTGATTCTCGAGATATTATAGCATTTTGCTCATTCACCTCTGCCTCGCTTAGTTGTGCGCCGCTAAGGTATTGTGTCATATTATGGTATTTTACTCAATTTAAGTGTAGAATATTACATCACAAATTAAACATAATTGCACTTTTTGATAAGAAAATTATTTTGAGCTTTTTGTGGAAGTTATTTGAAATAAGACGAGTTTAAATAATCCATTATTATTGTATCTGACAGATGCTTTTCGACTCAGCGCTGTCTTCAGTGTCTTGTATTGACCTGACTCGACAAGTCGAGTCAAGTACAAGACACTGAAGACGGCCTTGCTGTTGAGGTCGAAATACGTATCTGTCAGGATACAATTAAGTGGTGGAATTCAATGGGATTGTTTAAACTCGTCTTATGACAGGTGATAATTGCACTACTAATATCCACTTAAACAATATCCCGAACGCAACACAGGCGAAAGAAAAGCAAAAAACTACTAAACCTCGAACAATTTCACTTAAAAATATCTTTTCGTAAAGGGACGACAATAGAGTAGAGTGGGGCAAGAGTGCGCGTGGGGTAAGAGTACGTTTTCGATTTTTGGAAGTAATAAAAAAAGATAAACTAGCAGCACTGCATCAGTTTGACAGGTATTCTGGCCAACTATTATCATGTGTAATTGTAAACGATTTGAATAAACGACAAGGGAGATATGGAGTTAAATAACTTTTTGGTCATTCTGCTAAAAATAATTGGATTTCCGCAACTAGTATTTCATTACCATATATACGTTCAATCAGGTGAACATTATACCATTTCGATAACCTATTGTATAGAGTACTTTATGGTACAGAACACCAATCCGGTTGGTTTTCCAAGAAGTCAAAACCATTACTTGAATAATTTTTGAGGCTGTGGGGTAAAAGTACGCAGGAACCAGTGGGGCAAGAGTACGCATATGAATCTTCAAGTTATGATGTCAAACCCGTATCTCCGGCCGAAATAAAACTTATTCCAAAGCGTAAAGATCCACAACTAAGAAAAAAGGGACAGAATTTGTAATTATCACAAGTTTTTAGGATAAGTTGAAGTAATTCGGTGTTAGAAAGGACTTAGCGAACAAAGCACTGAAGCGAAATAATGAAATTGTATTAGGACTTGTTGTACACCTAAACATAGTACGAAAACACAATTTCTTCTGAATAATAATTTCATTTAATCAAAAGAAACATTCATAAATTACGCAACGTTTTGCTGGGAGGGGTTGTGAGATGTGTGACGATCCATATAATTTTTAGAGGATTCATACAAATAGTGTAAGATAGGAGGGGGGGGGTGATGAAATAGCCAAATTTTACGTAACGTGATTGGTGGACTTTCTTTAAGGAAAATGCCTTTGTATACGCCACGCGAAACCTGATATATATTTTTACCCCTGTAGATTTTGTATATATAAAAAACAATGGTTTTTCGTATGAAAGTGCACATTTTAGGACCCCCTCACCCTTTAAAAGTTACGTAATCTTTAAACATTCCCTAATATATGCTCATTAAACATCAATTAAATGTTGTTAACTCTTATTTGTGTTAATATATACTTAAAGCACATGATTGGATAAATGCGTACTCTTACCCCACCCGATGCGCACTTTTACCCCACCGGTGGGGTAAGAGTGCGTTTTTCACTTGTCTTGCCAAAAGGGTTCTACTAAAACGAATCTTAATAATTTCAATATTTTTTTCACTGGGTAACATAAAGGAAGAGTATACGAATCATCGACACTGATTTGATATGCAGAAGCTTGCTTCATAAGGGCCACATGATCGATTGAAAACTAAGTGCGTACTCTTGCCCCACTCTACTCTATGCTACATACCTTACAAGCGAATGTGGAAAAGCTTACCGAAAGCTCACATCTATTTGACATTGGTTTATTTACTTTTTGCATGGCGCACAACTCGGCGCATGGGACCCGGCGCGTAACTGGTGAGCCAGTATGCTAATTTTAGAAAAGAATCGCAATAGCTTTCATGTTGTTCTGTTGATTGCAGTACTCAAATTAATTCATGAAAAAAATGTTACTTAGGTCCTTTTGATAAATTATGCGAGATCTATAGTACAGCAGAAAGTCCATTGCTGATAAACGTTCATTTCGAACAATACACCGCAGATTGCTGGTTAATTTTTTTTTGACATACACTCTGTCTCGCTCAAACCAACAGCGAATAATCTAGCGACTACTTTAACGAACTATTTAAGGAACAGCTACTTTAACCGACCGTGTCCATTTAGCAAGTACGGTGTTGAACATAATCTGGAGATTAAAATAACACTTAATAAAGTTTAAAAAAAACTTAGCAAGTAACCGCACAATATTGAGTAAAACAAATTAAGGGTGTAGCATTTCTGCATGCGGTGAATGAATTTCGCACCGTGTATATAACTGACAGCATGAATGTTTGTGTTGCTTCTTTCGTGCTTTATAGACTAACGCAAAATGAACTCCCCCAAGAAATTATGACGTTTGAGCGGGTCGCATAATGAACGCAAAATGAACTTTTGTTCGAGAAGACGACCCGCTCTAATGTCAAAATCCGTCGGGTGAGTGAATTCGATGAACCCCTGCATAAGTCTATTAGGTTCTGCAGCGTCTGTATCTAACCTCAAACTGATGACTGATTAGTAGTACTTCGCGTTGGACTCGGGGGCAGCCAACCAATCACGAACTCGAACCTTGTCGGAGTCAGTGGAAAGTACTACTGAACTGTCAAAAAAGTTCATTCGACGAGGACCTAATTCATTCGTGACGTCATGCTGCAGAACCTAATTAGGTTCTGCAGCATGACGTCACGAATGAATTCGGTCCTCGTCAAATGAACTTTTTTGACAGTTCAGTAGTACTATCCACTGACTCCGACGAGGACTCCGACAAGATTCGACTTCGTGATTGGTTGGCTGCCCCCGAGTCCAACGCGAAGTACTACTAATCTGTCATCAGTTTGAGGTTACGTACGGACGCTGCAGAACCTAATTGATGATGCTAACCTCTCAAGCAAAGTTTTCCAAAGCTTCAAATGTGGAACACGAAAACTAATGGACGAACACACACGCGCTAGAGACCCGAAGCCGATGACTTCATCCGCTCGCCTCAACACAGCTGTAAAAGTTTCGTCGTTGGAAATAAAAATCGCATATCTACGTACATGCTTTCTCGTGCGCTCGTTACGTTTGCTGCCATTTTGTTTCATGCTTTGGAAGGAAAGAAGAGGCGTGTCATTAAGGCTAACTGCTTTTTGGTTTGGGTGGTTTGGTTGGTTTGGGTGGAATGATGGTGTAGTTTGGGCATATGGGTGATTAACGTTCGTTTTCATACACCTCCTTATTTCCATATTATGCGGCTTTTTTTTCATTTATATTTATGTGAATTGTTGGTTTCATTTTCACAAATTACTTACTTATGGATCCTGTACACCTCCGGTGGTGCAAAGGGCCGACTTGAAAGATCTTCATCCTGAGCGATGCCCGGCTATCGCTTTAACCTGTTGCCAGGTTAGATTTTGGTCGACTTCTTTTATTTCTTTACTGAGGTTTCGCCGCCATGAGCCTCTGAGTCTGCCTCTGCTGCGATGTCCCGCTGGGTTCCAGTCTAATGCTTGCTTACAGATTTCGTTTCCGCCCTTACGTAGAGTGTGGCCGACCCAGCCCCACTTCCGATCCCGAATTTCTGTTGCTATCGGCCTCTGGTGACAACGACGATGGAGCTCGTTGTTTGAGATCCAGTTGTGAGGCCACCAGGCCCGAATTATATACCGCAGGCATCTGTTAATGAACACCTGCAGCCGTTGAGTGTTCTCCACTGATACACACCATGTTTCGCTAGCGTATAACAGCACAGATTTCACGTTAGAGTTGAAAATTCGTATTTTGGTGCGTTCACTTATCTGCCTGTTTTTCCAGATATTTCTTAAACTCGCAAAGGCAGCCCTTGCTTTCTTGATCCGTGCGCCTATGTCGACCTATGGTACCGCCGTCTGACGCCATGTGGCTACCAAGATATTGTAAGGTTTCAACATTCTCTACTGGTTGCCCGGCTACTGTGAAACTGGAAGGGGTCACCGTGTTTACATCCAACGATTTGGTTTTGTTGACGTTGATGACTAAACCTGCCGAGGAGGAGCGATCGGCAAGGTCGTTGAGCTTACTCTGCATATCAGAGCGCCGTTGCGCGAGTAGTGCAACGTCATCCGCCAATTCGAAGTCGTTTAGGTGCTCCATGGTTATAGGCTGCCATAACAGCCCGCGGTTTGGTTCACGGTCAATCGCATCTACCAGAATCACATCGATTACGATGAGGAACAGTAACGGTGATAGAATACATCCTTGCCTCACACCAGCTACGACCCGAATAGGGTCGGACAGGACCCCATTGTGCAGCACTCTACACGAAAAGGCCTCGTACTGTGCTTCGATGAGGCCGATGATTTTCTCAGGAACCCCCTTGCGTCTCAGGGCGCCCCACATATTCTCGTGATTGAGACGGTCGAAAGCTTTTTCATAGTCAATGAATACCAAGTAAAGGGACTCTTGGAATTCGTTGACCTGCTCCAAAATGATGCGGAGCGTGACAATATGGTCCACACAGGATCTTCCGGCACGGAATCCGGCTTGCTGCCGCCGGAGAGTCGCATCGATCTTCTCCTGAATCCGGGCTAGGATAATTTTGCACAGAACTTTGAGAACGGTACACAGCAACATAATGCCTCGCCAGTTATCGCATACAGTCAGGTCACCCTTTTTGGGCACCTTCACTAAGATACCTTGCATCCAGTCGACCGGGAAAGTTGCGGTGTCCCAGATATTACGAAATAAATGATGCAGTAGTTGTGCGGATGTCATGGGGTCAGCTTTGAGCATCTCGGCTGATATGCGGTCGACCCCTGGGGCTTTATTCGATTTCATGCTTTGGATGGCTGTTTGAATCTCTAGCAGTGATGGAGCTTCGGTATTGACACGTGTTATACGTCGGATCCTAGGCAGATCATGCCGAGGTGGTGATGGCCTGGTTGGCACTTTTCACAAATTTGGTTGGTTTTCACAAATGTACTTGAACAATTATTACACAAAGGGGCAAAATCAATGTATGACATACAACTATGTAGTATTATTGAACTTTAATATTACATTGGTGAAAAAACACTACGTGGGAATCAGGAAAGTTGGAAACATATCGAATTTTAATCCATATGTATTTTTCAAAACGCGCCGTTGCGCTAATCATTGTATTTACTATCGCTAATCATTGTACTACCGCACGATCGCATATTTGTAACATATGCATTTTTTCCTTTCTCGTACAACAAAGTTGTACCGAAAGGCTATATGATTGCTAAAAAAACTTGATAGAAGGCCCGGAGACCCATAGTGTTATATACCGATCGACTCAGCTCGACAAACTGAGGTGACGTCTGTTTTTTTTGTGTATGTGTGTGTGTATGTGTACAAATTTTGTAGGCACACATTTTGTAGGCAACAAGTTGCATTCGACGGGGAATTGTTTGCTATTGGAAATGGGCCCGATCATTGCTTTTCGGAATTATTGAAAAAACATTGTTTTTCCCCAAAGGTCCCCCTTGAAAATTCAAAGAACAATTTTTTTTTTAATGGTGGCAAGGCAAAAATATTAAAAATGATCGAAAAAATGTGATCTATTCCCCCAAAGAGCTTTTTTGACCTTTTTAAAGTGATTTTTTCAATATATTTTATAATGCACGAGAAAGGCATCATCACTGCTAGGTGGATTAATCTGGGTTTTTTAATTTCATTTTGCAAATCTCGCCAAATAACTTTCAACGCGGGATCGCGAGTTCTTTGGTATTGCCTTCGCCTCACATTTTTAAGACGGATCAGTAGCTGAAGATCGTCGTCAATAATAATGGAGTTGAATTTAATTTCACATTTATGAATTGCAATGCTTCTGGCTTCGACAATTTAATTTGTCAAAGATACGAGAGCATTATCAATATCACTTTTGGTATCGAGAGGAATATCAACATCAAAATTCCTATCGATATACGTTTTATATAAATCCCAATCAGCCCTATGATAATTGAAAGTAGAGCTGATTGGATTAAAAATGGCTTCTTGTGAGATTTCAAATGTCACAGGAAGGTGATCAGAGTCAAAGTCAGCATGAGTTACCAATTGGCCACACAGCTGACTTGAATCCGTTAAAACTAAATCAATTGTAGAAGGATTTCGACTGGAAGAAAAACAAGTTGGGCCATTGGGATATTGAATAGTATAATATCCCGCAGAACAATCTTCAAATAAAATGTTGCCGTTGGAATTGCTTTGAGCATTATTCCATGAACGGTGTTTGGCATTGAAGTCACCAATTACAAAGAATTTTGATTTGTTGCGAGTCAGAATTTGAAGATCAGCTTTCAACAAATTCTTTTGCTGCCCATTGCATTGAAAAGGCAAGTAGGCTGCAATGAAGGAAAATTGACCAAAATTTGTTTCAACAGAAACTCCCAAGGTTTCAAAAACTTTGGTTTCAAACGAAGAAAATAATTTGTGTTTGATACGTCTATTAATGACAATGGCGACCCCACCACAGGCGCTGTCAAGACGATCATTTCTGTAGATAAAATAATTTGGATCTCGTTTAATGGAGAGTCCTGGTTTTAAATAGGTTTCAGTTATAATGGCAATATGCACATTATGAACTGTTAGGAAGTTGAATAATTCATCTTCCTTACCCTTTAGAGAGCGGGCATTCCAATTTAGAACTTTCACACAATTATTTAGATCCATTGAAACGGAGTCCGATAACAATGTTTTGTGTGTACTTGAGACCAACCGTAACAGCTTCAGGAATGGTATTTTCTTTGAACATTGCATCAATCATGTGATGCAATTGTTCAGTTAAAAAATCAAAATCGGAAGCAGTCATGCTACCTGAATCGGCAACATGACCGTTATTTTCCGTTGGGACATGGGTATAAACCTCATTTTGAGAAGAGAAATTTTGTCTACCAGCAGCAGCGATGTTTGCATACGTAGGTACATTCGAAAAATTGGAATTTACTGAAGTGCTTGCTACCCGTTGACGAGCGGCAAAATTTGTTTGTGAATTGTGGTGGGTATGAATTGCTCGACCGGTAACCGGTTTCGAAATTTGAGCGTTTGAAAAATTTCTACCCGTCGAATCTGGGATCCGATTGGAATTTCCCGTCATCAATTTTGCACGGGAATTCAAAATTTTTGCGTGAAGGGCATTCCCAGAAATTGGATTTATGATTGCCCCCACAATTTGCACATTTAAATTTATTGGAATCTTCTCTCACAGGACATGCGTCCTTGGCGTGAGAGGTTCCACCACAAATCATGCATTTAGCATCCATGTGACAATGTTTGGTTCCATGACCCCACTTTTGGCACTTACGGCACTGGGTGGGGTTTGGAAATTTCCCCAGGCCTGCGGAAATGTTCCCATGTAACACGGACATGGGACATAATACAGGCCTTTTCCAAACTTTTCATATTATTTAGTTCACTTTTGTTAAAATGAACTAAATAAAATTCTTGAGAAATGCCCCTCTGGGAAGTACCAGGGTGGGATTTCTTTTTCATCTTAATTACTTGGACTGGTGAAAATCCAAGTAATTGAGAAATTTCAATTTTAATCTCATCCAGTGATTTATCATCACTGGGGAGACCTTTCAAGACGACTTTGAACAATCGCTCAGTTTTGTCGTCGTATGTGAAGAATTTATGGCGCTTCTCAGTTAAATACTGAAGAAGACGTTTGCGAAAAAAAGGATCCCGGCAAAACGCGGCAGTCACCCTTCCTAGCAATCTGAAATGAAACCTTGATCCCTGAAGGTTACTCAAAATCTCATTCCGGAAGCCAGAAAACTCGGCAACAGATACCACAATTGGCGGAATCCTTTGCTTTTTCGCATGAATCGAATCACCTGGGCTAGAGGTAGATTCGATTTGCTCAATTCCATCATTAATCAAATCGAACTGATTGCTCAGTTCGATTGGAGAAGAATTATTTCCGATATTAGAGTTAGAAGGAATATCTGAATTCTCCAGCTTCCTTCTATTTTTTCCGCGCTTTGGCAGGACGGTCTTGAAACCTTGTTTCTTTGAAGGAAGTGGAGAATTCAGAGACTCTTCCTCTTGTTTTTATTAATGCTCATGGCTGAGCGTGGAGACGTGACCTTCTAAGAGGTTTTTTTCCCAGAACGGTGTCCCTGCAGGATTACCACCGCTTGTCGGAATTTTACTTCCGCAAACGGGTCCAACGTAAAACGAAGGCACGGGTCCTTGCAAAGATCGTAACGGGATCAGTGGGTACAAATAGCGCTAAGAAGCACCGTTGAAATTAAAATAGCTTCGGGTAGTATTAAAAACTTCCTTCCGCAAAGAGAGAAAGAACCGCACAGCACGAAAGCACGATGCGGTCTGATGGAACCGCATTAATGTTCACTTGACCCAAAGCGGCTGTGCAATCCACACGACTTTGCAATAAATCTGCAACGAACATTGCCCTAGCGGTGTTCCTTCTTACGTGTAGAGGTTCCAATCGAATTAAACGACAGCGGCTTTCGTAACTAGGCAGTTCAATTCAAACGGATTCATCCACGGTAGCCGACGAAGTGCAAAGCGCAGGAAGCGTCGCTGTATGGATTCGATTCTCTCATCTCCGTTGTTATAGTTGGGACTCCAAACTTCCGAATAATATTCCAGGGTAGACCGACACAGAGAACAGTACAGTGATTTAAGGCAATAAATATCGGTGAAATTCTTTGCTATCCTGAAAATGAATCCCAGCGTCTGAGAAGCCTTACTAACAGCGTAGGAAACATGCTGCTTGAACGTGAGTTCTGCATCCAAAATTACTCCCAAATCCTTCACATGATGTACACGATCTATCTCTGCTTCCTGCAAGCGATAGTTGGAGCGTATAGGATTCTTTTTCTGTGAAAATTAAACTATCGAGCATTTCTTCGGGTTTACATCCATCCGATTGATGTAGCACCAATCGTCGAAAGTTTGAAACTGCTGCTGTAGGCGATAACAGTCGTTGATAGAGCAGATTTCCAGATATATTTTTAGATCGTCTGCAAAGGACAATCGTGGAGTTCTCAACACTAAATGTACATCGTTGACGTAGAGCAAAAATATGACTGGTCCCAAATGACTTCCTTGTGGGATTCCAGATGTAGAGGTGAAAGAAGGTCCAAAAGTATCTCCTATGGCAACCTTAGGGCCGATGCCCACGTAGCGGATTTTCAACGCCACGTGCACGCAGCGTTAAAATAACGCTGGTGTGCATCGGCGTGGTGACGCTGCGTTACCGCTTTTTCCCGGTGCATACCTGCGTCTTTTTGACGCCACGTGCACTCTGCGTTGAAATGACGCTACGTGGGCATCGAGCCTTAAGCTCTCGCCCCGAAAGGTAGGAGCGGAACCATTGCAGCAAACCACCGTTGACTCCAAACCTTTCCAGTTTTGCTATTGCAATTTTGTGATTCACCTTATCGAAGGCGCCATACAAATCGGTGTAAACGACGTCAGTTTGTGTGCGTTTTACCATACTCTCCGTGATGTATGAAGTTAAGCACAGCAAATTAGATGTAGTGGAACGTCCTTGAAAAAATCCATGTTGGTCGTCACATAGAGATTGCTTGCAGTGAGCCTGTAGGGGTTCCATAACCACCAACTCAAATAGCTTGGAGACGGCACACAGGGATGTAATTCCACGATAGTTGTTGACGTCACGTTTATCACCTTTTTTGTGCACTGGGAACATATGAGCAGTCTTCCAGCAGGAAGGAAACACCCCGTGGGAAATGGACGCACGAAAGATACGGAGAAGAGGAACCATCAGATCATCGACGTGTCTTTTCAATTGAAGGAAATCCATCAGGTCCCGGATAGAGAGATGATTTCAGCCGAGAAGCTGCTCCCGATATCATCGTTTCATCGACATCAATAGCACCGATTGCTTGACCCATGAGTGGAACGTTACTTATTGCGAGCTCAATTTCGTAATCACTAAGCTCCTCGTTAGAAAATACCTTAGCAAACTTATCCGAGAAAAACGAACAGATTTCCAGAGTGTTATTTGCTGTAGATCCATCAAATACCATGGACGACGGCAATCCAGATTCTTTACGCTGATCTTTGACATACTTCCAGAAACGTTTCGCATGTGATTTTAGGTTCCGTTGAATATTTTGCTGATATCGAGAATAGCAACCCTGACTGGCTCGCTTGTAGTCGTGATTGAGCTTAACATAGTAGTTTCTCAGCGAAACAGTTCGATGCTGAGTGAATTTGCGTAGAGCCGCTCGCTTCAGAGATTTCATTCTTCTCAGTGTAAGTGTTTGCCAAGGGGGCCGTTCTTTGTATCAGGTATCAGAACGTCGGCTCAGGAGGCACGTTCCCCTCAATTTGGAAGATTTGTGCCATCGCCTTCACTAGCCTTTCTCATCATTTACCTGACGGAAAAGGAAGTGGAAAGTGGAAAGGAAGAGGAAGTGAAGTTGGAAAGGAGAATGGAACAGGTTTCAGGAGAAGGAGGATACAATCAATAATACATACTTACGATGCATTTTGTAAAACGTAATGAAACGCGAAGCATAAAATATACTGAATAAGTCACACAATGCGAATGCATATCTCGCTTAACTTTTCAAAAGGACCTAAGTAACATTTTTTTCATGAATTAAATTGAATAGCGCAATCAACAAAAAAACATGTAAGCTTTTGATTGCAGTACTCAAATTAATTCATGAAAAAAATGTTACTTAGGACCTTTTGAAAAGTTAAGCGAGATATGATATACCATTTATAGGAAAGCCAATTATGTAGACTTACACGCATTAAGCTATTAACTAAAGAGAGGTGTCACACAAAAACACTGAGGACGTAACAATGGACGAACGTCAAAGGCGAAACACAGAGAGCACTGTCAAAAACGCATAATGCGAATCCATATAGGTGACAAATTGTTGAAAACTATGTAATACACATATTCATAACCCCACTTTTATTTAACCTCACGTTGAGATTGAACAAGAGTAGCCGAAGCCGAACGTTAGGGACGAGACACAGAGTACACTGTAAAAAACGCCTATTGCGAATCCATATAGGTGACGACACAAAGTACATTGTATAAAAACGCATGATGCGAATCCATATAGGTGACAATTTGTTGAAAACTAAGTAAAACACATTCTTCTTAGTGCAAGTGTTTGGCAAGGGGGCCGTTCTTTGTATCGCTTGATCGTTTGGGAATGTATTGATCGATAACGTATGCTAAAACGTTGGAGAACGGTCGTGCAGCATTTTCTATGTTTCCGAGGTCCAGAATAGCTTCCCAGTCGAGAGAAGATAGAAACTGGCTGATACGGCGATGGTCAGCTTCACGAAAATTATGGCAGAAGCAAACAGGTGAGACATCTGTTAATACTGCAGTCAATTGAAACAACAAGCGCTGGATGATGCGCCACCCGTTTCACCAGAGGGGATGGAGCTAGATCTCCGATTGTAGACTTGGTTGCAAAACACAAATCCAGGTAGAGATTATTTTGGCGATTGGCGATAGAATTGAACTGAAATAGCGTTGTTGAGCTGTAGCAGTCTAGAAGCTTCACCGCTCCAGAGTGAAGAACGGAATTGTCGGTATCCGGGAACAGGAATCCGTTAGGAGAAGTTTTCCACGAAACGGTAGCTTGGTTGAAGTCACCCAAAACTATAATTTCGTCGACTGAATTAGCCTCCTCGAGAATTTGAAATATACAGTTGCAGTGTGTTTCTATGTACTCGATATCACGAGTCCGATCAGGGGGAATGTAAATCGCGCAAATAAACAATTGGCGATCGCGCAACTCGATTGCAGTCCAGGTCTGCTCAAGACACTTCCAAGACACATTTTCAACTGATTTCGCCTTCAAACTAGATCTAACTGCAATTAAAACTCCTCCACCAGTTGACTTACGACTATTCTCATGATTTCGGTCACATCACATCGGTCACATCCGCAGTTCCGAACACCTGACTAGAGAGCGTAGCCTCAGTGAGCCAAGTCTCCACCAGAGCAATCACATTGTAGCTCTGATCAGAAACTGCAAGCCGATAGGGGAACAGGTGGTAAAATGAACACGTTAAGGACTTGCGCTGAATTCAATCATAAAACGAGGATAACTTGCTAGTTTTACCACTTGGTTCAGCAATTTAACTCATATTCTTATTGCACTGAACATTTTTTCGCTAATAAACATTGTTTTATATAGTTTTTTATCGAAATAAAAAACATCGAAATTTCGTATGTACAAAAATAGTGTGGGTAAAATGAACACTGCCTGGTGCTAAAATGAACATCGCTTCTTAAACCCTTTTGAAACATTTAATTTTATTTGTTTTACTCTGGCACTGTATATACAACTAATTAAGATTACGAGAGCCTTTTGAAAAATCTGGTATAACTTTTGAAAAGCACTTAATTATCAAAATAATAAAAAGAAGGAAAAAAGTTTTGAAATATCAATTATTTTTCAATTAAATTTACATATTCAAAGTTTTTTCTTGGTTATTTGATATGGTTTGTTTCTTGAACTTCCGCTTCACAATCACTTTAACTTTTACCATAAATTTGTGAAAGTTTTATACAAGTGTTCATTTTACCCCCATACGTGCCTTGTGATAAATAACTCTTCCTCTAACTATGCAAACCAATAATTTTACTATTTACCCCTGCAACATCTTTGTGAAGGTTGTCCTATTTGCCGCTGTGGTTGGAACCGGTTTAAATCAATGTTATTATGAATTAATTGAGAATTAAAGGTTGCGGAAAAATGGTGAAAAATTACATCAGACCCTATTTTTACGGCCTCGTTTGATATTTTGGATAGTAATAGCTATTCGTTCGGTCTAAAAACCAAAATATTAGCTCAGGTACCTTATTTTATTTCGAGGAAAACGTGTGCATGATTAACATACGCCTAAATAGTGTTTTAATATAAATATAACCAACTGTTCATTTTACCACCTCTTCCCCTACTCCTCGATGGTTGAATTGATGCCACCAACGTTTTGGTAGTACAAAATCAATCAGCTATTTCCTCGTTGATCGGTACTGGAATTTGAAAGGCTTTCAGGCAGAGTAGAGTTGGTCGGCAGATTATACTTGCCTGAAGGGCGTTTGCGGAAAGCCCCTTCACCTAACTCATACTCAGGACCGGGACGACTATTTGCCGCTGGCTGCAGGGGCTCGACTGAGATGAGTGGGCTAGGGGTTTCCTCAAGGCTGTTTGTAACTGTGCGTCCCAGTTATGTTGAAGATATTGGCAGGGGCTGATGTGTCTGCCCAGTTGAAGTTGTGCGTGGCAGTCCGAGCGGCTCCTGACCAGATTCAAACAAGCTGAGAGCAGGTGTGCGTCCCGGTATCCAGAATAAGGGCGAAGCATGACGGATATTTGAAGAGGATGATTATTCGGGAATGGCATTTGTGATGCATCTTGATTGATGTGTCGTAGAATGATTGCGTCTCGGGATCCGAAAAACGGTCGTTGGATATTGATGGTCATAGTTTAATAGACGTTCAGTTTTGTCAGCGGTAATAAAACTGGAGCAGCTGGAACTTTTAGAAGAATTAAAAGAAGCGCGCATACTTGCCTGGGAGCAGTTGTCGGGAGATCCCATCACCAACCACGACCGAAGAGCCAGGACGACTCGGATGACTGGAAATTTCGGCGAGCTCGACTTGTTCGGGTGGCTCAAGGACTCCCTCAGTACGGTTGGCAATGCGTCCTGGATGTGTGCAGCGTCGGCTATAGGCGATAGTAGGGTCTTCTATGGGATGATGCTACGCAGAAACTAGTTTGAAGCTACAGCGGGCGATGGTGAAGGTTGACAGTGGGAGGTCTCCGAAATTTTTTTGAACCATAGTCTTCAAACTCTGGGAACATAATTGCTTCTGGCCACGTTAAGGTATCGAGAGCATCGTTCTTCGAGGCTGGATCGAGTCCAACTTTGAACGAGATGAATGACATATTACTGGCATCAACTCCATTTGCAACTAGTTTTACGACTTCTGGATCATAAGTCCCAAATTCGCTTTCATCATTTCGGAGATCGCTTCGTTCGTTACATCAGGTCTAATGCGAGACAAGTAGAGCCAAAATTGGTTTGCTGGTTTGACACTGACGGGTACAGAGATAACGTGAAAACTGAGCTGCTTTGAACAGGATCGACACTCAGAAATGGGCTTAAACGAGTCTAGTTCGCGTGGTCGTTTAGTACCACGTGCAGGTTCATTGATCAGCGGCCATCGATCTCTTTTTTATCTCCGTCTGCAATCTGATTTGGATTGGATTTGGATTGGATTGGATTGGATTTGGATTGGATTTTGATTGGATTTTGATTGGATTTGGATTGGATTTGGATTGGATTTGGATTGGATTTGGATTGGATTTGGATTGGATTTGGATTGGATTTGGATTGGATTGGATTGGGTTTGGATTGGGTTTGGATTGGGTTTGGATTGGGTTTGGATGGGGTTTGGATTGGTTTGGTTGGTTTTGGATTGGTTTGGATTGGTTTGGTTGGTTTGGATTGGTTTGGATTGGTTTGGTTGGTTTGGATTGGTTTGGATTGGTTTGGATTGGTTTGGTTGGTTTGGTTGGTTTGGATTGGTTTGGATTGGTTTGGATTGGTTTGGATTGGTTTGGATTGGTTTGGTTGGTTTGGATTGGTTTGGATTGGTTTGGATTGGTTTGGATTGGTTTGGATTGGTTTGGATTGGTTTGGTTGGTTTGGATTGGTTGGATTGGTTTGGATTGGTTTGGATTGGTTTGGATTGGTTTGGATTGGTTTGGATTGGTTTGGATTGGTTTGGATTGGTTTGGATTGGTTTGGATTGGTTTGGATTGGTTTGGATTGGTTTGGATTGGTTTGGATTGGATTGGTTTGGATTGGTTTGGATTGGTTTGGATTGGTTTGGATTGGTTTGGATTGGTTTGGTTGGTTTGGTTGGTTTGGATTGGTTTGGATTGGTTTGGATTGGTTTGGATTGGTTTGGATTGGTTTGGATTGGTTTGGATTGGTTTGGATTGGTTTGGATTGGTTTGGATTGGTTTGGTTGGTTTGGATTGGTTTGGATTGGTTTGGATTGGTTTGGATTGGTTTGGTTGGTTTGGTTGGTTTGGATTGGTTTGGATTGGTTTGGATTGGTTTGGATTGGTTTGGATTGGTTTGGATTGGTTTGGATTGGTTTGGTTGGTTTGGATTGGTTTGGATTGGTTTGGATTGGTTTGGATTGGTTTGGATTGGTTTGGATTTGGATTGGTTTGGGATTGGTTTGGATTGGTTTGGATTGGATTTGGTTGGTTTGGTTGGTTTGGATTGGTTTGGATTGGATTTGGATTGGTTTGGATTGGTTTGGATTGGTTTGGATTGGTTTGGATTGGTTTGGATTGGTTGGATTGGTTTGATTGGTTTGGTTGGTTTGGATTGGTTTGGTTGGTTTGGATTGGTTTGGATTGGTTTGGATTGGTTTGGATTGGTTTGGTTGGTTTGGATTGGTTTGGTTGGTTTGGATTGGTTTGGATTGGTTTGGATTGGTTTGGATTGGTTTGGATTGGTTTGGATTGGTTTGGTTGGTTTGGATTGGTTTGGATTGGTTTGGATTGGTTTGGATTGGTTTGGATTGGTTTGGTTGGTTTGGATTGGTTTGGTTGGTTTGGATTGGTTTGGTTGGTTTGGATTGGTTTGGATTGGTTTGGTTGGTTTGGATTGGTTTGGATTGGTTTGGATTGGTTTGGATTGGTTTGGATTGGTTTGGATTGGTTTGGATTGGTTTGGATTGGTTTGGATTGGTTGGATTGGTTTGGATTGGTTTGGATTGGTTTGGATTGGTTTGGATTGGTTTGGTTGGTTGGATTGGTTTGGATTGGTTTGGATTGGTTTGGATTGGTTTGGATTGGTTTGGATTGGATTTGGTTGGTTTGATTGGTTTGGATTGGTTTGGTTGGTTTGGATTGGTTTGGATTGGTTTGGTTGGTTTGGATTGGTTTGGATTGGTTTGGATTGGTTTGGATTGGTTTGGATTGGTTTGGATTGGTTTGGATTGGTTTGGATTGGTTTGGATTGGTTTGGATTGGTTTGGATTGGTTGGATTGGTTTGGATTGGTTTGGATTGGTTGGTTTGGTTGGTTTGGATTGGTTTGGATTGGTTTGGTTGGTTTGGATTGGTTTGGATTGGTTTGGATTGGTTTGGTTGGTTTGGTTGGTTTGGATTGGTTTGGATTGGTTTGGATTGGTTTGGTTGGTTTGGATTGGTTTGGATTGGTTTGGATTGGTTTGGATTGGTTTGGTTGGTTTGGATTGGTTTGGATTGGTTTGGATTGGTTTGGATTGGTTTGGATTGGTTTGGATTGGTTTGGATTGGTTTGGATTGGTTTGGATTGGTTTGGTTGGTTTGGATTGGTTTGGTTGGTTTGGATTGGTTTGGATTGGTTTGGTTGGTTTGGTTGGTTTGGATTGGTTTGGTTGGTTTGGATTGGTTTGGATTGGTTTGGATTGGTTTGGATTGGTTTGGATTGGTTTGGTTGGTTTGGATTGGTTGGATTGGTTTGGATTGGTTTGGATTGGTTGGATTGGTTTGGATTGGTTTGGTTTGGATTTGGTTGGTTTGGATTGGATTTGGTTGGTTTGGATTGGTTTGGATTGGTTTGGTTGGTTTGGATTGGTTTGGATTGGTTTGGATTGGTTTGGATTGGATTTGGTTGGTTTGGATTGGTTTGGTTGGTTTGGATTGGTTTGGATTGGTTTGGATTGGTTTGGTTGGTTTGGATTGGTTTGGATTGGTTTGGATTGGTTTGGATTGGTTTGGATTGGTTTGGATTGATTTGGATTGATTTGGATTGGATTTGGATTGGATTTGGATTGGATTTGGATTGGATTTGGATTGGATTTGGATTGGATTTGGATTGGATTTGGATTGGATTTGGATTGGATTTGGATTGGGATTGGATTTGGATTGGATTTGGATTGGATTTGGATTGGATTTGGATTGTGTTTGGATTCGATTTGTATTGGATCGGATTTGGATTTTACTTGGATTCGATTTGGATCGGATTAAGATTGAATATGGATTGAATTTGGATTAGATTTGGATTGGATTTAGATTGGATTTGTATTGAATTTGTATTGGATTTGGATTGAGTTTGGATTGGATTTGGATTGGAATTGTATTGGATTTAGATTGGATTCGGATTGGTTATGGATTGGATTCTGATAGGATTTGGATTGTATTTGTATTGGATCTGGATTGGATTTGGATAGGATATGGATTGGATTTGGATTGGATTTAGTTTGGATTTAAATTGAATCTGGATTGCATATGGATTGGATTCCGAAAGGATTTGGATTGAATTGGATTTGGATTGGTTTTGGATTGGATTTCGATTTTGGATTTGGCTTGTGTTTGGATTGGATTAGGATTGGATTGGATTTGGATTTTACTTGGATTCGGTTTGGATCGGATTTGGATTGAATATGGATTGAATTTGGATTAGATTTGGTTTTAATTTAGATTGTATTTGTTTTGAATTTGTATTGGATTTGGATTGAGTTTGGATTGGATTTGGATTGGAATTATATTGACATTGGATTGGTTGTGAATATGGTTTGGATTGGATTTAATTTGAATTTGAATTGAATGGATTGGATTTGAATTGAGTTAGAATTGGATTTTGAATGGATCAACATGGCATAGCAACAAAATCAATGTTTGTTTCTTATATGACTACAGAGTAGAGGAGGGGAAGAATGTAGTATATAAGATCAGGTTTATGAAATATTGGAAATAAAATAACCACTTGTGTTATTAACAATTATTCAATTTCGAATTAGAATATACCTCTTTGTAGTGTATCTCTTTCAAGCGTGTAGCGCGCTACCTTAGACTTCAAGATATTTTGACTCTAGCCTCCATGGAAACAGTTCGGAATAAGAGTGTCAAAACAGAGTGAGATTCAGTTTGCTGAGTATTGTTAAGACGAACGGTCGAGACTAGATATCTCGTCTGGGTCACGACAGGCACCTTTCGGTTTTGTTATCTATCGTCCAACAATGCATTATCAATAAAGTAAAAGTGCAATACAAATGAACATAATACCATTCATAAACTAGACTACTTCTACTTGCCATTGTAAAACAAATTGTTTATTCGACAAAAATTGGGCTGAAACTCACGAAAGCAACGTCCGTTTGCTAGAACTCCACTATTGGCGATTTGGCGTTGTATGAAGCAGAATGTTGCGCATTCGAAAAATTAGTACGGGAAATGATAGAAAGAAAACTAAAAAAAAATTCTCAAAAATTCTATAAGCAAATTAATTAAAAACGGTTATCATACAAAAGCAAATAAAGAGATCCAAAAACTGAAAAGCTGATTTAGAAAACCCTTGTGCATATTCATGGAATTACAATGACAACGAAACGAAATACAACGCTCAAATCAGATACGATTATAGGACATCGCGATTAGGAACCCTTACTTAGTCCAAACTATGAAAATATGAAAATTAGATATAGATACGTATTGACTAAATCACACCATTACTAGAAATAAGTTTATAAAGAACCCTTGGCAGCCCATGCATGCAGGGCTCTATATAACCTTGAATATTATTCCTCACCAGTATGGGCCATGGCACGCCTAGAGCGGGACTGTAGTTACGCCTATGGAAACAGGCACGTAAATAGATTCCATTAAGTTATCGTCTTCTTCCATTTGTGATAGGCATGTAAGCAAAAAAAAAAACGCGATGATATGCAGTTATTAATTCTTTGAATTTTAAATTATCATGTTGCAGGGTGCGTCATAATGCAGTTCAATCGAGATAATGCTGCCACAAGGAGAAAGCAGGGACAGAAACGAATTCACAACACCATCAAAGGAGATGAGCAGTCCTTGGGGCGAGAGAATGATTCATCGAGTTGGCTACAAGTCCAGGAGGTGAATGCAGAAAATAGCGCTGTCCCAACTCAATGCTACGAAACAATGTGAGATGTGAAACCGCTCGAAGTTTTGACTAAAAATGACCATTTTCCAATTTTATTACTATTCAATTTATTTGTAGATTAAATAATGTCTGTACACCGAATTCCCAAAATGATTTAAAAGATACTCCGTACATTAGTAAGAGGCTTCGAGAAAATGACATCGTCGTGAATCCTACAGAAACTTTGATCGAGGACGAAAATAGCACAAGTGTGCCAACTAATGAAATCCAAGGAACATCAGAAAAGGAATATAGCGTTGTGTAGGTTGCTGGAAAAATATTATAAATATAGAAAATTTAACATATTTCCCAACAGTTTAGCTAATGAATCTAAGCATGGAATTCAGCATGATCGTAATAATGTTCGAACAAGCAGTAACAAGGCAACGAGTATCCAAGAAGTGATGAAGGAGTCACCAAATCTCTCGCCTTGTGAAGACCGTGAATCAACGAGTGAGCTAAACCCGGATGAACCTATTGATCCGAATGCAAAAGTCTTTTCTTCAGACCGGTGCGCGTGAGTAACCCTCATTTCTGTATATAGGGGTAATGACGGCTTTGGCAGGTTTTGTTCTATTATTGGCAGGGGGGTTTTTTATGACTGATTATGCTCAAATTTGGCCCAAATATTCTTTGCATATCAAAGAATATTGTGGCCAAATTTCATAAAATTCGGTCGACAAAAACCCCCCTGCCAATAATAGAGCAAAACCTGCCAAAGCCGTCTGTTCCCCTATGTAAAGTTTTCGAGCTGCATAGAAATGAAAATTATTTTTCTATTTCAGAGTATCTGAAGATTTTGACTTCAAAGTTCAATTTAATCGACACAATCTCACAACAATGAATAAAATGATTTCATCGAAGAAGCAATTGGATATTGTTCAAATGCCGGAAACGCCCCGAACTAGAACCTCTCCTCATGAAGAGGATAATAACGCTGAAAAAGATTCGTTTCCAAATTGCAAAACCACGACGTAAGTAAGAAGTTCATCTCTGAATCCCGCCAAAAAAGTGTTTCACTTAATTTCAAGGCAAACTGAACGTTCCGAATTTACAACAGATAGCTTTTTACACAAGACACAAGCATTCGAGAGAAAAATATTCCAATCCTTTGGACCAAAATATTTCAAATCTTTTGGACCATAGTTAACAGTATTCGCTTCCATAGGTCCAAAGAGGTGCTTGAATGCCAAGTGGAGTTCAACCGGAACGACTCGTCAACACGAAGTGAAACGCATAGACAAAAGGAGTTCGAAGAAGCAAAGCTCCCAGTTCTTTTGCTGCCGGAGAAGCAAGAAACAATCCGTTCTTTGGCAACTCAACAGCAAGAAATCGACACACAGATAGAGAAAACATTGGAAACAACCCTTCCAGATGCTGGGTAAGTTAAAAGTTTGACTCAACAAAACGCTCCTTAAAGTTTAGTTTTGTGTATGATGCCACAGTGTATCACATCTAGAGGTGTGCGCCGCCACGCCACGCCGCGACGTTGTTCTCCGCTGCGTCGTTAATGGCTGCTTTGACTGTATTCCAGCAGTCCTCTAGATGGGCCCCATCGAGCTCACCCTCTTCCGGCAACGCTGCCTCGAGATACTGCGCGTATGCAGTGGCGACATCAGGTTGCGTCAGTCGCTCTAGGTCGTACCGTGGCGGTAGTCGATACCGAACATGGTTGATGGCGGATAGTTTTGGGTGCAGTTTCACCATCACCAGATAGTGGTCAGAGTCGATGTTAGCGCCACGATATGTCCTGACGTCGATAGTGTCGGAGAAGTGCCGTCCATCAATCAGAACGTGGTCGATTTGTGATTCTGTCTGCAGTGGTGATCTCCAGGTGTACCGATACGGGAGGCTGTGTTGGAAGTAGGTGCTTCGAATGGCCATATTCTTGGAGGCAGCGAAATCAATTAGTCGTAGGACGTTTTCGTTCGTCAGCCGGTGATCGCTGAACTTCCCAATAGTCGGTCTAAACTTCTCCTCTTGGCCAACCTGAGCGTTCAAATCTCCTATGATGATTTTGACGTCGTGCGTCCTTATCATCATCCGGAGTGTGGGCTATGGACGTTGATTATGCTGAAGTTGAAGAACCGGCCTTTGATCCTCAACCTGCACTTCTTCTCATTGATCGGCCACTACCCGATCACGCTCCTTTGCATATCGTTCATCACTATGAAAGCTGTTCCCAGCTCGTGTGTGTTGCCGCAGCTCTGGTAGATGGTATGATTATGTACCTCTAAACGTTCGCACCATTGATCCCTTCCAATAAACCTCCTGCAGCGCTACGATGCCGAATCCACGGTCTTTGAGCACATCGGCGAGTATGCGTGTGCTCCCGATGAAGTTGGGAGATTTGCAGTTCCACGAACCGAGTTTCCAATCGCTAGTCCCTTTTCGTCGCAGTGGTCTTCGCCGATGGTTCCGATCCGTACTCTCTTGTTGATTGTTCGTTGCATATGTTTTTTTAAAGGCTAGCTTGCAGAGCCTGACACCAAACCTCCTAAATCAACGGAGGACCATGCCTCCTTGTTTCCGGTGGACCATGGTGCACAGTTTCACTTAGAATCCTTCGCTGGCACTCGGACGATGATCAGCCGCCCCTAACATGGAGAACAGACGCTGCCGTGAGCTATGGTATACGATGCCCAGTATTCATGCATTAGTCTCGTAATTTTACGCCACAAAAGTCAAAATTAAGCCATTCACTTATTAGGGACGATTTGTTCCACAAAACATTTTCAATGGATTTGACAATATCTACGGATTTTCGAAACTGAAATATGTGCACAGTAACGAATGTCATCAAATTCCGTTTCTAGAAACTACTCAGTCATATATCGTTAATTTGTTGATATTTTTCGGTGAAAACTAAACACACACTTTGCATAATTTTGCATAACGTTTCGGCCTACTGCTTTTCAGCCATCATCAGATTTGCAATTGATCAAACGTTCACCACCAGTGTGAATTTCAAACGAAAAATATCAACAAATTAACGATATAAAAGTTCACGGTGACCCAAACCCTACCAAGTAACTACTCAGTCATACTTGTCATTTGCATGTCATTGTAGATCAAAAAATGGACTTGACAGTGAGCTCCAATTCAACCGCGATAATTCGTCAACAAGAGGGAAACAGGGAATTAAAGCGTCATCTCCCGTTGATCAGTCCCAAACCGAAATTCAGTTGATTCTACAATCGATTGAATCTCCAAATTTACTCCAAAATCAAAAGAATAATCTTGTGGATGCTCAGACCATTTATCCAGAAGCTGATGAGTAAGTATTCTTTGTTCTCTCTTTCATATATTTATAAGCACAACGAGTTTTCAATTTTAGAAAAACACAAGATAATGACAGATTAGTTCAGTTCAACCGACATAACGCTTCAACTGTAAGCAAAATGCGTCAACAAAAGGAAAACAACGGTCCTTCAACTGGAAAAATAAGATGTTCAACGATTATTTCTCTAGGCAATGTGCCAACTAAAGCCGAGAACGAATTTTCTAACGAGAAGTTGTATTCGACTTCCAGTAACCCTGAGTAAGTTAGTAATAAGGTCCTTTAAGAGCAGCCATCCCTTCACTACTAAGCTGTTTTCTAACTAAATGAAAATAAAAGTGTAATGGAGTGTTGCATAGGACGGTCTACTTTTTCTTCTAGTATTCATATTCAAAGAAACAATGTTATCATGTTGTACCACATTGCAGGAGAACTGATGATAATAAAAGACAACTTCTACCCAGCTGTGATGCTTCCCGTACGATGGGTACACAGAAGCAAATCAGCGCTGATGTTAACGAATTCGTGCAAAAGTCGGATTGTGAGTCCCATGCTTATGTAGAGCAAGTTCCTCTCACTCGCATTGTTAGGTAAGATAAATCATTCTCCTCTTTTTTAAACTAATAGTTAATAGAAGGTTTCCAACTATAGAGAATCGCATGAGTTCGACCACCAAGCTCAGTTTAATCGCGAGAATCCCTTTACCGTAGAAAAACGGCTTAAACGAGCAGAGCACCATACGGCGGATATTACAGCTCCGCAAGTCATGCATGCTCAACAACGATGTCAACAAGATGTCACAAAGCATATGCCGAATCCTTCAGAAGCTCATATACAACCGGCAGCAGAACCCTTAGCTAAAATGTAAGTAATAACCGTCCGAAGCAGCTAACATTAAGTACGGTTGAACGTTTCTCAAAAAATCATTAATACACAATAGCTAGTGATTTAAAAGTTTTATAATAGTGCACGAGTGATAAAACAAGATTTATTTTTCCCTTATTAAATCAAGTTCTGGAACAAGCTCTAGATGACCGCTTCGTCTAACAGCAAGAAAAGGATTGCTTCGAAAAGTAACATCCAGATATGTTTCGTGAAAACTTAAGAGTTTCCTCGAACATTCCTGTGAAAAATCAAAACGACCAGACGTCCCGGCCAAAATCTATGGGAAATGCACTTCTGGAGGATTCATGTTCAAGCCAGTGACGCAATCCAGATAGGCGTCCCGCGTTTCGCATAAAAATTCATAAAAATTGAAAAATAATTCCTTTAAGAGTTCTAACTAATTTACAGTAGAAAATAAATACCCTCCCATTGAAAACAATTCCTTAGCTCAAGACACTAGATAAAAATGACATTTCTCGAAGGACTCGAATGCATAACTTGCTGGGCTCAAATCCCACTGAGAAGCCCGATTTTCTTTTCATTGCAACAATTACACTCAATTTATGCGTATTAATATAACTGAATTCCAAATTGTTTGATTTTAGTGCTGCGTGTGAACTTTTTCACAACATCCAATACCCCCTAAAGAGTACCGAATCGCTGGGGTATTGTGATATATGATGTACGATAGAACACTGTCTGAATAGTTGGAAGTCCGAAACGTAACTGACCACGAACGCTCGGCTCGTATATTATTTTAACTTTCAGATATCATTCGATACCACAGTTTACTCAGAAGGATGGTATGCAACACACCCGTGACAACTTATCGACCAGGAAGAAACAGAATATGCGAGAAAACTGTGGTGCGATTACACCACTGACGGATCCTATCAGTATGCCTAAAGCATCGCATTCAACAATTGCTTCCCAACTTCCGCTGAACGACACGGATAAGTTATTTTCAACCAAGTCTGGAACCCTCTTGTATGTATAGTTAGTTAGAAACGGTTCATTATCACCTTCATGATGCTTTTTGTTTTTGTTCAGAACAAAGAACAAGCTGGTTCATGGCGCTACTCTTGCCAACAGAATTCAACAGCCCTCCGATAGTCAGACGAATCGCTCTGAGGCATGCGGAACTACTAGTCGGACTACTTCTACGACCTCCAGAAGGTAAGCCGCCTGCATTAGAATGTCTGTAAATGATCCCTTATTAGTCTTCTGAATGGTACAAAAACAAATAACAGATGAAAAACATCCATAGACGAGCCAGCCTAGGCCTGAAAGTCTCCTTAATAAAGATACAAAAAAAAAAACAGATTTATCCAACTAGCGGTGATGGAGCCTTTCTCGTGCGTTATGAAATAGTATTTTTGCCATAACTTTTGAGCTTACAGTCAGATATGGCCAATTTTCAATAGGAAACAATGGGAAAGGATTCCGCATCGAATTCAATGTGTTAAAGATTTGTGCTAAAAAAATGAGTGAAAAAATTTTACGCGCCCGGTTTTGGTATGAAAAAAACTATTTTGGCCATATCTCCGAAGCCCATAGTCCGATCCGGCCATTTTTCAATAGGAAACAATCGGACAGGATTCTATTCTAAGGAGTATTTCAGCTTCTGGAGGAATGGTCTTATTGGTGGTGTTCAGAATGGCTTTACTATTGAACGACGGTGTTACTATTTGGTTCCTTGAAACTGCAACTGCTTTCAATTTGTTGTATTTCTTGGATGTTTGTTTCTGTTTCAGGCCATGCTCTTCTGGCTCACTGTATCGACCACAGATACAACTATTAGACGACACAAATTGTTGACCAGACATTCAAGAAAAACATTCTCCCAATTCTTGAGATGATCCACATAAGTAATGACAATAATAGTATTAACAAACGCACAGACACGGACAGTTTAAGTACCACATAACAACGAATAGAAACATATAGTGACGGCTTTCCGAAGTGATTAAAATATTACAAATCTCAACTGTAACATTTAACGATAAAAAAAATCAGGTATAACTATTTACGCTTTTTACATATTTAAACAGCAGTGCGAAGTACAAAATTAGGACAACTCGAAGTCAGATTTAAACTACAATGATCACTATCATCTAGAATAAAGTGACCAGAAATTTCTTGGGCCAATCCGGGACATCTTAACCTTACACCCTATACATTTTGAAAGCATCCAGCATGATGTTAATAACTCGATTTAATAGAAATCGTTTGCCGTTTGAAAAAGGGCCATTTGACCGAAAATTACAGTTGGCCAAACATGACATTTGGTCGAACAAGTAATTTGGCAGAAAAGGCCATTTGGTCGAAAATGTTGTTTTCCTTTCGTCCGTATGTTTAAGCCGTTTTCGGCATTTTCTGAAATCTTTGCAGAATTAAGCTTGCACCAACTGTTGCACATTTTCTGGTATTCAATTTTCCAGTTTTTGGAGCTAACTCAAGTCCTCACGATTCAGATCATTGTCTTTCTGAAAATACAATGTAACACTGCAATTACTCTGTTACATTTTCTAATTTCTTTATAATCTTTGTATCTACTTTTACGATGATTTCTCAAACAGAGTCCAGAGGCTACCCAACCCACCTACGCGGAGAAGCGATTGTTTATCCACTTCCAATCAAACTGGAATACAACCAAGGCTGGGTCAACATCAATCCAACGAGGTTACTAGACCAACTTCTGACAAGCTTTATTATGGAAATAGTTCATCGAAGATTCCACATACAAAAACTCGGCGTGTTTCTTCAAGGTTCAGTTCTTCACAGTATGTAGAGGAGAATTTCGTTAGAGAGCAGCAAGTACCTGAGATGGAATCTAAAATCAGAAGGTTATGTAACTACTTTACACACTTTTTTAAAAACAATTAGAATTTATGAATAATCATATTAACCGTTCAGTACACGTGCGGTTCTGGAACGCTCTTGCAGGCTCGCTCGCGTTGTGTACCGCTAGCGATGTTTTTTTGCTAGTGTTGTACAAAATACAAAAGCGCACCTGCTCGAGTGTAAATACCAACGTTAGCATTCACGCCATAGAGCCATGTTAAGCACCGCATAACTCCATATGTACAATTTCGTGAAACATGTTATAATTTGCCGATATTTACATGGCCCATCTAATATTTTTACTATAGTTCACGAAAGAAAAAAAAACAATCACTGGGTCTCTTTGTTAGATCTAGTGTGATATTTAGTTAAACCATGCATGTTTTACACAACTGTGCAGAAATATCGAATTGGGACAAAGGATAGGTGTGCAAAAATTAATTGTAAATTGACTCAAAAGTAGTCCAGTTACATTCTGTACATAGAAGAGTGCAGTCCTAATGTTAAATCAATGTTAAGTAGTTAGAGTAGTGTATTAACAGAAATGAATGTTTTTCATTAAAAAAAACTCTTTCGTTTGTTACCGAACGGTAACAATTAGTTAATTTAGTAGATGGTGTGGAAAAGTAGGGCATATAATTGTATAGCTAGATTTTCAAACGGTCATTTCAAAAGGTGGGTGTGATTCGTGTAGTCCAAAACAAAACGCACAAAGTGAATATGGGAGCTTTCGTTATGGAAACGTGATACAGAGAAAGCACAAAAAAAACGGATGGAAGCCTAATGTCAGTCGCTTGTTATCGGCCGTCAAAGGTACACTATGGTACCTTCACCGGTCTATATGCCGCGAGTAGTTCATCGGCTGTCGAAGCAATTTTGCCTTAATCTTCCGTTCTACATTGGCCACCATTCTATGGTGGCTCTACCAGTTACCGATCGACGAATCTTGGTAGCACGATTTCACCGATCACCGCAACATCTGCCGTTTACTCGCCGGCTGCGCCATCGTACACCGCAATACAAAACGCTCGGAGCACTACCTGCTACCGCAATCCACGCCATGCGAACTGAAGTAGGGTTAAGATCGCATTGGTCGCTAACACAACGTCTACTAACACAACACAACACGACGTCGCCAGAATCAACCGGCTGTGCAAATGAAGCAACACCTCAATCACCCCCCCCCCTTTGGAAAGTCACAGAACGTCACCAAACTACCCATATGACAACACAGCAATAAAAATTAAGGTAAATCTATTTCATTAGTAAATTTCAGGTTTCTCACTTTTATGATAATCTTTATTGTGATAATGGTTTATTTGAAATTAAGTTTCTTTCGACAATATCATTCTTCATTCATTCATTTCATTTATTTAGTCTACATCTAAACAGATAACACTGAATCAACAATTTGACGCCACAATACACGGTTTGAGGACGCATCTCTCCATCCTCGAATACGCCCCACGCTCGCCAAGTCGTTCTGCACCTGGTCTGCCCATCTCGCTCGCTGCGCTCCACGTCGTATCGTACCTGCCGGATCGGAAGCGAACACCATCTTTGCAGGGTTGCTGTCCGGCATTCTTGCAACATGCCCTCCCCATCGTACCCTTCCGGCTTTAGCTACCTTCTGGATACTGGGTTCGCCGTAGAGCTGGGCGAGCTCATGGTTCATTCTTCGCCGCCACACACCGTCTTCTTGCACACCGCCAAAGATGGTCCTAAGCACCCGTCTCTCGAATACTCCGAGTGCTTGCAAGTCCTCCTCGAGCATTGTCCATGTTTCATGTCCGTAGAGGACAACCGGTCTTATAAGCGTCTTGTACATGACACATTTGGTGCGGTGGCGAATCTTTTTCGACCGCAGTTTCTTCTGGAGCCCGTAGTAGGCCCAACTTCCACAGATGATGCGCCTTCGTATTTCACGACTAACGTTGCTGTCAGCCGTTAGCAAGGATCCGAGGTAGACGAATTCCTCGACCACCTCGAAGGTATCCCCGTCTATCGTAACACTGCTTCCCAGGCAGGCCCTATCGCGCTCGGTTCCGCCCACAAGCATGTACTTTGTCTTTGACGCATTCACCACCAGTCCAACTTTTGTTGCTTCACGTTTCAGGCGGGTGTACAGTTCTGCCACCTTTGCAAGTGTTCGGCCGACAATGTCCATGTCATCCGCGAAGCAAATAAATTGACTGGATCTGTTGAAAATCGTACCCCGGCTGTTACACCCGGCTCTCCGCATGACACCTACTAGCGCAATTTTGAACAACAGGCACGAAAGTCCATCACCTTGTCTTAGTCCCCGGCGCGATTCGAACGAACTGGAGTGTTCACCCGAAATCTTCACACAGTTTTGTACACCAGCGGTTCTCAACCTGGGGTACATGTACCCCTGGGGGTACCTTCGCTGGCCCTAGGGGGTACCTAGGAAAAAAATTGCGTAATGGCGGACGTTTTACAATTCCAATCAAAACCCAAGTAACATTTCAAGTTTTATTCTGCTCTAGAGATGGTTTTCAAGATCAATTTATAGGATCTAACAATAAAACCCAATATTACACGACAACCTTTTGATTACCACTATAAGTGTAAGATATGACGAAGTGGCCCTCTCTAGATAACCACTTTAAACCTGTTATAAGAGTATTTAGAAATCCTTTTTAAACCACCCGCAAAAAAGGGAATTTGGCTGCGGCAGCTGTCAGAAATCTTGCTTTAAAAAAAAAGGAAAACAAAACTTTGCAGAAAAATAATAACAACATAAAATGTTGATGAAAATTATTATGATAAAAAATATTATTTTCGGATTGTTTTACAATGTGCTTCCATCGGAATGATGTGCGCGTTCAATTTCATGGTGAAAACTAGGAAAAAAGTAAGATTGAACACCAAGCGCTCTCAAAATAATGTAGTTTTGGCCATTATATTTATAATAATTTGAGCAGCAATATCCCTAATTTCCCTTGAATATATTGATATTTCTCCCTAATATATTTCTAATGAAAATCAATGATCAAAAAAGGGTTTTACGCGGTGAAAACATTACCTAATCATGCATGTCAGTGATAAATTTTACCGACTTGAAAATGCTTCTTCATTTTCAATATGGCCATCATAAATTTCGATTAGAAAAATGTTGCTCTTATTAAACACCTTTATAAACTCTTTGCAATGCAAATATTCTTATTGGGGTTACTCATTTCACCACATTACGACCAAAAATTTTGGTTTTGATCGAGCTGTGGAAATAGGATTTATCACACTCTCCATCACAACTGTAGAGTCGCTCATAAGGTCAATAAGCTTTTGACGTTTGAAGCTTTTTCAGCATATTTATGAGAGGTTTATTGATAGCAATAAGATCGACAATAAAACTAAGCAACTAGCTATGGTGATTGCTATTATAAATCCGCTATAAGAATTAAATAAACCCAAGAAGCATGGAAATTGTTACTTGGGAACTCATTGGTACAGTTTTGATAATTGTGTATTTTTATTTCAAAAGATTATATTGTACATACAAATATGCAATGCTATCAATAAATTCCAATTGGATTCTGCCTTCTACAACCAGCACAATGTATGAAAGGCTGCGGATCAAAAGATCGAACGTGCAAAACGTCGAATGAACAAAATGATTTTTTTTCACTAGTGCTCGGTTGCTTCGTTGCAAGAGGATTAGAAGCACCCTTCTACGCATCTCGGAAGCCTTCTTCCAAGCAGCTCGAAGGCCTCCTTTCAAGAGGCTCGGAATCCTCCTGGGCACTTCAGAAGCCTCCTTTCAAGTGGATAGGTTGCCTTCTTTCAAGAGGCTCGTAAGCTTCATTTCAAGAGGCTCGTAAGCCTCCTTTCAAGAGGCTCGGAAGCCTCCTTTTGAGAGGCTCGGAAGCCTCCTTTTAAGAGGCTTGGAAGTCTCCTTTTAAGAGGCTCGGAAGCCTCCTCTCAAGAAGCTCGGAAGGCTTTTTTTAAGAGGCTCGGAAGCCCCCTTTCAAGGGGCTCGGAAGCCTCTTTTCAAGAGGTTCGGAAGCCTCCTTTTAAGAAGCTCGGAAGCCTCCTTTCAAGAGGCTCGGAAGTCTACTTTCAAGTGGTTCGGAAGCCTCCATTCAAGAGGCTCGGAATTCTTCTTTTAAGAGGCTTGGAAGCGTCCTTTTAAGATGCAAAGGAAGACTCCTTTTGAGTGGCTCGAAATCCGCCTTCAAGAGGCTCGGAAGTCTCTCTACAAGAGGCTCAAAAGCCTCTAATTAAGAGGCGCGGAAGCCTACTTTGAAGAAATTTAAAAGCTGAAAGGAGCTTCCTTTCAAAGGGCTCGGAATTATTCTTCAAGAGGATTGGAAGCCTTATTTCGAGAGGGGGTACCTCAACTAATGCAAAAAATCGAAGGGGTACCTCTCAAGAAAAAGGTTGAGAACCGCTGTTGTACACCATCCACCGTTGCTTTGATCAGTCTGGTAAGCTTCCCAGGGAAGCTGTTCTCGTCCATAATTTTCCATAGCTCTACGCGGTCTATACTGTCGTATGCCGCCTTGAAATCAACGAACAGATGGTGCGTTGGGACCTGGTATTCACGGCATTTTTGAAGGATTTGCCGTACAGTAAAGATCTGGTCCGTTGTCGAGCGGCCGTCAACGAAGCCGGCTTGATAACTTCCCACGAACTCGTTCACTAATGGTGACAGACGACGGAAAATGATCTGGGGTATCACTTTGTAGGCGGCATTAAGGATGGCGATCGCTCGAAAGTTCTCACACTCCAGTTTGTCGCCTTTCTTGTAGATGGGGCATATAACCCCTTCCTTCCACTCCTCCGGTAGCTGTTCGGTTTCCCAGATTCTGACTATCAGTTTGTGCAGGCAAGTGGCCAGCTTTTCCGGGCCCATCTTGATGAGCTCAGCTCCGATACCATCCTTACCAGCTGCTTTATTGGTCTTTGGCTGTTGAATGGCATCCTTAACTTCCCTCAAAGTGGGGGCTGGTTGGCTTCCATCGTCCGCTGAACTGACGTACTTTTCTCCTCCGCTGCCTTGACTTTCACTGCCTGTACTCTCAGCGCCATTCAGATGTTCCTCGTAGTGCTGCTTCCACCTTTCGATCACCGCACGTTCGTCCATCAAGATGCTCCCATCCTTATCCCGGCACATTTCGGCTCGCAGCACGAAGCCTTTGCGGGATGCGTTGAGCTTCTGGTAGAACTTGCGTGTTTCTTGAGAACGGCACAGCTGTTCCATCTCCTCGCACTCCGCTTCTTTCAGGCGGCGTTTCTTCTCCTGAAAAAGGCGGGTCTGCTGTCTCCGCTTCCGTGTATAACGTTCCACGTTCTGCCGGGTACCTTGCTGCAGTGCGACCGCCCGCGCTGCGTCCTTCTCCTCCAGAATCTGTCTGCACTCTTCGTCGAACCAATCGTTCCGTCGACTTCGACCCATATACCCGACGTTGTTCTCCGCTGCGTCGTTAATGGCTGCTTTTACTGTATTCCAGCAGTCCTCAAGAGGGGCCCCATTGAGCTCACCCTCTTCCGGCAACGCTGCCTCGAGATGCTGCGCGTATGCAGTAGCAACATCAGGTTGCTTCAGTCGCTCTAAATCGTACCGCGGCGGTCGTCGGTACCGAACATTGTTGATGGCGGATAGTTCTGGGTGCAGTTTAAACATCACCAGATAGTGTTCAGAGTCGATGTTAGCGCCACGATATGTCCTGACGTCGATAATGTCGGAGAAGTGCCGTCCATCAATCAGAACGTGGTCGATTTGTGATTCCGTCTGCAGTGGTGATCTCCAGGTGTATCGATACGGGAGGCTGTGTTGGAAGTAGGTGCTGCGTATGGCCATATTCTTGGAGGCGGCGAAATCAATTAGTCGTAGGCCGTTTTCGTTCGTCAGCCGGTGAGCGCTGAACTTTCTACGGTCTAAACTCCTCCTCTTGGCCAACCTGAGCGTTCAAATCTCCTATGATGACTTTGACGTCGTGGCTTGGGCAGCTGTCGTACTCACGTTCCAGCTGCGCGTAGAATGCGTCCTTATCATCATCAGTGCTTCCGGAGTGTGGGCTATGGACGTTGATTATGCTGATGTTGAAGAACCGGCCTTTGATCCTCAACCTGCACATTCTTTCATTGATCGGCCACCACCCGATCACGCGCCTTTGCATATCGCCCATCACTATGAAAGCTGTTCCCAGCTCGTGTGTGTTGCCGCAGCTCTGGTAGATAGTATGATTACCTCTAAACGTTCGCACCATTGATCCCTTCCAACAAACCTCCTGCAGCGCTACGATGCCGAATCCACGGTCCTTGAGCACATCGGCGAGTATGCGTGTGCTCCCGATGAAATTGAGAGATTTACAGTTCCACGAACCGAGTTTCCAATCGCTAGTCCCTTTTCGTCGTAGTGGTCTTCGCCGATGGTTCCGGTCCGTACTCTCTTGTTGATTGTTCGTTGCGTGAGTTTTTTTTTGGCTGGCTTGCAGGGCCTGACACCAAACCCCCTAAATTTCCGGTGGACCATGGTGCACAGTTTCACTTAGAGTCCCTCGCTGGCACTCGGACGATGATCAGCCGCCCCTAACATGGAGAACAGACGCTGTTGTGAGCCGATCCTGACATGGAGAACAGACGCTCAATAAGATTTGCACCTCCGGAGAGAAGCAAACCCCGGCCAGTACCGCGGGGATGTAGGGATAGGAGTTGCTGGGTAACAGGCTAAGGACCGCGAGATGGGGTTGCCGAGATTGCCGTGCCATCATTCTTCAACAGCCCTGTATTGTAAAAATCAGATAAAAATCTTTAACAGCCCTGTATTGACACATCATCCAGTTTCTCTTAAAAAAAAATAGAAGTAGAAACCGTAAAATATAGAAGATAAAAGAACTTACATGAATAAGGCAACATCGAAACCACGATCGAAACAATTTTCTCTCTCTCTCTCTCTCTCTCTCTCTCTCTCTCTCTCTCTCTCTCTCTCTCTCTCTCTCTCTCTCTCTCTCTCTCTCTCTCTCTCTCTCTCTCTCTCTCTCTCTCTCTCTCTCTCTCTCTCTCTCTCTCTCTCTCTCTCTCTCTCTCTCTCTCTCTCTCTCTCTCTCTCTCTCTCTCTCTCTCTCTCTCTCTCTCTCTCTCTCTCTCTCTCTCTCTCTCTCTCTCTCTCTCTCTCTCTCTCTCTCTCTCTCTCTCTCTCTCTCTCTCTCTCTCTCTCTCTCTCTCTCTCTCTCTCTCTCTCTCTCTCTCTCTCTCTCTCTCTCTCTCTCTCTCTCTCTCTCTCTCTCTCTCTCTCTCTCTCTCTCTCTCTCTCTCTCTCTCTCTCTCTCTCTCTCTCTCTCTCTCTCTCTCTCTCTCTCTCTCTCTCTCTCTCTCTCTCTCTCTCTCTCTCTCTCTCTCTCTCTCTCTCTCTCTCTCTCTCTCTCTCTCTCTCTCTCTCTCTCTCTCTCTCTCTCTCTCTCTCTCTCTCTCTCTCTCTCTCTCTCTCTCTCTCTCTCTCTCTCTCTCTCTCTCTCTCTCTCTCTCTCTCTCTCTCTCTCTCTCTCTCTCTCTCTCTCTCTCTCTCTCTCTCTCTCTCTCTCTCTCTCTCTCTCTCTCTCTCTCTCTCTCTCTCTCTCTCTCTCTCTCTCTCTCTCTCTCTCTCTCTCTCTCTCTCTCTCTCTCTCTCTCTCTCTCTCTCTCTCTCTCTCTCTCTCTCTCTCTCTCTCTCTCTCTCTCTCTCTCTCTCTCTCTCTCTCTCTCTCTCTCTCTCTCTCTCTCTCTCTCTCTCTCTCTCTCTCTCTCTCTCTCTCTCTCTCTCTCTCTCTCTCTCCTCTCTCTCTCTCTCTCTCTCTCTCTCTCTCTCTCTCTCTCTCTCTCTCTCTCTCTCTCTCTCTCTCTCTCTCTCTCTCTCTCTCTCTCTCTCTCTCTCTCTCTCTACTGCTCTTTACACCACTAAGTACCGGAAAGCTGAGTACTAATTTGCACTAACAACAACATCTTGATTATTATATCTTCACTACAAATAAAATGTACAATGTGATAGGGCGGAAGGAAGATAGGAAGAGGTTCAAGAGAAGGCACTGTGATCCACCCACCACGAGTTTGCATCGGTGGTTGGAGGTGGTAGAAGAATTTGTATACTTGAGCTCACTGGTGACTGCCGAAAATGAAAATGCTTGTGGAGGACCAACGCGCACTTGGAGTTTTTGTTACGAAAGTGCTGCGTACCATCTATGGCGGGGTGCAGATGTCGGACGGTACGTGGAGGAGGCGAATGAACCACGAGTTGCATGAGCTGCTGGAAGAACCATCCATCATTCACACCGCGAAAATCGGACGACAGCGATGGGCCGGGTGCGTAGCCAGAATGTCGGACAGTAACCCGGTGAAAATGGTTTTCGACAACGTTCCGACGGGCACAAGAAGGCGAGGTGTACCACAGCGGGCAAAATGGAACGATCAGGTGGAAGATGACCTCCCTAGACTGCGTGGTTGGCAACGTGTAGCCATCAGAAGACTTTTATATACCGCACAGGCCACTTCGGCCTTAGTCTGAATAAATAATATAATAATGATTTCGTTGACCAGTATGATAGTATGATATGAGCAAACGTGAAATCAAAATGATAAATAGATATTAATTTTGATTTGTGGCGGTGATATTCCTATACGGAACCCAAACATAAGCGCACATAAATTGTTCATAAGAATCCTAAAATAATAAGATTTATCGTTTATTTCCTTTTGTTCAGATTGCCCTGAAAAGAAAACGGTTTACCATTACCTCGACCGCATCGTTCAGTTCTGCTTGAAGTCGATTCCATTTTGACAGTACGAATTCGCTAGGTCATGTTTTAGAAGGATGAATATGTTTGCAGTTTGTTTGTATTTGAATGTGATCTTCCTTAATTGAAGTAATCTTGAATATAATGAACTATTCTACTAATTAATCGACTCTCATGAATGTATCATCTGTGTAGTAGCATATGAGCGGTGATAATTTGATCGGAATAGCAAAAAGAACTAATAATTGAATTTGTTAAATTTACAAAACTAATATTCTGTCTATTTTTTTCGTTCTTCAAATACTGTCGAATTATGTGTGTTTCTTCATTTGTGTTAGTGTCATTTCTAAGGCCTTTTATAGTTTCTTTGTTTCCTTCGAGTTTTACTTTTATTTCAACAGTGTTCTCTGACTTCCGTTAACGGCGCTAGGTTGTCTACTAATGCTACTGAATTGGAAAAGAGTACCGTTTCTAAGAGCCATCGGGATGGGTCGCACTAAAGCTATTTACTTCTATGGATGTTTTTGTTTTGTTCTGGCTTGTGACATGTTCTAACGTCATATTTTTCAATGTGGTTCGAAGAAATAGGACCGAACTCGCTCCCATTGTTAATCTCTACCACTACTAATGTTAATGTAAAGCGTTTACAGTATACCAAAGCGTTTGTTTTGTTTTTCTTTTTGTGAGTTTATAGTTCCTACAACGATTATAAATTTTTGTTAGAAAAAGTTGAACTAAAATAGTATTACTGATAGGCTTTTTCGACTGTTTTGCAGTCGTAGTACAAAATTCTACATCACTATTAACAGTGTTGGAAATCTTCCAACTATCTGAGACCCTAAGAATGTATGTCTTTCTTAAAAAACATGGGGGGAATCTGAACTTGAGAGTAATCAAACATTGGAGTAGGGTCAGAAGTGAGCGGGCATTCAGAGAGCAGTCAAGTAGAGATCTGAACAACGAACAGTCTGACTTTTTTTTGTTATTGTGGTTTTTTTTTTGCAAACTACAAACACGTGGTAGCAATAAATTTTCTGAAAATATTTTAACAATCATCAAACGCTTTGCGCGATTCTCTACTCACTTCTGAGTCGTTTTTGCTGTCATAACTGACATAACTCGAAGGAGGCCATGGGAAAGGTCAACTATTTTATATTTTATCATTATAAACAGTCACGAATTTATAAAACAAGATGCTACATTGGACCACTTGGTAGGTTTTCTTTTACTTCGTTTGTTATTTGCACTTGGTTTGATATATATGTGGTAAAAGAACTGGAGAGGATATTCATTCCTAAGTAAGCTGATTTTTATATCTACATTTTTTGTCTGACGTGGACAGCTTGATTTCCTAGCTATGTACATACATACAGTCTAAAGATGGCACCATGTGTGACAGAACGGATGTTTTTACGAATTAAGAAGGAATAGAAAGGCCAAATTTGTACAGGAAGGTTTAAAAGCCAATCCTCAAACTCATGGAGCCGAAATAATGCAAGCTAAAGAAAAGTATTAAGCATTTTTAGTGGAATGTCTTCACTTACTAAGCAACAATTAGGGTTTAATAGCGCTCTAGCGAGTTACTCTTCAAGTGTGCTATAAAACTACAATACATCTGTCGATGTGACTTCGGAGCTCCCATTAGATGAGTTTAGTACTATTCCATTTAAATCCACCATGTTGTAATCTTTACAGATACGTACTTTGGCTTGGCTGTCTTCAGTGTCTCATCGAAAGCGGAATCGAATACGTGATGGAACGTACACACGGTCAAGCAGTTTGATCAACATTGACTCCACCTCTCGTTTATTCAAACAGTCATTAAGTTTTACCAACAGCGGCACGAACAATCAATTTATTAGACCAACAATATCACACACGATCAACCGAAGCGCCAACTTGAGCACCAACCATCAAAAAATATATGGGGGTTTGTGCAACTTCACTACAAATGCTCAAACATGTTCGGCGAACCTTGACTCCACCCCCGACAACTCAAACCAAAATCAAACCGTTTAAATTTTTTCCAACCGAGCCGCCAACTGTCAAATGGTTGTTCGAACAACTTCACACACGTTCAAACAAAGCAGCAACCAAAGCGTTTTCTTGGGGGCGGAGTCAATGTTCGTCAAACTGCTTGACTGGTGTGTACGCTGCATGACACTGAAGACGGCCGTACAGTTGAGCTCAAAATTCGTTTCTGTAAAAATTACAACGTGGTGGAAATTAAATGGAACATTTCTAAACTTGTCTTATGACAACGTAGGATTACAATGATATGGAAATGGTAACATCATCTTCCAAACTTTGACGTAGGGGAAATAAATAGATGTAATAAACTATAGAGGAAGATTGTCGCTGTTCGCGATGGCGAATATGGCGCAACTCAACCTAGCATCGCTCCGCATTTCAACCCTGTATAGCAATCAAGTTCTCTTTTATTTCCCTTTCCTTTCCCATCCCATCCTAAAGCAAAATCCACACACACCAACGCCGAGTAGGCCGCGGGTGTACAGTCAGCTATGACCACCAACTTTTTTTTTGCTTGCGTCGTAAAAGTACAGTACCGATAGAGCGAGGCCGCTGATTGGTGGGCCAATCAAATTTGCCGAATACATTTTTTTCCACCTGCGGCAACTATAAAAGAAAGTGTTAAACAGAATTTCTTGTCATTTAGTAATCGTAATCTGCACAGTGAAATAAAGTATAAAACGAAACCTGGTCTGGATCATCATTTCAAGCTGATAGCCCTGAGGATTGCGGCAGCCGCTGCACGTCTGGTCGCTAAAAGGATTTTGCCGCAATTTGGTTCTGTTGCTTCCCGTTCCCGCTTTGTCTGCAGCAACCGATTTCCTCCGAGGGATTTGTCCGCTGCTCAGTAAACCCTCTGCTGGTGTGATTTTCGCGGATGTTCCGCTGGAACTAACGAATGCCACAATTTCTCGCTGCATTCCCCCTTGAAAGAATTATCGGTCATAGTTCTTATCGGAATTGACCACGAAGGTCGAAGAGCTAGTTAGTCCTGTTTGAGTTTTTATAGCAGAAGGGTTTCTGAGTTCGGCATTGTTGATGCTGGGGATCAATCGGTTGACTGCTCCGTTGCTGCGAAAAGTTTGTGTTGGCGTGTGTAGCCAACAGTCGCTGTCGTCACTGGCGAAACATCTTTTGCTGAGGGAAAATGTCAGCGAAGGAAAATTCAGTACGTTTTGACAGATAGGTATCCAACATGTTTGGGAACGATAACAAAAGGAAACAGCAGCGACAATCGTCCTCTATAGTTTATTACCTCTATTGGGAAATATGTATAAAATGCGCCACCAACTAGCAGTAAATCTCCAAACTATGAGGCAGAAAAATAATTAACATTTGCAATTTCAGAAAAATATATTAAGCTCGTTTAGTGGAATGTATTAAACCGTCTAAGACGAATTAAGTACTGTCCATTTAATTCCACCAGTTAATTTTCGTTATCTTTGCAGATACGTATTTCGACCACAATTGTGTGGTCGTCTTCAGTGTCTTGTACTTGACTCGACTTGGCTCAAGTCGAGTCAAGTACAAGACACTGAAGACGACCACACAATTGTGGTCGAAATACGTATCTGCAAAGATAACGAAAATTAACTGGTGGAATTAAATGGACAGTACTTAATTCGTCTTAGACGGTTTATTTGCAATTTGTTTGAGGGCACAAAATGAGGGCTAGCCTTTTTGCAATTTCAGTTTTTAATACAGTTTTCTAAACTTCTTCACTTGCAAATATAGAAAATATTTGGAAAATAAATTGATCATATGATAGTATTTTCGTTAGCATGTAAGCGTGTTATTGGGGGGAATCTAGAACGCACTCTCACAGACAGTGTGGTAGTTGGGAGTGAGTGCTAGTAATGGACCCCTTGCGTATAATAGACCTTCTGAACAAAACCCTAAATTAAACGCTGGAATCGACGATTTTTTTCAAACTTCCGTTGGATGGAGCTGCTTTATGTATCAGGACAGCAGTTCCATACATTTGTTATGGGCGGGGAAGCAGGAATTTAGTAATATTAACTAATGTGTTTTATTGTGCGGCTTTCTCAGTCTAAATTAGTCAAAACGATTAGTTTTGTTTTGCCCGACGTTTCGGCCTGTATTTTTGACCTTTTTCAAGGGTGAGAAAGCCAGTTTTATATTAACTAATTTGTAAATGTAAATACACTGAAGAGTCCATTACTAGCACACAAGGGGAGGGGGTCCATAATAGGCACAAGGAACATGTGGGAATGCAACATGTAAATCAAATGGGGGAACCCAAAATACGTATATGAACAAACTCGACGTTGCGTATTATGGACCCGGGGGTGGCCATAATAGGCATGCTAGCTACATCATTTCAAAATGCTTGCTTTAAAAGTAAAAATGAATGTTATGGCTAGTACATAAAGTACATAAAGTACGAAAAACGTTGCTGATACCTGTTGCACGCTATGTTTAAAGGCAACTATCATGCAAAGTAAATGCACCTCGGATGTTAAGCCGTTAGATCATAATTTTCGACCTCTAGTTTAAGGATCTGTGTTGATTGAAATATTTCATCGGTGAAAAATTTACTTTTTTACCATTTAAGGGATATTTTTAACCTAAACATCTATCCTGATTTTTTTTTTATTTTTTTTTTGAAGCAGGTTATATAAAATCCAGACACCACATTTTTTTTCTAACGCTTCAAGGAAAATTTTCATATGAAAACAATTTTCATATGATGAAAGTAGCAGAAGTTATACTAGAAATACTGTTGACACCGAACATATATTTCATTTTTCGATAGCGAGTTCTTGTGTAACTGCATATCTTATACGTGTCTATTAAAAAACAGCAACCCTGCACCGTCCACTTGTTACCATAGAAACTGAATATAACGCTGGGCAGCTCAAAAAAGATGCTCGATTATATTGCAATTGTGTTCATAATCATCTTCTGGAAGGAGGAGACTATGACACAATTTTAGACAAAACTCCTCCGCTACATTAATAGCTGGTGGGGTTGGTCTACCAAATTTTCGGCCCTGTAGCTAAGAAAACATCAAGACAAATCTGAAGTCTGGATGTCAGAGATCAACGCAACCCATCAAGCTCAACTTGGTTTCACTGGGCGTTACTGCCGAAGTCTTTTAGTTAAACGGGTTGAAATGAAAATAAATCAATGATTATTATACGGTATTGGAGAGTCTTTTTTTTTTTTTTTTTTTTTTACAAGGGAGAATGCATTTACACACTAACCCAGTACACGTGCATTGTAGTTGCCAAACTACCACACGGAAGTGTACTGGAGTGTCGGACTCGACCATACCGGTAATACCGACTAAACTCCCTTGGGCTCCACCATCGTTTCCCCCAGGAACTACCTCGCAGTACTACTTCTGGGGGGACGGCAGTACTAAGCGTACTCACTCATTATCGCTCACACAGGCACTCGTCCCACGCGAGACTGACTCGCACCCCATTCACTCCATTTGAGTCTTACTTGGATGCTCTCCCGGACGCTCCGCTGCCATGCCTCGAGGTGTCAATAGCGGTAACTGCCTGAGCCTACAGATATTGCGCTACGACACTCTGCCTCAGCACGAGCAGATCAATCACACCACTGCCGAAGCAGACCATACGCTACCCTGCCGAAGCAGGGACACTCCCCATGCACCACATGTGCACAACTGTAGGTGTGTGGGTACAACCCACTGCTACCCTGCCGCCGAAGCAGCTTCTCCAAAGACCATTCGCTCCATGTGACCCTTTTTCAGGTGCTCACTCTAACACTCCACTGCAATGCCTCGAGGTGTCGATGGGATACCTCGACTCCTGCCTCAGCATGTGCAGTCCATACTCAGACTTCTGCTGCGCTTTGAGGTGACAATAGCGGCGGAGACACGCTATGACACTCCTGCCTCAGCACAACCAGATCACTCACTCCCTGCCGAAGCAGCTCACGCGCTACCCTACCGAAGTAGGTACACTCCACAACTTATTCTAACACTCCACTGCCATGCCTCGAGGTGTCGATAGCGGTAGCAACGCTACGACACTCTTACCTTAGCATGTGCAGTCCATACTCAGACTTCTGCTGCGCGTTGAGGCGGCGATAGCGGCGGCGACTCGCTATGACACTCCTGCCTCAGCACAAACAGATCACTCACTCCTGCCAAAGCAGCTCACGCACTACCCTACCGAAGTAGGGACACTCCACATGCCAGTTGGCACTCCCTCCCTGGGCTTGTGCTTTGAAGCGGCACACAGTCGCTTTGATAGAGTCCGCTTACGGGCACTTGTGGTTTTTTGGGAGGGAGTTTAGCAGAGCCCACTGCTAAATCCCACCACGCCCTAGGCAGTTCTCCCTGACTCGCAGACAGCTGGGGAGGGGTCGTCAAGCCCTTGGACATGGTCCCTGCTGCCCCCGGTACTGGAGAGTCTACCACAGATTGATTGTGTTGATTGATTGCTGTTTTAGTGTAACATTGTTGGACTTCTACTCAGACGCCATACGAGCTTTTTGTGACAGTTGAATATCGACCGGACTACCAATCATCGAAGAATTTCTTATTTTTAAATTCCATGTTCTTGAATTTTGTGAGCGCCAGAGATATCCTACACAGTTGGCAAAAAAATCTTCTCTTTTATTTCTCACAATTGTTAACAATCAAATTAAATTCATCCAGTGAGTGCAACTAATTTGGATGGATATTTGAGTTTTCCAAGTTTTGTCACTTCAATCTGTCAAAATAATACACCCTGGGGACGCGCCAGTGGTCACACAATGCAGACGTCCATTGAGGATCAAATCAAGTTTCAAATAAAGAACATGAATACCACTTTGAACTAGACTTCAATTTGCCACCAAAGTCTTTGAAACATCATTCAAAAAATCCTAAATAATTCAAAGAAAAATCACATGGTTATTGATATACGTTAAGTCGTCAAACATTTAGGATGAGTACAAAATTGAGAAAATGTAAATCGTGTAAAAACAGAATCCAGCATGTCATCAACCACTCTGACATATGCCGCCTCGGAGCTTAGTGAGAAGGCGAGAAATTTTCGTAGACCAGACCGGGAATCGAACCCAGCCACTTTCAACTTGGTCTTGCAGTGTAGCAGTGCATCTTACCGCACGGCTCAGGAAGGCTCCAGATCTATTCATAATAAACCTTAAGAACATTTAAAACTGGCAGTAATTTTAATATAACTTCTACTATTTTCATCATATGAAAAATGTTTTTATATGAAAATGTTTTAAAGCATCAGGAAAAACAAATAGTAGTTGGATTTTATAAACTTATTTCAAAAAATTAAAAAAAAACAGAAAATGTTTTAGGGTTAAAAATGATACCTTAAATAGTAAAAAAGCCAAATTTTCACCGATAAAATATTTTAATCGACACAGATTCTTAAACTCGGTCGAAAACTATGATCTAACGGCTTAACATTCGAGGTGCATTCACTTTGAAAATAGTTGCCCTTAAACATAGCGTGTGTTGCATGTCATCTGGTGCAGTAGAATTAAAATTTATCGAGAGGCTCGCTCTAGCGAAGCGACTGAAGTAAATTCCATTTGTTTATTAATCGTAAGCAAAATGGCTTCTAATATAAACCAAGGCCCTTTCGTATGTATAGCTAGGTTAAACGACTTCGTCAGTAGATGGGAGTAACCAGCGCGGGGAGGGGGGGGGGGGTGTTATTAATTTTCAGTGCAAAACGTAAACAAACGAGCATAAATTCCATACAAATATCCAAGATGATTAAGTTGGGGATATTAGGCTATCCATGAGGACATTCAGCGATGGGACTGACAATCGAAATCAAAACAAAGTGTGAATGCAGTGGAACGGAACTCACTTCTGATGTAAACCGCGCTTAAAATTTTCCTTTGAATTGTTCTGTCAGTCCGGTCAGAATCTGTCAAAAAATCAAGGTAAACAAAAATCGTCAGCTGATCGCAGCTGTCTTATGGGTTGCCTTATTGACAAATCAGAACACCCCCCAATAAGTGCATTCTGATATAAACAGCAACCCATCTTTATCTTTCGTATGGTCCAATGCACCGAGTTCATCATTGACGTTTGAGACGGGCGCTGTTTACTAAGAATGAATACTTTTTCATTCATCGAGTTCATGCAAGTGTTCATTTTTAGTAAACAGCGCCCGTCTCAAACGTCATTGTGTTCATTCGGTGCATTGGACCATGTTCGAATTCAACAATCACTCGTCCCAAGTGGGCTAAAAAATTCTCGCTTAACTTTTCAAAAGGACCTAAGTAACATTTTGTTCATGAATTCTCGGGTACTTATTCAAAAGGACGTATGTGATTTTGTAAACAAAGACTCAAACGTCGATTTGTCCAATCTGATGGCACTCCCACGCAAACCATCAGCACGGACAGGTAGGGGAAGCCTTCGGCTATCTGTTGGTGGTATTAGTTTGCGTGGGAGTGCCATCAGATTGGACAAATCGGCGTTTGAATCTTTGTTTACAAAATCACATACGTCCTTTTGAATAAGTACCCGAGAATTAATTTGAATAGCGCAATCAACAGAAAAACATGAAAGCTTTTAATTGCAGTTCTCAAATTAATTCATGAAAAAAATGTTACCTAGGTCCTTTTGAAATCTTAATGCTAAATGTTCAATGTTATCAGGTGGATAATTATTATCCACCTGATAGGGACAATCTGGGAGCTGCGGATAGAGTCGAAACGAATGTCAAAAAATCTCCAAAGCAAGCTGTCAAAAAGTATCCATCCCATCGAGAGAGTTTGTGAGCATTCTGATCGCAGCCGAGAGAGTACACGTGTAAATCAACTCATACTAATTATAGTTGATTTCTAACAAAACTCAGTTATTTGTTGTCATTTCAAACCTATCGAAGAATTTCAATAAGTGAACAGCATGATTTAATTTTACGATCGGCACAATAATTTATACAATGTAGTAAATCAACGAAATCTTTGAAATTATTTTTTTAAAGATAAACATAATAATAATTCGATGTGAGAAAATCCACGCTACGATTGCGCTACGCTACATTGAACACTGAGAGGAAATTTTCGGGTTTCAAGCAAAATATCTTGAAAATTCGAATCGATCGAGTCCGCAGCTCTCAGGGGACAATGTGTCAACATTTTGTCCATTTCGCACGAGACTTTCCAGGTTGGAATGAGATATTGTGGCTGGACATTCATCGTCGTTTTTTGCTGTTTGGCGTCAAAACCAAAAGTAAGCAAGCTGGCTGGTGGAATAATTCAAGACAAAATTTTCAAAACGACTTATCTGCTTTTGTAAACAAAGATTCAAACGACGATTTGACGAATCTGATAGCTCTCCCACGCAAACCAACACCATCAATAGGTAGGTGAAGGATTCCGCTGCCTGTTGATGGTGTTGGTTTGCGTGGGAGAGCTATCAGATTCGTCAAATCGTCGTTTGAATCTTTGTTTACAAAAGCAGGTAAGTCGTTTTGAAATTTTTGTCTTGAATTTTGGTTTGAAATGCAATATATAAAGAGTTATAACGATAAATGTGCTCAACCGTAGCATATTCCGCCAAGGTTCGAGCCGTACCTAGGTTGTTATTTAAAAATTATCACTAAAAAGGCCGCATTAGTTGCCGCAAAATTGAGAAAAAAACAAACAAACACCGAATCTGTTTCTATGATATCTCTTCCTATAAAAATGAGCAATATGAGGTGACTTGCGGTGGCACTCCAATCTCTTTGTGGTTGAAACATAAAAATCATCAACTTAAGATTAGTAGTCGTGAGAAACTTGACTACCAACACATACCAATCTACAAGGCAGACAAAAATAACCACTTGTTTTGTTAACATCCGACTACCGTAAACATTGCATCAATGTGAACGATTTTAGTCTGAGTTGTACGCAGGATTACTCAATACGGTTTAACTATGACATAAACTAACGAAATGTGTCCGAAAATCAACAGATTAGCTTTGATTTACGTTGATATTTATGTTTTATTTTTTCATGATGCTAGCTGTTTATGTTTACATATCGTGACATTGTTGCCAGCTGTTCAAACACACCAATAGCATAATTGAAATTTACTGCGTTTTCTTTTTAATTTTTCAAGACGTTTCAAAGTAGAATAATAAAGATATAATTATAACATTAATAGATAACAGGTTGGAGAGAAATTTATTATTTTTTCGATATTTTACATGTTTTCACTATGATTTCACAGAATTTCATGTTGACATCACTGCCTGCTGCGATAGGTAATGATCAATGACTGCTTGCATACGACGCCGCCGACGACGAGCAACCGACGACGTCGCTGGCATGCGCGGTGGGAAGAGGAAATTTTTTCACTTAGCTTTATTTTCATTGAATCGACGCCAAATGTGCACTAAATGATTCGATTATTTTGACAATAAGTAGGTTTAGGTTCAAACTTAGTTCTGATACTTTTTCTTGTGAAATAGTGGTCAGGTTTGGTTTTTCATAATAAAACTAATGTGATCGGTGCTATTCACAGTGCGGAGGTGGGTAATTGTAAGATTGTGTTGGTGAACGGCAGGGTAGCCATTCTGAATGACACCGTAAAGCAACGTACACACCAGTCAAGCAGTTGACGAACATTGACTCCGCCCCCAAGAAAACGCTTCAGTTGCTGCTTTGTTGGAACGTGTGTGAAGTTGTTCGAACAACCATTTGACAGTTGGCGGCTCGGTTGGAAAAAATTAAAACGGTTTGATTTTGGTTTGAGTTGTCGGGGGTGGAGTCAAGGTTCGCCGAACATGTTTGAGCATTTGTAATGGAACGTACACACGGTCAAGCAGTTTGACCAACATTGACTCCACCTCTCGTTTATTCAAACATCCATCAAGTTTTACCAACAGCGGTACGAACAATCAATTTATTCGACCAACAATATCACACACGAACGACCGAAGCAACAACTTGAGCACCAATCATCAAAAAATATATGAGGGTTTGTGCAACTTTACTACAAATGCTCAAACATGTTCGGCGAACCTTGACTCCACCCCCGACAACTCAAACCAAAATCAAACCGTTTTAATTTTTTCCAACCAGGTCGCCAACTGTCGAATGGTTGTTCGAACAACTTCACACGTTCCAACAAAGCAGCAACCGAAGCGTTTTCTTGGGGGCGGAGTCAATGTTCGTCAAATTGCTTGACTGGTGTGTACGTTGCATAATGAAGTTGCACAAACCCTCATATATCTTTTGATGGTTGGTGCTCAAGTTGTTGCTTCGGTCGTTCGTGTGTGATAATGTTGGTCGAATAAATTGATTGTTCGTGCCGCTGTTGGTAAAACTTGATGGATGTTTGAATAAACGGGAGGTAGAGTCAATGTTGGTCAAACTGCTTGACCGTGTGTACGTTCCATAAGAGGTTCTTTTTTCATAACAATGTATGAAATAATATACATCCACCACTTCGAAATTCATTGTTTTGAAATTAGAGCAAAAACTATTTGAGTTTTGATTCAAATGGCGAATAAATGAAAGGTAAGAACATTGGTTTGTAAAAAAAATTAATGCAGCAAGGCAAAATAGTTGTAACACACAGTAACTCTCTTCGAAATGCTGTCATACATATTTTAAACAATCAGAAGCGAGAAAACCCAGCGGGTTGCTAATAAATATAGATGTAAATATGTTGGCCAAAACGTCAGACGATCTAAACAAAATGTAGGGCAACTTCATCTAAAACTAATTTCCAAAATTTGTTATGACTTCAGAAGGCTTGTATGATGGTATTAAATCCAATCACTCACAGACAAAATTTAAAAGTCCAAGTGGATATAAAATACCAAAGACATTTAACCACGTATAATTTAAATGGCCCAAAAGTTCAAAATAAGCTCAAACATCGACATTTTTGCAAAACAAAAATGCATAAAACTTTTATGTTCTCTTACGATAAAGAGTAAAGCTGTATATTTTACTTTTGGTCGGTATAAATAAATATGTACAATTACAATGTATTATTACTTCTTAGAACTTGTTTACTCTACTTATTTGATAATATTTATCACAATCACTATTGTTGAGAAAATTCTAAAGTGATAATCGACCTCAAAAACCAATTTAAAAGAATATATATGACTAGTAAATTTTATTTTACTCATCCTCAACATTGCCGTTTTCTCTTCATATTCACATCACATCAGCATAGAATTTTTACAAAGCAATATTCTAACCTATTCTAACCTTTCACTTGTTCGTCATTTTGATAATAATTCGAGCAGTACTTGCTCGAATTCAAAACAATATATGAATCTCAAAGTATACTGTGGTATATAGTGGATGTTTATTATTCTAACTGTGAAAAAAGGACATTGATCAACATTGATTATGTTTATAGTAAGAAATTTCATAGAAACAGATTTGATGTGTGCTCAATTTTGCGGCATCTTAAAGGCCCTTTTAAGCAGTAATTTTCTAATAAATATACAACGGAGAAAATTTACAAACTTTTTGTACTCGCATTCGTTACAGAATGAAAAACACTATTGAAATATAATAATTCAAACCTTGAGATAAAATGTGTTCCCTTTTAAATTGTTAATACATTCATCTAATCCAAGGTGTATGCTCAATTTTGCGATCCATGTCCATGAATGCTGTTTTTTCTTCATTCAAAATTTTATAAAATTTTTCTTTTTCTCCAAAACAATAACAAAAAGCTACACGAAAAAGAAATTCACTTTTTTGGTAGCGGTTGTATGGCAGTTTTATGAACAACTTTGACCTTGCTTTGAAGACGTTCTGAAGAGTGCACATTAATGGTCGGATTCGTCAAATTTCATGATATAAATCGATAACTCGAAAACCATCGAAAACTAAAGTTTTGACGTCTCCAGAAGAAATAATCTACAAGAAAAGATCTTTTTTTGGTGTAAGTTGCCATCAGGGTGACAATTTTTTTAAATGTATTTTTTTTATCTTTTGAGTTAGGAAATCATATTATTCAAAGTTGTAGAGAATTTAATTCTAAGCATTTTTCTTAATAAACATAATAAACATAGCTGGTGTTTCATGACAAAATTACTCAATTTAGATAGGGTGGTCCCGAAAAAAATCTTGCTAATATTTGTTACTAGCTGCAGTAAAATGCTCAAAAAATCACCTTTTCGTGAAAATTTTTTTTGTGCAATAAAAATCCTATTCGACTAAATGCTGATGTCATATTAGAAATTTGGGAGACAGCACTCGTCGATAGAAAATCCTTCCGCACGCGATGGCATATGAGCAAATCAAACCACCTTCCTTTTGCCAGTGGAGATTTATCAGCTTCCACACTGATATTCTTCCCTCCCCCTTCATACGGGAGCTTGGCAGAAGGAAGGTCGTGTGATATGTGCCATCACAAATATTGCCCTCCGCTCGCTTTCAAATCGACTTCTATAAAAACATTCTTCATGCCTGCCGTATTCTAACGGAACTATCAATTCTATACTTTCGCCTCTAATTCTATCATGAACATGTGCGTCTAAGTTTGGAAGATGATATTAGCATTTCCGTATCACTGGTTCTACGGTTTATACGACGAACAAATCTTTATATTCTGCTTCCATTTTCGTCAACATAATTTAGAATTGGTGTTGCTGAATTGGTTTAATTTAATGACGAGCGTCAGTACTTCAGGAATATTAATTTTTTTCACACATGAATTCTCTTGGTGAATAATGGTGAATGCAATGTGCGGGGAACAGTCCCAGGTCTTTTCCGGTAGTTGTTCCTCTCGTTGGGATTAAAGTTGCCGATTCCTCTGTGATTTAAAGATGATCAACTTCCCCTATGAAGACAGCTACATGCACCATGTTTTCAACATCAGTATTGTCATTGATTACGAGAGAGCAGAATTTGAGGCAGGTGGCTTTTCCTAGTAACGTAGTTTTCAAATCTTCTGCAAGAACTTTTACACACCGTGTTCTGAGGCAAACTAATGCTACTGAACGAGATTTTTTCCAACGATGCCGACAATAGCCGATATGCATTCTTTAACCTTCTGTCTGTGCTCAAAAAAGCTTACGTTGTCTGTGCTCTGGGGTCAAATTGACACCAAATTGAAATTGCTATAACTTTTTTCATGAATTCATTATTTTAGACTACTCAAGATATTCCGATATATAGAATTCTCCTCAGTGTAAATACTCTTTTATCGCACAAATTTAGAATTTGTTAAAATGGCATATTGATCAAAGGTCGTCTAGTGGGAATGAACTGTCTTGTGATGGAAGTAATAATTAGGAATTTTACAAATAGGCAGCAAATTGGTTAATCTTTGGTTACACATGTCGAAAATTCAAAATTGGCAAAACATTAAAAAAATTATAGTAATTTCAATTTGGGGTCAATTTGACCCCAGAGCACAGACAACGTAAGTTTTTTGAAAAAAGTACATTGTAGCGCATATTTCCAAGATTTTTCAAGCAAATTTGCAGATCTCGGCGAGTTTTACCAAACTACCAAAAATTAGGAGAATCGGTTGAAAACTAAAAAAAATGGCAGCCACTCAAAGTGGCCTGGGGTCATATTGACCCCAGAGCACAGACAAAAGGTTAACAAGTTCTTCGCCCTAGAACAGTTTCATTCGTTTTTCCAGGATTTCACTAACAGCAAAACTGGCCCGTACTGCATTTTCCGGCATCATGTTTGCCACAGTAGTGTTACTTCGATAATCCACTGTTCCACTAAAAAATTGAATCAATAATTAAATTAATTAAATGAGCACCTTATTTTTTAAACTTCCTAAACATTTATTATCTTCCTAGTCCAGGGTAAATATCGTATTTCGTAGAATGTTTGTTTTTGTAATGTCGTTTCAGATCATATTCCTTCAACACAGCATTACTTTCGGAACAAATTAAGCAATCCGACTTTCCTTTGTTCAACATAACAACGCGGAGTTCCACATTAACCTTCCGTTTCACATAAAATAAGGGGCTCGATCAACAGATTTTTTTTTTCAAATCAGTGATATCCTACAGTATTTATGAATAAATTATAAAAAGGAAGCTTCTCGAGCTACATAGATATACTTGTGGGCCGATTATGAAGTATTTTCTACCACGGTGTGCGGGCCACAAAAAATAGAGCCGAGGGCCGCATCCGGCCCGCGGGCCGTACGTTGGGCAGCCCTGATCTAGCTTCTGCTAGGAGAGAATGTGAAGGGCGGTTCACACAGAGTTCAATGCACTTGAAAGTAACATCTCCAGCATCCCAAATAACAAAACTACTGTTATGATGCACTTGAAACACACTTGATAAGAAATGCACGTGCGTTGGTGCGTTCAACAATAGGCGAAGAAATTGACAGATACGTATTTAGACCTCAACAGTAAGGCCGTCTTCAGTGTCTCGTACTTGGCTCGACTTAGTCGAGTCTTAGTATTGCCGTGCGGTAAGACGCGCGGCTACAAAGCAAGACCATGCTGAGGGTGGCTGGGTTCCATTCCCGGTGCCGGTCTAGGCAATTTTCGGGTTGGAAATTGTCTCGTCTTCCCTGGGCATAAAAGTATCATCGTGTTAGCCTCATGATATACGAATGCAAAAATGGTAACTTGGCTTAGAAACCTCGCAGTTAATAACTGTGGAAGTGCTTAATGAACACTAAGCTGCGAGGCGGCTCTGTCCCAGTGTGGGGATGTAATGCCAATAATAAGAAGAAGTAAAACCATACAGTTTTAAAGAAGTTATATGGTGACATTTTCGAGATCCTTTGTACTGAACACAAGAGCAAAATATAACTATATGGTATCCTTTGGAAGAAAGTGTTCTTGTTCAAGAAGTTGTCAAAAGAAACCACTGGATGATGTATTTGGAGCGTTTCTTAAAACCATTATAGGAGAATATACCATTGAGGTAGTACGAACAAGACGAAAACTATGATAAAACCATAAAGATTATGCAACGCCTTGATTGAGATCTGTATTTAAACTTGAATAAATACAAATAGAATTAAAAATGTTGTTGGGGATACAATGTCTGATACTCAGACATGGCTATATCGGGCACTTTTCCCAACGTTTTGCATTTTATTTACATTTGTTTTCGTCGGACATGATGCCGTGTTGGATGTTTGGTAGTAGCATACACTTGCAGCGGCATAAATCCTTACGCTTCTGTAATAACGAACAGCAATTGTTGCACAAGAAACGTGAAGGTTCCGAACAACATTTTCAGATTTCAATAAGACAAAAATAACAAATTGTTATCTGACAATTGCAATCTAATAAACCCTTAGTTTTCTTTTGGTCGAGCTTTTGACACAACATGAAACCAGTTATGATTTTTATAAATACAATACTTTGTACTGGATCTATTTAAGAACTTATAGTTTCAGGATTTGAAATCCGACTGCTTTGTAGTAGAAATATTAATTTCAATTAAAGTGTTGTAGATAATTCCTAACCCTTGAGGTCTCGCACCGTAGTAAAACTAGCAAAAAAAGTTCGCTTGCTGTACACAGTGGAGGCGGGACTGTATGAGTGATTCAGGACTAAGCGAGTCCCAAAAGGTTTAATTCTATCATAACTTGCACTTCTAGCATCCGTCCTATTCATAAAATATTTTGTCAGATTGAAACCGTTTTTGGTAGTTTAATGCCGTTTTTACCGGCAGCGTTCGTGCCTATTTCTTATTCTAGTGTTCCTATGAAAGATGTTAGCTTTATCAGAGGTGAGCCAGCCAAGGGCTGGAAGCCTCTCAAATAAAGACAATTCAATTCAATGTTAACTTCATTCAGGAAGTTTGATGATTTCAGCTCCATGACGCCTAAGCCTCACGAATAATTGCGCGATTTTCTTGTAAAATGAAGCAAACAGAATGTCTGTGCTCGGAATTGTAAAAAATAATCAGAATCAACTATTTTCATAACGATTTACGAAGAGTTTCAAATAACGATAGTTTAATATCTACTTTCCCAACAAAAAGTATACATCAACAAAAACAATTTAGGCCTAAAATTAAATTCCAAACAACTATTCCTTCGAAACATGCTGTTTCCTGTTTCTCCCAACACATGCGCCTTCTGGATCCTAAATCCTAGAGATTTTCCACCGCTCACTTTTGATCAATGCTGACACCTGGCGCAAACGCTTCTCATTCTGGATCCCTACGGACTCGTTCATTGATCACGCACGCTGTGGAATATTCATAGTTGTGAATCGTCCTGACATGGTTCTTGGTTTGCTTCGTTCGAACTATTTACAGTGCTTCTGTCGCAGCCGGAGGTCACTTTTGTCGTTTTTCCTCGGTAGCCCATCGGTAGGGCCGTCGTCTGCTTGATTGTTCCCTAGGGATGTGCTTTGAATTATGTTGTCTTCTATCACTTGTTTTTTTGCTAATGTTAAATCACATTCATTGAATGTCACCAGTTTCAAACCGTCTTACGTCGATTTTCGCCTCTTGGTTCCTGATCTACTGTGGTTGAGAAATCGTGACTTCTCGTATTATGTGGGGTGCTTGCAAGTGTTGATGGAGCGTGTTGTGCTAACCGATAGCAGCCAGCCTGTTGTGCTCGAAGCTATCTGCCTGGTTGGAGAGTTGGAAAGGTGATCAGTTCGTTCATGGGTCCTGCTAGAATCTTCGGCTGCTGCTGCTACGGGTTTGAGGCTACTTCTATATCCACTTATTGTTCCGCACCGCCGAGCGGAGCCTACGGCCCCACATTAAGTTATATCATACTATCGTTCCGTGCAAATGGTGTGGTTGCTGCTGCTGACCGCTTGAGGAGGACTCGTTCTGCATGCTGGACAGGTTTGAGCTGGATCCGCCGATGTTGCCGCCGCTTCCGTTGCCTCCACCGGCATTCGATGAGTCAACAATTGAGCTTAAACCAAGCGTAGACCCGCCCATGGTCCCGGATGCACCAAGGCTGGAGGGGTTTATGCCACCGCCGCTACCCATCGGCACCGGGACACCAATCACTGGGAGCGGTTCTTCCGGTGGAGTTACCTATGAGGAAAATAACAAAAAATTAGAATTGTAAAACATTGGTCAGCACTTCAAGCTTAATGGTTCCACTTCTTGAGGATTTTGAGGTGTAGTGTGATAAACAATTGATTTAAATATTTTGCAATTGCTGGCTCCATCCTCCGAAACTTTTTCGACAATTCCTCCGGAAGTTCCTCCAGGAATTACTCCAACAATTCCTACGGAAGTTCCTCCAGGAACGCCTCCGAAAAATCCTCCGGGAATTCCTCCGGAAGATCCTCCTGGAATTCCTCCGGAAGTTCCTCCGGAAGTTCCTCCAGGAATTCCTCCGGAAGTTCCTCCAGGAATTCCTCCGGAAGTTCCTCCAGGAATTCCTCCGGAAGTTCCTCCAGGAATTCCTCCGGAAGTTCCTCCAGGAATTCCTCCGGAAGTTCCTCCAGGAATTCCTCCGGAAGTTCCTCCAGGAATTCCTCCGGAAGTTCCTCCAGGAATTCCTCCGGAAGTTCCTCCAGGAATTCCTCGGAAGTTCCTCCAGGAATTCCTCCGGAAGTTCCTCCAGAATTCCTCCGGAAGTTCCTCCAGGAATTCCTCGGAAGTTCCTCCAGAAATTCCTCCGAAGTTCCTCCAGGAATTCCTCCGGAAGTTCCTCCAGGAATTCCTCGGAAGTTCCTCCAGGAATTCCTCCGGAAGTTCCTCCAGGAATTCCTCCGGAAGTTCCTCCAGGAATTCCTCGGAAGTTCCTCCAGGAATTCCTCCAGGAAGTTCCTCCAGGAATTCCTCCGGAAGTTCCTCCAGGAATTCTTACGGAAGTTCCTCCAGGAATTCCTTCGGAAGTTCCTCCAGGAATTCCTCGAAAGTTCCTCCAGGAATTCCGCCGGAAGTTCCTCCAGGAATTCCTCGGAAGTTCCTCCAGGAATTCCTCGGAAGTTCCTCCAGGAATTCCTCCGGAAGTTCCTCCAGGAATTCCTCCGGAAGTTCCTCCAGGAATTCCTCCAGGAAGTTCCTCCAGGAATTCCTCCGGAAGTTCCTCCAGGAATTCCTCCGGAAGTTCCTCCAGGAATTCCTCCGGAAGTTCCTCCAGGAATTCCTCCGGAAGTTCCTCCAGGAATTCCTCGGAAGTTCCTCCAGGAATTCCTCCGGAAGTTCCTCCAGGAATTCCTCCGGAAGTTCCTCCAGGAATTCCTCGGAAGTTCCTCCAGGAATTCCTCGGAAGTTCCTCCAGGAATTCCTCCGGAAGTTCCTCCAGGAATTCCTCCGGAAGTTCCTCCAGGAATTCCTCCGGAAGTTCCTCCAGGAATTCCTCCGGAAGTTCCTCCAGGAATTCCTCGGAAGTTCCTCCAGGAATTCCTCCGGAAGTTCCTCCAGGAATTCCTCCGGAAGTTCCTCCAGGAATTCCTCGGAAGTTCCTCCAGGAATTCCTCCGGAAGTTCCTCCAGGAATTCCTCCGGAAGTTCCTCCAGGAATTCCTCCGGAAGCTCCTCCAGGAATTCCTCCGGAGGTTCCTCAGGAATTTCTCCGGGAGTTCCACCAGGAATTCCTCCGGAGGCTCCTCCAGGAATTCCTCCGGAGGCTCCTCCAGGAATTCCTCCGGAGGTTCCTCCAGGAATTCCTCGGAAGTTGCTCCAGGAATTCCTCCGGAAGTTCCTCCAGGAATTCCTCCGGAAGTTCCTCCAGGAATTCCTCCGGAAGTTCCTCCAGGAATTCCTCCGGAAGTTCCTCCAGGAATTCCTCCGGAAGTTCCTCCAGGAATTCCTCCGGAACTTCCGAAGGAATTCCTCCGGAAGTTCCTCCAGGAATTCCTCCGGAAGTTCCTCCAGGAATTCCTCCGGAAGTTCCTCCAGGAATTCCTCCGGAAGTTCCTCCAGGAATTCCTCCGGAAGTTCCTCCAGGAATTCCTCCGGAAGTTCCTCCAGGAATTCCTCCGGAAGTTCCTCCAGGAATTCCTCCAGAAGTTCCTCCAGGAATTCCTCCGGAAGTTCCTCCAGGAATTCCTCCGGAAGTTCCTCCAGGAATTCCTCCGGAAGTTCCTTCAGGAATTCCTCCGGAAGTTCCTCCAGGAATTCCTCCGGAAGTTCCTCCAGAATTCCTCCGGAAGTTCCTCCAGGAATTCCTCCGGAAGTTCCTCCAGGAATTCCTCCGGAAGTTCCTCCAGGAATTCCTCCGGAAGTTCCTCCAGGAATTCCTCCGGAAGTTCCTCCAGGAATTCCTCCGGAAGTTCCTCCAGGAATTCCTCCGGAAGTTCCTCCAGGAATTCCTCCGGAAGTTCCTCCAGCAATTCCTCCGGAAGTTCTTCCACGAATTCCTCCGGAAGCTCCTTCAGAATTTCCTTAAGGAATTCCTCCAGGAATTCCTCCAGAAAGTTCCTCAAGGAATTCCTCCAGGAAGTTCCTCAAGGAATTCCTCCAGGAAGTTCCTCAAGGAATTCCTTCTCAAGTTCCTCTTGGAATTCCTCCAGGAATTTCCTACAGGAAGTTCCTCCAGGAAGTTTCTCAATCAAGTTTCTTCAGGAAGCTCCTCCAGTAAGTAGGGAAGGAAGCTCCTCCAGGAAGTTCCTCCAGGAAGTTTCTCCAGGAAGTTCCTCCAGGAAGTTCCTCCAGGAAGTTCCTCTAGGAAGTTCCTCCAGGAAGTTCCTCCAGGAAGTTTCTCCAGGAAGTTTCTCCAGGAAGTCCCTCCAGGAAGTTCCTCCAGGAATTCACCATTCGCCTAGGAAGTTTCTCCAGGAAGTTCCTCCAGGAAATTCCTCAAGGAATTTCTCTACGAAGTTCCTTCAGGAATTCCTCAAGGAAGTTTTTTCAGGAATTCCTCTAGGAGGTTCCTTCAGGATTTTTTCAGGAATTTCTCCAGGAACTCTCCAGATTTTCCCTAGATATTCCTTAAAAATTTCATCTGCGAATTCATCTGCCTATTCCAGAAATATCTTGAGGAATTTTTCCGAAATATTCTTCAAGAACTTCTTCGAAATTCCTCCAAGAATATCCCTCGAAATTCTTCTGGAAATTATTCAAGAAATTCCCCAATAGATTCTTCTGGAATACTCCTAGAAATTCATCGAAAAACCCTTCATGATGCTCCTCAAGCTATTCTGCAGAAAATTCTATCTGGAACTGCTCCAGGAATCCCTTTTTTCAGGTAGAATTTCCGACAAAAAATTTAAAGGGGATTCGCGAAGGAGTTCTCAAACTATTTCCTGAAGGATTTTCATGGTTTGAATAGCTAAAGTAGTTTTTTAATATCGGGTAGAGTTTTCAATGGACTTCCTGGAGAAATTATCGAAGGGATTCCTAGAAGAGAATCTGAATAAAAAATAGAAAGTATTGTTGAATTTCCTAACAAATTTCAAATAAAATTTTGAAATAATTCTACACTGGAATACCAAACAAATTTTAGTAGGAATTCCAAAGAGCGTTCTAGGTGATAGATTCCTCAAGGAAAGAAAGCTCTCAGACTGTGCACTTTGAGGTTTTAAAGCAACTCTCATGTTCCATCCATTGGTTGCCTGTGCAAATACGATTGTTCTGGTCAATCACGGAGTAGTAACTACGAATTGTACGGCCGTCAAGCTTAACGAGATTTAATGCTGCAAAATTGTGAGTGGATAATTGCCATATGAACTTGACTGAAAATGTGTATTTACGACAGGAAATATTACTCAAGACAATGACTAGCAATTTACAATAGATCTGGGACTAAAATTCACAGTTAAGAAAAAGAAAAAAATACGAAGTCCATTAACCTACTGTATTTAATACCCATCGGCGTGGTAAAAAATTTCGGCCACGTGGCACGGCGGCGCACAGGTCTAATTGTAACGTGCTATAAAATAATATCTTCAAAGGAATGTTTGAACAAAAATTTACATTTTGCATTTTTTTTTGTTAAAAATAATTCGATTTTAATGGAACTAGAGCCACTGGACGCAGAATTTTTTCTAGTTTTATGTCCTTATCCCAAAAAACATAAATCATGATAAAAATTCATGTCAAAAATAGAAACAAGTTGAACTAAAATATATTCTTAACATACCTCCGGGGAACCCGGAAGATCTCCAATGCGTGTGAACCGCCCCAGATAAGGACAGATAAGATAAGGACAGAAAACTAAAAGAATTTTAGCTTCCGATGGTTTTGGTTTCATACAAATCGGACTATTTGGGGCAACGTTATTCTAATTTGAGTCTCGTCAGTATGTTGCCTGCCCCAACCTTTTCGTCTAACCCCCGTACCTCCAATCCTATGCTTCCGTTGAGCGCGATCTTGATCGGGTTGCTATGATTGGTGGCCTGCATTAGCGTCGCGAAGTGGCTTATGCCGATTTCCTCCAGGGACGATTTCCGCCGACCGGTGTTGCCGATGTTCGGGAGACCCTGCCGCAAAGAGTTGGACCGCCGCAGCAGGATGTCACTGTCGATCTGTGGAGACAGAAACTGAATGGATTGAGCGGCTTCTGCTAGCGTCACATCCAAAGCGGCCGCTCTGCTGCGTCCGGGCGTGCTTACCCTGAGGGAATTGCTTCGTCCCCTCATCTGTCCCATTGCATTAGGACTATCTGGAAGAGACAAAGAATTCGATTTTGTTGTGACCAGCGGGGGAGCACGTTGCGTTACGTAACCTGACATCGGCTGAGGGCCACCTATGGTGTTCAGTCCGATGCCCGATCCACGCCGGGAACCAGCCGCCGCCGCTGCCAGATTGATATTGGAGCAGAAAGATATGTTGGACTTGCGGCGCGAGTTGTGCCGTTCGAACGTTTTCTGGGCGGAGAATGGCGATGGTCGCACGAGGTATCTGCGGAGACGGAAAGAACTGCTATCAATCTGGTATTGGACGAACACGCCCCGTAACTCACATTATGTCACCCTCCTCTAGTTTCAAGTCGCAGGAAGGATTGATGATCACGTAGGAGAGGTGGTTCCGCTTCTCACTCACATCATCATAGTCAATACTGGGCAGGTTGAGCGATTCCATGCGACTTCGCACCAGGTTGGCAATCTCCGCCCGTTCGATTTGCTGCATGTGATTGTCGCGCGCCTCGTCGGCCATATTGATTGAGTACTGTGCGTTCAAATGTTCAGTGTTTTGTCGCACAGTATTCACATATACACACATACACAGATAAACATGATGTTATTGTTTTGTTGGAAAATGGGAAGAGCACAATGCGATAGACAAACACATATCCAGCGAATGCATAGTTTGGACAGGAGGATAGTTGGACAGATCAAACAACGAACACGGTAAAAGAGAAAGAAAAGAGAGAAAAAATCGATTAGTATGATTATCGCACCGATCCACATCAGCAAGAAGGGGATGCATCTCAGCGAGAGTCGGGAGGGCGTTCGGAACAACTAAGAGTTCACGTTTGCGGGGGATGTTTGGTGCACTTGACACTGATGTTGTTGATTAGAAACTGGTAGCAGTCAGTACACATAGCATCTGCGTTTGTTACAATTGCATTTGATTTTTTTTTCGCAATCTGGCTGACACAAAACGCTCACATAACAAGAATGCATCAACTGCACGCACACACCTAGCTCTATTTCTGTCGAACAAAGACACTAGTGATGCACTAACGAACGAAACAGTAACTGATTGCACAGTGCATATTTTGTTCAGTGTATGGGGTGAGTATGTGCTGATTGGGATCAGAATGAATCATTTGTTTGGTAGGGTATATGTTCGTGTGTGTGGTTTTGTTGTGATTGTCATTCACTTCAACCAATTGATAGCTAGCAATTCTAACTCGTACTTCCATGAAAATGTAAAAATCAGCTCATTCCAAGCCTCCATGCTTTTGTTCAAACTATGAGAAGGAAGTATGAAAAATGCAGCATAACACTAAAACTATGACTCCGTGATGCCAACGGAGGCACCATTTGTCTCTACTGTACAGGAAATTGGATGAAATTACCGAAGAGTAAAAAAACAATTGTTGTTAATTTGGCTTTTTCGTTTTTTTTAATCGTCGAATTGATGATGAATGAATAAAAGAGACAATTTCTTTTTTCTCATAATAATTATTATATAATTAAAATAAATCGAAAGCAAAATATCTGTTTAGCTAAACGCGACCAGATCACAACGCACTCAGCAAGAGTTTCTGTCTCACTCTCTATCTATTGTTTATGCCTGGCGCAGTATTGGTAGTAGTGGTGTGTTTGCGAATAATAATACAGATATATTGGCTTGATACTTACCCGCGGGGTGGATTGTATTATCTGAGTTTAGTCTGTTGGGTCGTTTGCAATGCAATCACCTTGATAGGTCTTGTGGTTGAGTGACTTGTGACTTAGATAGGAGAGTAGTGTGGCAAGTGAAAGACCGGTCTCAATGGTATTACAGTTTGAATGAAGTAAATAACCAACCACTGCTCCAATACTAGCATTTGTCAATAAATATCAATGACTCCGTAAAATTTGATTCTAGGTATAGGAATAGAATCGAAAAACATTCGAAAACGACTGAAAATTTAAAAAATCGGTATATTTTATCTTATAACTGCTGTATCTCAGAAACGGTAGCATTCAGAAAAAAATGATGTACACCTTTTCCATTGAAAACTTGACGCACTTTCATAAAATCGGTTCAATAAAAACGTAAAAATAATATTTCCACTATTTTAGAAAAAAAAAACTTGTTTTAAAAAAATATAACTATTTTGTCCATAATTTCTCCATTATGACTTATAGTGCAAAAAAAATATGTATACTATCTGCTACAACATATCAAACAATAAAAAATATTGAAAAAAATGTTTTTAAGAAAATCGACTTTTAAGTTTCATTTTCAATGTTTAAACATTTTTTTTTTCACAATGTATATTTTTTTCACATAGCCCCATTGATTACTTAAAACTTTGCCCAAGACACAGCGCCGTAGCGTGGGGTTGGCCGGGTTGGCCCCCGCCAAGGGCGCCAGTCCTCAGGGGGCGCCGGAATCAAGAATTACGGTATGGGAAACAGAACAATTTGATTCGTTACATGGCCAAATAATAACAAACCGACCATAAAGTCTAAAGGTCTATGGCGGAGATATTTCAAGAAATCAAATCTCGCGTGATTTTTGAAAACGTCTAAGTCCAAATGAGAGACTCTCTTTTATTACGCTCTCCTTTGGTAATATCTAGGCTAGTTTAAAATTTGTTACAATATTTTCACCTCAGCACACTAGACAAAGCTATTTTCTTCAGATCGGTGCAGGAAAATCCAATGTAAATGTTAGTATGGCTCTGTAATAATCGAAAGAGAAAGTAAACAAAGAGAGCCTATTTTTTGGACTTACAACGTTTTCAAAAATCACGCGAGAAATCTTTCTTCTATCTCAAATAAACAAGTCGTCCTTTCGGTTTCTCTGAGCCTTTCGAAACCGTCTACAAGGGACTAAGAAAAAGTCTAGAAAGCTTATATTCAAAAAGTTATTTGAAAATTGTAGATCGGATTGTTACCATTTTCGGGCACAATTACTGCCACAGTTGTTGACCAAAATTGTAAAAGACCTTTTACGCTAATGACTTATATCGGGTTGGGGTAAGGGTAAGGATGGTGTAGATTTAAGACAAATTTGCTCATTTCATTCAGAAAAACTTCATTTAGTCCGAAAAATTATCATCATGGACGCATTTGACCTGGCGGCATTACGATAAGCAGCGATAATGTGTCTTGATTGAATGACTACTTTGATTATCATTTATCAAATTATATAGATTAACAAAATTTATCCACAGCACCACGGCATACAAAAAACAAGACAGGCTCAGCACGCATGTAAACATTCAGTTTGAATGCAAACATGTGACGTAAATTCTATCTTAGCACAAGCTGAACCGAGACGATGCTCCACGGTCTCAGCATGCTTACTTTTGTACTCCAACATGTGGCGATAAAATACGCGTCACTCTGGAAGTGTAATTTTTCTTACGAGCCTACCTTGTTGTCTGTATACCGTGCACAACACATACAACATGACCGGGGTTCATCCAAAACACACCAAGCACCAGCGAAAAGTTACCGATTTTTCTGCTCAAACTTTCATTTATCAGATTTAATTGATCGCAAATCGTATTGGATATCCCTCAACCCCATAACTGAGGATATCCTACTGCAAATGTATGCTTAAATTGATATGAAACAATTTCCGTTGTCCTTGAACGAACAAAATATCACAAGTCAGTCGAAAAGCCGCTTGGTGCGGTTTGGCTGAACCCCGACCACATGTGCCAAGCATTCATAGCCTCATTTCACCACATGGCCCTCCTGCTTCCGATGTCGATTCCGACCACTTCAAAGTTGGATGTTATTGACCCAACTTCCATATCCAAACCACTGACAGACCCATTTTTATGTTGTATCTTTCTTGATCCGAAATCCGATAGCGATTTCGATCATCGATTGATCCACTTTAGATTTGGATTTTCTTGTTCCAACCATTTGACATTAGTATATGATTTGTCACGATTTTCAAATCTCTTTGCTTTGCTATGTACTTGCAAGTACGTCAGTTTCTTCCACTAAGAGCAAGAAACAGCCGTTAGGACACTATGAGCTGTAAATAAGTAACTTTCAGCAATTTTAATGATCTTTCAGCATGGATGTTCTAACAGATTCCATACGAGGATTCAGAAATGCCCACGACTCTACCAAGTTCCTAACATATCTCACCATACTTTGCAAATTAGTGTAAAAGCTCACAACAGTCAAAAACTTTCCAGTGACATTCCGCCTAATATACTGCTTGTTATATGAAGCATCTTCAATCCACTAAACTTTTTAATCTTACTGTTCTACAAGATGAGCCAATTGTGAAATATTGCACATTTTTCCTTAGTAAGAGAGGGGCGCAAAAAAAGAATTCGCCAAGGGCGCCGGGAGTCCACGCTACGGCTCTGCCAAGACATCAAAACGATCGGACAAGCCGTTTTCAAGTTAAATTTTTTTGACAGTGTTCAAGGTGATTTTGCTTGGGCCCTTGTCTAAAGTGACCAGATAAATTTTGTGTGAGCGCGGGACACAAATAAAGTTCATAGTTAAATATGTTTTAGAAATGCACTCAAAGCAAATCTATCATTTTTTTCAGAACTTATTTAGTACTAAGGCTTAGTTTGTTAACTGTTCGATAAACGGTTATACATTTTAGATGTCAACGCTTTCTTCAAACGTTGAACGTACAGCGCATAGCAGCAGTTATTGAGTTTCACATCGTTTTGAAGTTTGGCGGTCCTCTGTCTGATAACTGCAAAACTGTTGCAACTACCGAATTGCAGTTAGAAAGTATTGCAGTTAAATAACTTTCAGCTGTTGAACGTCTAGTGTATAGAAATTTGTTAGAATATTATTTTTAATAAAGATATAAGCAATGGTATCGTATCTTGAAAATTATTTTCTGAATAACCTAAATAATTCTTTCTAAATTACCTAACAAAAGTATTGTGATTAAGAATTAATTAGATCATATTTTTTAAAGTCTATTCAAGTTGAAGCTTCCACTTTCAGGAATAGAAAATTTTCCCGAAATGTGAGGCTACCTTGAACACAATATTCATTTTTTGGAGCATTTTTTGCATCAAGTTATTCAACGTAACTGTCGGATCTATTACTACCAACATTCAATATTAACAATCTAATGGTCGTCTTCCAACTGGGGTAAGTTTTCCGCAAGATTTTGGTCCGCATAAAATTAATATGGAGTGGGATTTTGGACGTTCTGTCTAAATCTAGTTCTGTTCTCACCTAGCAGGAAATACATGGAAGCAAAATCTACTTACAAGATTTCCAGGGTATAAGGCCAGTATTGGTAGAGTCATGTTCAAATCTCAATCATCGAAGCCTCATGTGCGATCTAGCTCGCTTTCGATCTGTTTTTCACACAGAATCGCATCGTTTCGCCCATTTGCCGAAAAATGATTTTCCTCCAAAAAGCGTTAAAACCCAATATAAGAGTATTTAATGTTGGTATGGTTTTAGTAACCATTTTTTTAGGGAAAGAAAGTTAATTTGATGAAAACATCGTAGAAGAACACGTTGAAATCATGCAATGATGCAAATTGCAAGTCGAATCATGAACGATTTTCTGGGCAATGAGTCGGGTGGGGTTTGAGTCGCGCTTGATTTGAATCCTGAATGAGATTTAAAAATTTGACACTGCTATTATAAGGCTTGAGTAAAACAAACTATAGAGATATTTTTTTCTGAGTCACAGAAGCATATTTTAATCTTGACTTTTATGATCCATACGATTGTCTTACAAAACGTTTGCTTTTGTCAAAAATATATATTTTACAAATCATATAATTTCTTTGAAAATACTAAGAAATGTGATTTCGCGGGACGCTTTTCAGCGCGGAACAAATAGGACGTCTGGTCACATTGCCCTTGTCAAAAGTTAGGCTAGAGTCAAAATGGCAAACCAATGATGAAAATTATGTTTTTTGATCACAAAGAATGTTTATGCGAAATTTAAGAGAAATCAAAAAATACAAAATTGAAATCTCGAAAAAAATCATGATTTCACAGAGAATTGCTCCTTAGTAGAATTTACTGGTAAATGAAAAAAATCACACAGTATTTTATTGACAAAAACTTAGAAGCTGGGCATTGCGGGAATGGGCTCGATGAGTGGAAGCCAGAAATCAGTGTTTGGCGCCATTTCAGAATTAAAGACGGCTCACGGCGCCGTAAAAAACTAATCGGCTTGCAGCCATATGAAAATTGAACAATTATGCAGCATTTGCTTTTCATTTCCTAGAAATCGAGGAATCGAAATCATTGGATGGTGACCTACTCCCAACACACATGACAGCATGCGAATGGTTTCGATTCATCGATTTCTAGGAAATGAGAAGAAATGCTGCATATTTGTTCAATTTTCATATGGCTGTACGCCGATTTTTCCGGAGGAATTCCTTTTAGGAACGACGGAGGAACTTCTCAAGGAATTTCTTGGATGGAATCCGGACGAATTGCTTTGTAGAACTTCCGGAGGAATGCCTTTGAGGATCTTCCGGAGAAATTACTTTAAGGAGCTTCCGGAGGAATTCCATTCTGGACCTTCCGAAGGAATCACTTCGAGGAGCTTCCGGAAGAATTCCTTCGAGGAACTTCCGGACGAATTTCTTTGAGGAACACCCGGAGGAAATTTTGGAGGAAGTCCCGGAAGAATTTGTAGAGAAACTGCCTAAGGAATTTGTTTAAGAACATTCGGAGAAATTCCTGGATGAACTCATTGAGGAATTTCTGGAAGAACTTCCAAAGGATTTCTTGGAAGAACTTCGGGAGGATATCCTGGAGGAAATTTGGGAGGATTTCCTGGAGGAACTTCCAGAGGAGTTCCTAGAGGAGCTTCCGGAAGAATTCGTAGAAAAACTTCCAGAGAAATTCCTGGAGGAACTCCCCGAGGAATTCCTGGAGAAACTTCCACAGGAGTTCCTGGAGGAGCTTCCGGAGGAAATCCTTTGAGGAACTTCCGGAGAAATTCATTTGAGGAACTCCCGGAGGAATTCTTTTGAGGTACTTTCAAAGGAATTGTTTGAGGAACTTCTTGGAATGGTTTCCGGTCGATGGTACAGAAATCATTGTTTGTGGTATAATTTTCGGTAAAATTTTCAATTTTTTTTTTTGCAGTTGCAAAATCGGATCACAACTGTATTAAAAGGGTTTTCGGTCGTTTGGCGATTTCCGTCTTCTATTCATCGAACCCATTCCAGCAATACCCATGCTATATGGAGTTTGATACTCTGCAAAAAAATCAATCCCTCATCCGTAACATTATTCTAAGTGTTTTCCATTAGACTTAGAAAATTTTCAGCTGGGACCCGAAAATTTTAATTCCTCATTATTGTCCATTAAAAGCAGAGGAAATAATTTTTGAACACAGGGCATGTTTTTCGTTACGCTATTTGCATGAATATTCATAAATTAGTTTCTGTGATCTTTATCGGATTTAAACGGATATCCTGCCAATTTTGATAAATCTTGGTGAAACTTCGAAAGGAATTCCTGAAGCAGTGTAATTCAGGATTTTTTATTCGTAAATTCCTTTAATAATTTCTTCAGAAATACCTTTAGGAATTCTTTCCTTCAGTAAAATCATTCAAAATACCTGAATTCTATCCGATAATTTGTTGAAGAACTCTTCCATAAATTTACTGTACTGAACTACTGAACAAAGGAATAGTTTCTGATGAGATTCCTAAAGGAATTTCCGATGAAATACTTGAAGGACTTTCCGAAGGAATTCTATAATTAATTCTCGAAGAAATGTCGGAAAGAACTTATAAAAGCATTTCCAACAACATGTTTGAAAGAATTTTTATGGATTTTTTAAAAATGCTTTTCTAGCGTATTTTTTTATCTTGAAGGTAAGTTCATCATGCCAATTTTCGATGGAATTTGCAACAGAATAAGGACTATTCAGTTTATTGAGAGGACACTTTTACATGACGATATAAAACAGAGAGATTGGTCAATTTTGATGGAGTTTGCTTTATCGTATACTAGCAGACCCGGCGAACTTCATTTCGCCTAAAACTGATTTATTCTCCAATTAGTTCTCGAGTTATGCAGAAATTTCTGTTTCATTTGTATGGATGATCCCCTTTCCAGAAAGGGGAGGGGTTTCGAACTACCACAGAAAAATATCTTCCCTTCCTAAACCTTCACATTCGAGATTTAGTTCCATTTGCTTGATAAATTCCCAAGTTGTGAAGAAATTTTTGTTTCATTTGTATGGGAGCCCCCCTTTCCAAAGGGGGAGGGGTCTCGAACCATTCTAAGAACCTTTCCCGGCCCCAAAAACCTCTGCATACAAATTTTCACGCCGATCGGTTCAGTAGTTTCGGAGTCTATAAGGTTCAGACAGACAGAAATTCATTTTTATGTATATAGAAGAAGATTAATTTTAAAACACTGTCAATCAACTGTAATTTTTGAAAAAAAAAGATAAAATAGTTTAAATAAATGGCGCTTTTGTCAAACCTTCTCGAAACATAACTTTTCCTAAGTTTTTTTTATAAAAAAAACGTAAATCGGCATACCAACAAAATTATCAAGAAGATAGGAAAGAAACACACTGTGAAATGTGAGTAGTGAGACGTCTCACTTCTCACTTCACTCTACTCACTTTTTACAGTGAGAATTGAGAATTAAGGATTGAGAAGTGAGAAGCCTCACTTCTCATTCCTCATTTGTCACTTCTCACTGTGAAAAATAAGAAGTGAGAAGTGAGTAGTGAGACGTCTCACTTCTCACATCGCACTACTCACTTTTCACAGTGAGAAGTGGGACGTTTCACTATTCACACCTCATTTTCCACTTTTCAAATGGCCTATTCGGCTAAATATTCTATTCAGCCAACTGTCCTATTCGGTTAAATGTGCAATTCGGCCAAATGTCCTATTCGGCCAAATGTCCTATTCGGCCAAATGCCCTATTCGGGCAAATGTCTTATTTGGCCAAATGTCCTATTCGGCCAAATGTCCTATTTGGTTGAATGTTCTATTCGGCCTAATTTCCTATTCGGCCAAATCTGTGGGCTTCGTGGCCTTGCGGTTAGCGACGTCAATCGCCAAGCGCAAGTGCTATGGAGTGTGGGTTCGATTCCCTCCCTGGTAAGGAGAAAACTTTTCGTGATCGAAAAATTCTCCACTGGTCCATTGGGTGTTATGTTATGTTATGCTAGGTGTTAAGTGTTCAGCCTGTACGACCTCTGGTCGAAGACGATGTTCCTGTCTTTTTTTAAATCTCAAATGTCCTATTCGGCCAAATGGCTTTCGACCTAATGGTCTATCGACCTGATGGTATATTCGGCCAAACAACTTTCGGCCTAGTGGCCTTTGGCCAAATGGAATTGGGCTGAACGGCATTCCCGGCCCTTCCCAGTAATTTTTAAACAAAATTTCTAAAGAAATTCGAATTTTCGATACCTAAAGAAATTTCCTAAGGAATACCGGAAGAATCCCCTGAGCAAATTTTGAAGGGATTTCCGAAAGAATTTCCAAATTATTTTCCACAGGTGGTTCTAAAGCAGTTTCAGAAGGTATTTCCGAAGAAAATTCTATAGGAAATCGTAAATGTGAATGATTTAAAGAAATTTCGAAATAATTCCAAGAGGTAGTTTTGAATTCTAAAGAAACTCTCAATTTTCGAAGCATAAACCGGAGGAATTGAAAAATAAATTTTAAGATTCACCTTCGAAGTTGTTTCCGGAGAAATTTCTGGAGGAATCTGAAGCAAATGTTGTAGCAACGTCCAAAAAAATTGTTGGAGAACTCGCAGAATGTTGAAAGATCCTTCAGGAGTCCTTTCATAAATCCTTCAGGAATTCGTTCAGAAATTCCACAGGAATATCTTAAAGCTTTGTTCTAAAATTTGGGAAGGAATTCCTGGGAGAATTTCTTAAAGTATTCCTCAAGATGTTGCCGAAGGAATTCTTGCAAGAATTTCCGTAGGCCCTAAAATTTTTTTTAAAGGAAATTTGGGAAAGAATTCGATGTGGAAGTATTGAACTGATTTCTGATGAAAATTCCGAAGGTTTTCCTGGAAGAATTACTGGATTCTTTCCCGGAGGAAGGGGATGGAGTACGTGGAGTAATGTTCAAAGGAATTTTCGAAGGATTTTTAAAATTAAATAATGGTAAAATTTTCCAACTGGAATTTGGCCTGTTTTTCAACTTAGTATTCTACTAATATTAACTCAGTTATTAATTGAAAGCTATCTATGGCCGCCATTGCATGAGTATGTATCTGGTATGGCAAGTACAATGGATACACTATGCCCAGGGTGTCGAGAATGTTTCCCACCAGAAAACATCCTAGACCGGACCGAGAATCGAACTCCCCATCTCCGGATTGGCTATCCTACGCCTTTGCTCGGAAGGCTACTAAACACTTCTATTGAGAGATTTTTTTAATATTCCTTTAGTAAAATCTTTAACGAATTTGTTTCGAAAATTCCTTCGTGAGTGCAGTCGGAAGTTAAAAAAAAATGATTTGGATATTTCTCCCGGCATTCAATTAAAAATTCCTGCAGGAATTCCCTCATTATTTTTTTGGGGCTCCTTTAGAAATATTCTTTATGATTGGTCGGAGTTCTGCCAAAACGCACCATGCGGTTTATTGACCGACTTGTGATATTTTGATCGTAAAAGTAAAACGGAAATCATTTGATATCAATTCATCTACACATTTGTTGGAGGATATCCTTAGTTATGGGATAATGGGAAAACCTCAAGTCGTGTAGACCTTACTACTTACTTAGTTTCTTGGATTGCAATGAACTTATAACATGAACGCATTCTATCCTTTGTATTACACTAAAACATACGGGCCCAAGCTCTAGGAGGTTCTCGAAGAACTTTGAATACTTGAATGTGATGATAAACTATTTATTATATGTCAACACATCAACATGCTTCGCAGCCTTTATGAATACGCTGGAAATGCTTTCAGGTAAGCTGTCAGATCTGAGATCCTAACTCCATGAAATAAGGACATCTGTTCAGATATAAGCTCTGTGACAGTATAATGCTGAAACAGGGATATCTGAGGTATAATTATATTGAATAGAGCAAACATACAGCATGATTTTATTATTTACATCACAGAAACTTGAAACTATGACCTGGTACATATCTGTTACAGAGTTTTGCATTCAATGATGAATTCTGTCGTGACTAATTTTCATAATATTTTATTGGTAGGGGAACTGTTCCAATCTCCATCTCACTGTACATATATCCATCTCATCGCTAAACAAAGAAATACGGCACCAATTTCGTCGCTTCTTTTTGTCAACATGCGTGCTCACTGCTGAAAAAAATCACAAAAATAATAAACAAACTAAATTCCTTCCCATTGCTTTGTTTTTGATGGGATGAAAATAGATGAAGTGGCGAACCGTTCCCCTATATAAAAGTCCAAAAATTCACAAATCTCGTTTGATACACCCCTAAAGCTTCATGGATTTGGATGAAAATTTGCCTGAAGACTTCTTTCAATTTTCAAGGAAAATTTTCCGAATTTCGACGAAGCATTTCCCGTACTGTTTTCAGAAAATCTCTCAAATAGCCATAACAAATTTTCGTTGTGTTCACGAAGAATCAATCAATTCCCACAGGAAATTTCCCATATTTTCTCGGGAATTTCCCGCACGAAAAACTTTCAATCATTTTGGAAAAATATTTCGTGTTTCCTAGAGTTTTTCTTAACAGAACTTTTCGGATGTTTTAATTTTTTTCATGTGAACATTCTCAAATTTTCACGTAAAATATCATGAATTTCCCAATATCACATGAGAAATCTCCTAAATTTCCGAATAAAAGCAAATACTCCAGAATGTCCACGGAAAACTTCCCGAACTTCTTTCCACATGTCCAAGTAGGAAGGCTTCAAACTTTCACGAGAAATTAATTTCCTCCAGAATTTGCACGAAAAACTAAACCGTGGAAAAATCAGCTGCAGTTTCATATACATAAACACCACAATGGCTAGCGGGAAAAGCTGACGGATGAAGTTTCAAACTGTAACTGCATGACTAGCATTGGGACCGGCCTGACGGTGGTAAGAGTTCTGTTCGATGGGGTGCCAATGAGATTTTGCGGATATCTTTTTACAGGGAGAACATTTTATGATCGCAGGGAGCAGCTCAGGCAACAGCGCACGTGCATTGCATGGTTTGACGCATCGGGAATATTTTTAGGTGATTGAATGTGTACATGATGGGAATTATGAATTGCAGGATACTGGGGAGAAGCGAAGACTGTGTTGAACATATTTAGTGTCGAAAAAAATGTCTTTGGTGAAGCTTTCACAGTTATTTTCCACAAGAAACACTTGTGTTGTACCAGAGCGGACAGATGCACCCTATGTTTTGCATGGCGCCGCTGTCTGATAACATTCACACGATTTTATTTGTCTTGTCATCTTCTGGGCAGTGTTTCAATAAACTTGGTATTTCGTATATATGAGGTTCGGAATATTTTTAGTTCTCTAATAAAATTTCTGAATCGAAGGCTTAGTTGTAGTTTACCACAATAGATTATATATGAAAAACGGCTTCAATGACGAGAGTGTAGTGAAGTTCGAGGTCGAAAATTGGAGAAGCTCAATCAGATCTCCAAATCATCTCTTGTTAAGTCCGTAATTTCATTACTTTTGGAGATTTATTATTTTTTATGTCAACCAGCTTTGAAAAATTATTCATCACATAAACATACAAGCATATGGAGACGCATGGTGCTTTGAAGTTACATTCGTTTACAACTCGATAGTTCAGGTATTTGATAGAAGTTAATTAATTGTACTTTGTTATGCGTATGAGATTGTCTGCTACAATTTGACCCCTTGTCAAGTTACTGTTTTATTAACCTTTTGTCTGTTCTCTGGAATCAATATGACCCCAGTAGTAGTAGGTAAAACTTGCCGAAGATCTGTCCGATATGTGCAAATTCACTTAGAAAAATCTTGAAAATAACCGCTACAGTCTAAATTTATCAAAAAAAAACTTACGTTGTCTGTGCTCTGGGGTCATATTGACCCCAAATTGAAATTGTTATAACCTTTGATTGTTTGGTCAATTCCGGTTTTTTTTATGGATCGAAAGATAAATTAGTCATATTTTAGGACGTTACCTAAGATGTACTATAGGTGGGCGGGTAGCTTGCAGGGAGGGGTTTTCGTAAAAAGAACAGAGATTTTTGGTGCTTATTTTAGTTATATCTAAAAATCCTACCCATTTTAAGCTGGATACCTTTTCAAAAAGGTTTTGCAGGAAGGCATGTGTTTTCATATGAGGCACTGATTAGTTTAGATTCTGACCGCTAGGTGGTGGTATGTATGCAACCATTATTTTAGACTGCCATACAAAATATGCTTAGGTTTTTCAAGTAAACCCTGAAATTAAGGCCTTTTGATCAACGTGCGTAACCAAAGGCCAGCAAGTCTGTTCAAATATGGTAGATACTCTTAGTGATACTAAGATTAAAATGCGTTCACAGTATTTGTTCTCACTTCGCGTTCGGGATACAGTGGTATATCAACACGCGCAAATTACCTCAAGGGAGTAATTACTTTTTGTAGTGTTTCCTTGGATCTAGAATCCCTCGTCGGTAGTGTAACATCGACGTCAAACACCAATCGTCTCAAGGACACCAAAGATTTTGTGAAAGTGATTTTAGTGTAAATTCGGTAGTGCAAACATCACGCGGTTTCGTCGCTGTGCTTCATAATACCCACACGCTCACAGTCTCGATATTAGCTTAGCTTAGCTTTAACTGACACATATCTATGGTTGCTACTCCGTGATTGACCAGAATCAGTGAAATTACACAAAGAATCAACTGAATGATTGACTGGGATTGTTGACAAGCATTCTCAGTGTGCAAGTGTCAGTGACTCTAAAATTCAAATGATCAATAACGGCGCCGGCCACGTCCTTGTAGTCAGTTAGGAAGAAGGTAGGAATATTAGTAGGTGGTTTTTGCTATTTGAAGACCGTGTTTACCTCTGCGTCTCCGCAAAAACCACAGGAAGGATTATCAGTTAATTGGTAGGCATCGTTGGATCTGGATTTACTCTGATAAGCGATACGACCGTGCCATTCTTTATACACAGTGATTTCACCTAGCCATGAATCGGGCGCGAAAAGTAGTACAAACTAACTACCGGCCTACCAGGCGCGCAATGCCGAACACAATATTTCTGCCGATCGCTCGATCGTTCTGCTGTCCGCAACAAGAGAAATCCCGCACTCCCCACACGCTCACAGTCTCGATATTAGAAACAAAGTGTAGTGCGCCGAGGGCTAGATAGTGCCAAACAAACAGCAGAAACAGTAACGTCGTAGTTTCGTACTTTTTCTACTGCGAAGGCTGAAAGTCTTGAAAAGTTACTGGTTGCACCAGATAAATGTCTAGCAACTCTCCTGGCCCTCACGAGGGCACGGCAGAAATGACATCTAAAATGAATGTACCGGAGTGGATGCTTGGCCCTAACGAATTGGGTCAGGTGATGGTGCTTGTTTTACGCCGCAAACTAAACGATACCAGACTCTTTCATAGTGGGTAGGTCTATCGAACAAGAAATCAGTGTTTAGGAAGCCAGAACAATCAAAGCATCCCGAGAAGGCCGATGATCGCGCTACATCCTTCGGACTAGCTCTCAACGCATTGTGCACAAATTACCAAAATAACGAAGCTAATAGATGGCACCAAAATCGAGATTATTCCCCACCCTACTCTTAACACGGTGCAGGGAATAGTATCGATCGAGTATGTACCTCAAAAAGACCAACCTTTCATCTCTCCACCATCTAAGCGACGAGACAACCGCAAAATCGACAAGCAGGAATATGACGTCAATACTATCTACACCTTGATTCTCCAAGCGCGAGGCCTTCCACGCCGACTCTGACCAGAAACGTTCCGGAAAATTCCGATGATCCTCTGGCGGCAGTCGGCGTGGGCAGCCCGCTTCTACGGGCAAGTGTTCTTTCAAGTATTACACCCAATAAACAATTACGTACCACCACATTTCCGATTAATTCAAGGCTAATCGCTCCACTCCACATGAAAAGCAACAACATTATCGCGCCTACCGGCGTGTCTCGACGAGGAGAGCGAGAGCGGGGTCAGATCGGACGAGGCAAGCCACCAATGCCGTGCATCATTCCCTTCCTCCTGGAATCCAGTCGACAAGTACATTCACGAACATTTTTCTTTACAATTTATAAACGCAAACTAGAGTCGAACTGCTACCACATACTTTGCAAAGAAGATCCTTCACCTTTTCAGACCTTGGAACATGCAAAACACCACATCACCAAATCATCACAACTCGTTTCACCGAGCGCGAGGTTTCCCACGTCAACCCTGATCAGAGATGTTCCAGTCTAATTTGATGAGCCTCTGGCGGCAGTCGACGTGGGTTGCCCAGAATTCCGGGCAGGTATTCAAATACCTTTCTTACCAGTGAAACGTCCAAACCCCACCCCTTTTATTCAACACTTCAGGATATGACAAATGTTCTACAGTGAATATCAGCGAAACGGCAAGCGGAGAGAAACCACTGTTCTCAGCATATTGTTCATCGCCCAGCCATCTAAAGGATCTGGAGTCTAATCACGACTCTCATGAACCTACCACTCCATCGGAAGCATCGAAAGCTTCAACAGAATCTGATTTAGCGACACAACAGACCTCGTCATTTGCAGTTCAATGGAACTCCGCTCTCACAAAAATGAGCTTCAAATTTTGATCGCAAAACATCAACCAACTGTAATATGCTTGCAAGAAACGAATGCCGATAGTAGCCGATTACAACCTGACTTTATAGGACAAAACTTTCATCTACTGCTCAGCCGTTGCTCAATGCACGGTAGGCAAGGAGCCGGACCAGCAATTAAGAATGGAACACTCTACAAGCAAATTCACTTCAAAACGAACGTCCAAGGAGTAGCAGTCCAGTTACATACATACACTAGCAACAATGACGGTTGCTTCTATCTACCTGCCTCCGAAAGATAAAAATGCTACCGAGATGTTAGGTAAGCTTTTGGAAAAGCTACCGAAACCAATCCTTATACTAGGTGATCTTAACGCTCACCACATTGCTTGGGGGAGTAATACCACCAACTCAGCATCAGAATCTTAAAAAAGGGGTGAAGCTATCCTGGATTTAGCTGTGCACCATGACATGGTTTTCCTCATGGTTTTCCTCAACATACTCGCATTGATCCCTCCACTGGAGTATCACAAGCTCCCGATGTATCATTATGCTCGGTTTCTCATGTTATTCTGTCTGTTACACTCTTTCTTGTAGCTATGCAGCCTATTTTCGACGAAATCCCAATTGATGCAGAAATTCTATTATATGTACGATCAGCAAAACATTAAGGAGAACAGTTGAACCAGTCGTGAAATGGGTCACCGGGGCAGGATTTACAATAGCTCCAACAAAATCTATATTACTCCTTGCATGCTTGATATAACACCGTTAACGGGGGCGGACCTTCAAAATGAACCGGACTCCTATTCCTCGAGTGAAAACTTTCAGAGTTTTGGGAATATGATTGCAAGATCAATTAATTAAAACTTCTCAGCTGTTAAACTATCCTATCGATCACGTTTCCGTCTTCTGCAGATACTGGGAAACCAACTCAAAAGAAGCAATAGAATCATTCTACTAAAAATAGGTTTCGCCTTAGTTGTATCGAAACTTTTTTTTCAGTTTGGGCATCACGGGCTCTAATATTGAAGCGATGGAACAAAATCTAGGTCCCACCTACAACGAAGGAATCCGAAAAGCCTTTGGTGTATTTCCAGTCTTGTCTCTTCCGTTATGGCTGAAGCCGGATGCCTACCATTCCGATTAGCACTTATTGAACGTCTAGGCCAGTTGTCTGTTCGACTTTTGGAAAAAAAAATACAGCGTTGAATATCCTGTATTATCGAGAGCAAGATCACTTCTAATGGACGCAACCAAGTGGACCTTCGGAGATGTGTGCAAATATGTGAGAACTTCAGACAGAGCATGGTATGCAAAGCCCCCAAAAATCGACAATAACCTTAAGCGCAGTATCAAAGTTAGAGCTAGTAAAAACACCGTACTACCAAAATTCAACGAACTTGCCGCAACGCGCTACAAAACTCACGAGCAAATATACACTGATTGCTCCAAAGATAACAGCAGAACTGGGGCGGGTATAGCTACTCCCAACAACAAACTAGCCCATGACTTAAGGCAGTGGTTCTCAACCTTTTTCTTGAGAGGTACCTTCGAACTTTCGCGTATATTGAGGTACCCTTTATTTTTTCGCTGTAAATGAAAATAGGCGTAATTCATAAAATATATGAAAAACGGACCGGAAAACTAACGAGATATATGACTCTCCAAGAGGATGTCTGGAATTTTCGTTGCTCCGTCAACGAGTATTCATAAAACTTCCTACAAGACTTTAAGGATTTTTGGAGGCTTCCGAGCCTGAAGGTAGGATTCCGAGTCTCTTGATAGGAGGCTTCCGAGCCACGTAAAAGGAGGCTTTTGAGCCTCTTGAAAGGAAGCCTCCGAAATTTTTGAAAGAAGGCTTCCGAGCCTTTTAAAAGGAGGCTTCCGAGCCTCTTGAAAGGAGACTTCCGAGCCTCTTGAAAGGAGGCTTCCGAGCCTCTTGAAAGGAGGCTTCCGAGCCTCTTGAAAAGAGGCTTCCGAGCCTCTTGAAAGGAGGCTTCCGAGTCTCTTGAAAGGAGGCTTCCGAGCCTCTTGAAAGGAGGCTTCCGAGCCTCTTGAAAGGAGGCTTCCGGAGCCTCTTGAAGGAGGCTTCCTGAGGCCTCTTGAAGGAGGCTTCCGAGGCCTCTTGAAAGGAGGCTTCTGAGCCTCTTGAAAGGAGGCTTCTGAGCCTCTTGAAAGGAGGCTTCTGAGCCTCTTGAAAGGAGGCTTCTGAGCCTCTTGAAAGGAGGCTTCTGAGCCTCTTGAAAGGAGGCTCTGAGCCTCTTGAAAGGGAGGCTTCCGGAGCCTCTTGAAAGGAGGCTTCCTGAGCCTCTTGAAAGGAGGCTTCCAAGAGCCTCTTGAAAGGAGGGCTGAGCCTCTTGAAGGAGGCTTGAGGCCTCTTGAAGGAGGCTTCCAGGCCTCTTGAAAGGAGGCTTCTGAGGCCTCTTGAAAGGAGGCTTGAGCCTCTTGAAAGGAGGCTTCTGAGCCTCTTGAAAGGAGGCTCTGAGCCTCTTGAAAGGAGGCTTCTGGGCCTCTTGAAAGGAGGCTTCCTGAGCCTCTTGAAAGGAGGCTTCCGAGCCTCTTGAAGGAGGCTTCCAGGTCTCTTGAAAGGAGGCTTCCTGAGGCCTCTTGAAAGGGGCTTCCAGGCCTCTTGGAGGAGGCTCTGAGCCTCTTGGAAGGAGGCTTCGGGCCTCTTGAAAGGAGACTTCCGAGCCTCTTGAAAGGAGGCTTCCGAGCCTCTTGAAAGGAGGCTTCCGAGCCTCTTGAAAGGAGGCTTCCGAGCCTCTTGAAAGGAGGCTTCCGAGCCTCTTGAAAGGAGGTTTCCGAGCCTCTTGAAAGGAGGCTTCCGAACCTCTTGAAAGAAGGCTTCCGAGCCTCTTGAAAGGAGGCTTCCGCCCTAGCAGCACACATGTTTCACATAGGTTGGTGCAACTCATATATGACCAGATTCAGTCACAATGAAGTTGCTGTAACCAGTTTCGTCTGATTTGTGCTGCTCGGGCGAGCCTCTTGAAAGGAGGCTTCCGAGCCTCTTGAAAGGAGGCTTCCGAGCCTCTTGAAAGGAGGCTTCCGAGCCTCTTGAAAGGAGGCTTCCGAGCCTCTTGAAAGGAGGCTTCCGGGCCTCTTGAAAGGAGGCCTGAGCCTCTTGAAAGGAGGCTCTGAGCCTCTTGAAAGGAGGCTTCCAGGCCTCTTGAAAGGAGGCTTCCAGGCCTCTTGAAAGGAGGCTTCCAGGCCTCTTGAAAGGAGGCTTCCGAGCCTCTTGAAGGAGGCTTCCAGGCCTCTTGAAAGGAGGCTTGAGCCTCTTGAAGGAGGCTCCAGGCCTCTTGAAAGGAGGCTCCCGAGCCTCTTGAAGGAGGCTCCTGAGCCTCTTGAAGGAGGCTCCCGGGCCTCTTGAAAGGAGGCTCCTGAGCCTCTTGAAAGGAGGCTCCTGAGGCCTCTTGAAAGGGAGGCTCCCTGAGCCTCTTGAAGGAGGCTCCCGAGGCCTCTTGAAGGAGGCTCCTGAACCTCTTGAAAGGAGGCTCCCGAGCCTCTTGAAAGGAGGCTCCCGAGCCTCTTGAAAGGAGGCTCCCGAGCCTCTTGAAAGGAGGCTCCCTTTTGAAAGGAGGCTTCCAAGAGCCTCTTGAAAGGAGGCTTCCAAGAGCCTCTTGAAAGGAGGCTTCCAAGAGCCTCTTGAAAGGAGGCTTCCAAGAGCCTCTTGAAAGGAGGCTTCCAAGAGCCTCTTGAAAGGAGGCTTCCAAGAGCCTCTTGAAAGGAGGCTTCCAAGAGCCTCCTTGGAAGGAGGCTTCCAAGAGCCTCCTTGGAAGGAGGCTTCCAAGAGCCTCCTTGGAAGGAGGCTTCCAAGAGCCTCCTTGGAAGGAGGCTTCCAAGAGCCTCCTTGGAAGGAGGCTTCCAAGAGCCTCCTTGGAAGGAGGCTTCCAAGAGCCTCTTGGAAGGAGGCTTCCGAGCCTCTTGGAAGGAGGCTTCCGAGCCTCTTGGAAGGAGGCTTCCAAGAGCCTCTTGGAAGGAGGCTTCCAAGAGCCCTCTTGAAGGAGGCTTCCAGAGCCTCTTGAAGGAGGCTTCAAAGCCTCTTGAAAGGAGGCTTCCAAAGCCTCTTGAAAGGGAGGCTTCCAAAAGCCTCTTGAAAGGAGGCTTCCAAAGCCCTCTTGAAGGAGGCTTCCAAAGCCTCTTGAAAGGAGGCTTCAAAGCCTCTTGAAAGGAGGCTTCCAAGAGCCTCTTGAAAGGAGGCTTCCAAAAGCCTCTTGAAAGGAGGCTTCCAAAAGCCTCTTGAAAGGAGGCTTCCAAAAGCCTCTTGAAAGGAGGCTTCCAAAAGCCTCTTGAAAGGAGGCTTCCAAGAGCCTCTTGAAAGGAGGCTTCCAAGAGCCTCTTGAAAGGAGGCTTCCAAGAGCCTCTTGAAAGGAGGCTTCCAAGAGCCTCTTGAAAGGAGGCTTCCAAGAGCCTCTTGAAAGGAGGCTTCCAAGAGCCTCTTGAAACACCTAGAAGGAGGCTTCCAGGCTGCCTGCAACGAAGCTACAAAGCTTTTCGGTAAAGTCCTTCATGTCTCTCAAATAGAGGCTTTCAAACCTTTAAATCCTATTCAGTTCCGAAGCATATTTTTATCGTATTAATAAACATTTTGTCTTAATCAGGTAGATTATATTGAAGTTACAAAGTTTTAGAATAAATAAATATCGAAACTTTATCAATGAGTTTTTATTGCAATTGCGATACATCCGCCATTACGCATTGTTGTGCGAGGTACCCCCAGGGGTACATGTACCCCAGGTTGAGAACCGCTGACATAAGGGATTCGCAATAATTTTGATATCACTAAGAGCGTCTAGAAGACCTTCACTCCAGGGATTTATTGAATGGCCAAGAACATATACTGTGAACATATTTTATTCTTTATATCACTAAGAGCATGTAGCGTAACATGAAACAGACTGGCTGATCTTCGTTTACGTGTGTAGGCCCAAAGGACTCAACATCAGGGAATTCTTGAATGACCAAGAACATATACAGTGAACACATTCTGTCCATAGTAATACTAAGAGTATGTACCATATTTGAAACAGGCTGACTGATCTTCGATTGCGTGTGTAGACCCAAAGGCCTTAACTCCAGGGATTTCTCGGATAGCCGAGAACATATACTGTAAACGCATTTAAATCTAGGTATCACTAAGAGTATCTACGATATTTGGTTACACTTTTAGATTCAACGACCTTAACTCCAGAGATTTGTTGGATTGTCGATTCTAAACTAATCAATGCCTCATATCAAAGCGGCATTTCTACATAAGGCTGAAAACTCATAAGTCTAAACACGGAAGGCTACAAAGCTAGAAAGACTAAAATAAAGAAAGGCTAAAACACGATTTTGACACAAATTTTCTTTTTTTTTTTCAGTACAGCACTAAAAATTTGTGGGTGGCATATAAAGGAACAAGACTTTATTAATTGTTTTTGATTCTTGCATTTGGTTTTTGATTCTTGCCAAGATTAGTTCTATATTTTTTATTCTTCCTACTTTCTTCTTTTCACCCTTCTTTCTTTTTTATTCTTTGTTCATCCGCCTTCCCTTCATATTCTTTCTTCTTCCCTCTTTTTTCTTCGTCATTCCTTCTTCTATTATCTTTATACCTTTATTCCTCTTTTCTTCCTTTGTCTCTCTTTATTCTATCATCTTCCAACTTTCTTTTTTCTTGGTCCTTCTTCATTTTCTGCCATCCTTTTTCCTTATCTCTTTTTCCATTTTTCTTCAGTCTTCTTTCTTCCTCCTTCCTTCTTCTTTCTCCTTTCTTCTATCTTCCTCCTTTTGTGTTCTTTCTTTCTATCTTCTACTTTCTGTCTCCCGTCTATCTTCTTCTTTCTTCCTTGTTCCTTCTTTCTTTTTTCATTTTTCCTTCTTCTTCTTTATTCTTTTTCTTTCTTTTTCATTCATCCTTTTTCCTTCCACCTTATTCCTTTTTCTTTCTTCCTTCTACCTTCCTTCTTTCCTCTCTCTCCTTTCATCCTTCTTTCTTTATTTCTTCCTTCTTTCTTTCTTTTTTTTATTTCTTTCTTCTTGTTTCATCCTCCCTTCAACTTTCTTCCTACTTTATTCCTTAACCTTTCTTTCTTCTTGCTTTTTCCTTCTTCCTTCTTTCTTGTTTCTTCATTCTTATTTTCTACTGTTTTCTTCTTTCTGCTCCCTTTTTCCTTTTTCTATATTCTTTATTTATTTTCTTCCTACTTCATTTTTCTTTTTTCTTTTTCCTTCTTCCGTCTTCCAACTACCTTCTTCGTTATTTCTTCCTTTTGCCCTGTTCCTTCTTCTTTATTCCTTCTTTCAACTTTTTTCTTCCTTGTTCTGTCTTCCTTCTTTCTTCCCTGCTCATTCTTATTTCTTCTTTCTTACTTATTCTTTCTTCCACATTTTTCCTACTACTTCCTTTCTTCCTTCTTCTTTCTTTTTTCATCCGTTTTCTTTGCCTTTTCTTTCTGATTTTTTATCTCCTTTTATTTCTTGTTCCTTGCTCATTGCTCCTTATTTTCTCTTTCTTATTCTTTTTATTTTTTTTTTATTTTTGATTTTTCATTTGAATCATTTTTTATTTCTTTATTCTTTATTTTTTTATTCTTTATTTTATATTATTTATTCCTTATTGTTTATTTCTCACTCTTTATTTTTGGTTCTTTATTCTACATTCTCTGTATTCAATTCCTTATTCTTTATACTTTATTTATTATTTACTATTCAAGCGTTCAACTTGTACTCCATCGTACGTTTTGGATTCATTGTATCCCACCAATTTCAGCCTTACGAAACATTTTAGTCTTCTAAAGCTTTACAGACTTTTGATACTTTCAGCCTTTTGAGATTTTCAGCCTTTCGAGATTTCAGCCTTTAGAGTTCAGCCTTATGAGTATTCAGCCTTGTATTCCAGCCTTCCGTAGGACACCCATCAAAGCACATGCCTTCCTGCATAACCTTTTTGAAAAGGTCCAGTTCAAAATTGGTAGGATTTTCAGATATATCTAAAATAAGTAAAAAATTAACTGTTTTTGTACCCTTTTTTACGAAAACCTTTCTTTAGAAGGTCCCTGCTCACCTAAGGTAAATCTCAGGTAACGTTATAAAAAATGATTAATTTTTCTTTCGATCCATCCCAAAAAAAAGGTCGCAATAGCCACCAAAAGGCGTATTTTACTTTTAAAAAGACGAGTTCGTACAACTTCATTTAATTCCACCACTGTCAGTACTTGACTCAACTTGGCAAACGCTAACGGACGTATTATAATATTATCTAATACTTTCTAGAATATGTAAAAAATGTAGAATTGAAAATGAAGGTATGATAAAGAAATCATTTTTAAGGGGTTGTCAGCATAACATGTGACAAATCTCCAAAAGTTACGGAATTACGAACTTGGCGTTTTTGACAAAGTATTGCGATTCTCTTCTAAAATTAGCAGACTGGCTCACCGGTTACGCGCCGGATCCCATGCGCCGAGTTGTGCGCCATGCAAAAAGTAAATAAACCAATGTCAAACCGATGCGAGCTTTCGGTGAGCTTTTCCACATTCGCTTCTAAGGTATGCAGCATATTGTCGTCCCTTTACGGAAAGATATTCTTCAGTGGAATTGTTCGAGTTTTAGTAGTTTTTTGCTTTTCTTTCGCCTCTGTTGAGTTTGTTATATTGGTTAAGTGGATCTTAGTGGTGAAATTGTGCTTAATTTGTTATGTAATATTCTACACTTGAGTTGTGTAAGTACCACAATATGATAAAATACCTTAACGGCGCATAACTAAGCGAGGCAGAGGTGAAAGAGCAAAATGCTATAATATCTCGAGAATCACAATACTTCAGCAGAGCTTTTGCTACAACTTTTGTGAAGACCCTAACCTTATATGTTGAAAAGTAGACAAATAAGCTGAATACACCAAGAGAAGCGTAATAACTTACTGCTAAAATGTCTCGAAGACACCATTACGCTGAATTGATTATTAAAGAACTATTCAATATACGCACCAAATAACCCGATTTTGGTCAATGTGCATTGTAGACATACGGAACTGTTTCCCTGCAGGATATGGTTTAAGGCTCCCCCAAATCTAAGCGATTTCATCGCCGCGACGGCGACAACTAGTCGCCGCGATTCCATCGTTGGTCGCTGCAGGCAATGTTTGATAAACGCTTCCATACCAACGGCGACAGAATCGCTGTCGCCAAGCGATAGAATCGCGTCGCGACAGTCGCGTCGCGTGTGTTTGGGGGCACCTTTATTTTTGATAGCGCTGATGATGTGTCCAGTTCAATGATGGATGACGACACAAGCAAGGTGTCAATGACGATGTGTTCTCACAGGATGAATATGTGGGGACGGTAAGGAAGGTGTGTCGATTGCAGGGGCATATTTTGGGACGTGTGTTTGATGTTTTTTTTGCATAGAGAAACAAAGGGGATACCATAGACGTAGACTAGGAGTGGCACACTTACGCTCGATCCCCGGCGGGCGGTACATCCCCCGAGACAGGATGACGACTTTCGCATCGATGTCGGAGGCGGCCGGTACGTGACGCCACGGAGGTTGGCTTCCGCAACGCCCTTGATCGGAGCGCCGGACGCCGAAGTGCTGCTGGCGGTCGCCGTCGTGGTCACCACTTCCTCTTCGTACTGGACCCAGTTTTTGATGATCATAGCCGATTCGATGATGAGTGGGTGTTGGATGTTAAGTCGTTTCATGTTTTTTTAAGATTTTTGATTTGATGTGTTTGCCAGGTTTGGGTTTGTTTTTTTTTAGTAATTTAGCCGGTTATGTAACGGAACGAACAAACGGGCATGCGAGTTCAAGCGAGCGTTATCAATGATGCGAAGATGAATCAGATATTAGTACCCATACCAATCATAATTGAAAACAAAACTTGTCTCAGTGTATTGAACCGAATATCATACTGGAAACAAAAGCAACATAAACAAAACCAAAATCGTTTGGTTGATTTACCGTGAGTAATTTGGATCTATGAAAGTAATGAAAATGCATGATCTACTATGACCGGTGGAATAAATTCGAAACTCAAACTGATTTATGCACTGAAACAAAATTGTTCCAGAAACCATGTGCTTTATCAATCGACAAAAAGCCAAAGCAACAGATCAACTCGAATAACTTAAAATGTGTATAACCTAGCGTTAAATGTTGCTTAAGCTTTTCAATTATTTTGTTTTCTTTGTTTCATTGTAAAAAATTACACACTATACCCAGAGGAAATAAGATAAGTAATTAACATGATCATGCGACGGATGGATGTTTGAGAAAAATAACGCTACCGTATGGAAAAGGAAGCCTGAATTCGTCAAATGAAATAAAAGCTAAGGCACCCAATACAGGGGAATGGAAATGGAAAAATAAACTCAAACGAAAACGTCTAGTCCTTCACCAACACACTAGGATAAGGGTCTAAAGAAATTCTACGACTAGCACGGAACATAAACCATCGGGAAACAAACTGATCACCAAACTAGATTCGTACAAGGTGGGTACAAAGTCGGGGTTATGTATAAGAGGGAAATTTCTAAACTGTTAAGAGTAGTAGTTTTAAACTGTTGATAGCCACGTAAAAGGTTTGAACCAAAATGACTCACTGTGTGCGTGTGCGATCAAATAATTCGTCCATGATGAGCCTATATGAAGCCTATATAGAGAAAGATTTCAGATGCGCCAGAGTTTACGCTTGCGCAACTACCGGACGCTTTCTCTACTCGAACCACGAACCATTAAACGTAAAATGACAGCCGAACTTATTGATAATCATGAACAACTGGGAAAACTGAAGAAAAAGATTGTTTACGTTTTCGGGGGGGCAATAAAATAATTGGAAATCTCGATACGAGAAGATGGGGCGACTGCCGATTTGGTTACTTTGGGCCACATTAAAGAGTAAGGATGAGACGATAGGATATCGAAGCTACGATGTGAAGGTTTATCGTTCAAGTTTAGGAGGTTGGAGTATCAACAACGATTTATCTTTGCAGTTACACAATTAGAAAAGAAAAAGTTATATAGCATTGTCCAGGCGTAGAATGTGTTGCGAATTTAAATTATAACTATGAGCAATATTAATGTTCACAGGTGCTACATTGTAGAATTGTTAAACAAAAGTTTTCGGGAACGAATACCTCAGATGACTAATACCATGATTTCTTTTTATGATTTTTTATTTATTGCTTTCTGAGGCACCTCTAACAATACCTATTTCTGATAGCAATCTGGATAAGGGTTTCAAAAGAAAAACATGAGTATCACTAGTGTCCAATCTACGAAGTACACCGTAACTATGCTATGCTATGCTATGCTATGCTTAGGTTGATCGATAAATTTGCGGCTTTCAATCGCCTCGCCACTTCTCGAAGACTGCAAAGATGGGCCTCGAATGTGTCGTTTACAATGACAATATCGTCCAGATAAACGAACACATTCGGTTCCAGTTCACCAAAGCCTAGCACCTCGTCCATCAGTCGAGACAGACTAGCCGGACTATTCACTAAGCCAAAAGGCAATCTGGTGAACTGGAACAGTCCTCTCCCCACCACCGAGAAGGCCGTATATTTGCGTGAGTCGACGTCCAGCGGAATCTGCAAAAAAGCTTTGTCAGATCTATCGTCGTCATGTATTTACTGGCACCCAGTCGACTCAGAATACGGTCTTGGTGGGGGAGAGGATAGGCATCCCTTTGAGTTCGTTCATTCAAGCGACGGGCATCTAGGCACAATCGGACCTCACCCGATGGCTTAGCCACTGGCACAGTGCTCAGAGACCAGTCGCTTTTACTTTTCTCGATCACTTTTTGTGATAAGAGTTTATCAATCTCCTGATTAATTCTCCTTTGCATCTCCGGAGAAGTGGGGTATGGGTTGATTCGAATTGACGGGGAGCGCCTATATTCTTCTTTTAGCTCAATTTTATGTGTAATTAAAGGCGTGACGTCGAGGGTCTCACCATCGATCGCCACCTTAAAAAGCGTTTTGACTTCGTCAAGTTGAGCTCTTTGCTCATCTGTGAGTTCGTGAGAAGATTCTCCAGCATCGCTAATTTCGGTGCTCTCAACCTCGTCAATTCCAACCTGCCCATCTTCTCCTAGCAAAGTTGGTCGTATCTGAAATGCTCTTCAGAAATCTCCGAAGCCTAAAATTAGTCTTCGTCGTAGTTCTGGAGCTATTAGTGTGGGTATGATTCGGGTCTGATTGTTGAAACTAATAGGTAGATGGACTAGACCTCTCACAGGGACGTTCTTTCCCTCCACAGTTTTTACTGAAGCAAGTGTGGGGTACATTTTTAAATTTAACGATTTTATTAGCTTCTCGGAGCCGGTACCCAGCACCGATCGCTGAGCTCCACTATCTAGAAGCCCTAAGATTTCCATTCCAAGAATGTTTACCTTAGCGAAAGGCCTGCCATCTCCACGCATATGAACGAAAATTTCATCCACATCTGGTTCAGAGTTATAATCGGTGATTGAAATTGGCTTATATCCATAGGAAGTGAGATCTTTGGAAAGTTGGTTTACTGTTAGAGGGTTTTGGTGCATTGAATCAACTTGCCTCCTCAAGCTGACCTTTTGATGTTTTTTTGGCACACCGGGCATGCACTAGTAAAAACGTCAAGAAAACCACAAATATGACAAAATTTACGCTTTGGCTCGGAGCATTCAACATAATGATGTCCATGGGTTCGACAGTTGTAGCATGTTCCTATGGGTGGTCGTCGATACTGCTCCACTAAAGCTTGCATTGTACCGGCTGACGAACCTTCCATAGGACTCATGTTCTCAACAACCTCTTTCTTCCCTCTCTCCTTTCCCACTTTTCCAGTCTGATCTCCATTCCACAGGAAACTGAAATTTTCATCAATTTTCCTGCCATACCTTTTCAATTTACTTAAGGATCTAATTCCAGAACCGGTTAGAGCGTTTTTGTAATCATGACGCATGTTACGCCAGATTAAGTCAAATTTCCTTCTTTCCGATAACTGTCTTGTCATCGACTGGAAAGTTTTTCGCATGTCATGGAAATAGTCTGCAAATCTTTCACCTCGGTTTTGGCGACGATTGGTTGCCTGAATTTCGAGTTGGAAGTCGAGATCTGGAGGAAGGATCTCTCTATTCAACTCCTTTTTCAACTCTGACCAATTTCGAAAATCTTTATTTTCCACGCCATCGATGTACCAATCTTTGGCACGACCGGTGAACAAATGCAACGCTGATCGATACAATTCCCGATCTGAAATATCTTCAGACCGACAACGCATTTTCACTTCCTTCAAAAATTCAGACAGTTTCCGCCCCTCATCCTTTCCATCATACTTGAGCCTCCATTCGGCTACAGGTATCCTTTTAATTGCCTTTCTTGTTTTCTTATGCTTCTTCTTCGACCTCTTCTTTCCCCTACTTTCTTCTTCCGATGAGTTCATAGAGCTACTAGAACTCGAAAATTCTGTACTCTGAGAGGAATCCGACGAGAGAGTTTTTTCGGACGAAGTGGAGCTTACGTGTTTCTTCTTTTTCTTTCTTATGTCCTTTCTACTGTTTTTCATTTTTCCTTTCATTCTGATGTATTTCTTCTTTGAAATCATTGAGCTCTCACTTTCTTCAATGGCGCTTTCCATTGAGTGTTCAGTTTCTCTATGAAACTCAACTTTGTTTCCACTCTTACTATTTCCAGCAGTACTGGAAGCTACGGTATTTGAACCGATTTTTATTTTATTCTTATTAATTGTTTCCTGACTTTCGTATTCTGAGTTTGAATGAGGCGTATCTTTTGTGCCTTCTGTACATCCAGAGAAAACAACCTCTGATTGATTCATATTTTCGTTTAATTCAGTTAGTAGACGTTCTAGATTTTGTTTCCTCTTTATTCGATTTCCCATTTCTTTCAAATTTTCCTGTTCTTTTCTGATTTCTTGTTCCCTTTTTAGTCTTTGCTGCTCAGACGTATGAACAACGAAATCTTTGAACGCAGCAATCAAATACTCGAATTCCTTCTCTTTTCCTGGTTCGTATTCGTTCAGCTTTCCCAAAATTTCCTCTGTCCTTTTTCTTGATAATTCCATTTCACTTTTCTTCTGAGCTAAAACGATCATCGCTCCTCCACTTGTCTGATCTAACTCTCCCCCATCATCCCCACCTTCGAGAGTAGCAACCGTATCATTCAAGGTTGCGATCTCGGTGCGAACCTCATCTAAAACTTCTGTTAGTTTCTCTCCTAGCGGCCTAATCTTGCTTGTGTCGGTTTTTGAGTTCGATGATGGAAAATGAGTTGCAATAATCTCGTCTATTTGGTTTTCGATTTCATTTATTTCTGCTAAAAATTTACGAGCATCTATTGCTCTCGCTAACTGTCCAATTCGTACGCGGTAGTGTACAACACGGGTTTTCAATTTTTCCCTCTGCCTAGCATCAGCCTTAGGGTTCTCGAAAATTCCACGGATAACTTGTATTCGTGATCTTATAATGCTAATTTCTTCCTTTGCCGTTCTCCACGTTCTAGCAAATGCTGTAGCGTTAATCCCTACACTCCTTTCTTCCTTCATCCTATCTTTCAATTTGCGCCGTTTGACACTCTCATGGTCATCAAAGTGAAATAACAAATTCCTAATCAAAAGCTCATGTTCCACCTCGTCTATGGCGAGATGAGACACTTCCATGTGTCGGTATGCCGATTGCAAATCCATTTCTTCAAAATTCAACACAGCCACACTGTCTGATGTACAGCTCGTATTTTTATTTAACCGAGAGAGGTAGCGTTCGTGAAAATTGCTTATTCTATGATATTGTTGAGTCAAGACCCATTAATGAAAAAAAATTAAATTAAAAAATTCTAGAATTTGTTCGCGCGCACCTATTTAGCACACTTTGCTTCAAATTAAATATTCTAAACGACGTTCGCGCACTAGTAGAAGCGCAGCTCTAGCTGTGATTTCTGCAGAAAGTGTGTTTCGCACTACACAGATCAGATACCCTACCTATTCACCAACCCAAGCACCTGATAAGGGGGCAGCAGGGACCATGTCCAAGGGCTTGACGACCCCTCCCCAGCTGTCTGCGAGTCAGGGAGAACTGCCTAGGGCGTGGTGGGATTTAGCAGTGGGCTCTGCTAAAATCCCTCCCAAAAAACCACAAGTGCCCGTAAGCGGACTCTATCAAAGCGACTGTGTGCCGCTTCAAAAGCACAAGCCCAGGGAGGGAGTGCCAACTGGCATGTGGAGTGTCCCTACTTCGGTAGGGTAGTGCGTGAGCTGCTTTGGCAGGGAGTGAGTGATCTGTTTGTGCTGAGGCAGGAGTGTCATAGCGAGTCGCCGCCGCTATGGCAGCCTCGAAGCGCAGCAGAAGTCTGAGTATGGACTGCACATGCTAAGGTAAGAGTGTCGTAGCGTTGCTACCGCTATCGACACCTCGAGGCATGGCAGTGGAGTGTTAGAATAAGTTGTGGAGTGTACCTACTTCGGTAGGGTAGCGCGTGAGCTGCTTCGGCAGGGAGTGAGTGATCTGGTTGTGCTGAGGCAGGAGTGTCATGGCGTGTCCCCGCCGCTATTGTCACCTCAAAGCGCAGCAGAAGTCTGAGTATGGACTGCACATGCTGAGGCAGGAGTCGAGGTATCCCATCGACACCTCGAGGCATTGCAGTGGAGTGTTAGAGTGAGCACCTGAAAAGGGTCACATGGAGCGAATGGTCTTTGGAGAAGCTGCTTCGGCGGCAGGGTAGCAGTGGGTTGTACCCACACACCTACAGTTGTGCACATGTGGTGCATGGGGAGTGTCCCTGCTTCGGCAGGGTAGCGTATGGTCTGCTTCGGCAGTGGTGTGATTGATCTGCTCGTGCTGAGGCAGAGTGTCGTAGCGCAATATCTGTAGGCCCAGGCAGTTACCGCTATTGACACCTCGAGGCATGGCAGCGGAGCGTCCGGGAGAGCATCCAAGTAAGACTCAAATGGAGTGAATGGGGTGCGAGTCAGTCTCGCGTGGGACGAGTGCCTGTGTGAGCGATAATGAGTGAGTACGCTTAGTACTGCCGTCCCCCCAGAAGTAGTACTGCGAGGTAGTTCCTGGGGGAAACGATGGTGGAGCCCAAGGGAGTTTAGTCGGTATTACCGGTATGGTCGAGTCCGACACTCCAGTACACTTCCGTGTGGTAGTTTGGCAACTACAATGCACGTGTACTGGGTTAGTGTGTAAATGCATTCTCCCTTGTAAAAAAAAAAAAAAAAAAAAAAAAAAAGCACCTGATAAGCTATTTTTGATAAATTAGGTAGTTCTACAATCTTTCGCACTCCCTTTGAACTTCTGATCAGTTTCGCTTCTCTTTTAGCTGGGCGCCAATTATTATCGCGGGGACTCTCACTACGGGGACCTAACCAAAGCGGACGCTGGGGACGAGACCTCACAGGCCTTGCCACCAGGGGTTCCCAAACTCTTTTTTCAGGGTCGGCTCTTTGCGCTGATCAGAAGTTCAAACACTCAGTTTTTTTTCACTTTTAGTTTTAGATTTTTTTATTGAACTTACTTTTAGTGTAGGTGTGTAAGTGTATGCTGGGCCGGCCGGCGATGGTAGGGGTTTCTGGGCAAATCTGGGCGTTGTGGCGTAATCGGAATCGTGGAATCGCATGCGCTTGGGGGCGTCCGATATCGCGCGGGATGTCAATCACGGTATCTTTCTCTCGTGGGTCGTAGCACAGGGATAGGGCAGACCTCGCTACAGGATATCGTCACACGTGCTTGACGAACCGACAGGGTCACGGGATTGGAGCCTATTCTCCGAGGCTATGAGTTGGCGGTGGCACTGGCAACGTGGTCACACACTGGCTCAGGGTCTAAGCCAACACTTAATGGGTCCTAGGAGGAATTCGGGGAGGTCTTAGGGTTGCACTTATTTATTCACCGTGAATAAAGGTTACCTGGCTCAAATTTTCCTTTATCTGTGATAGAATTATTTTCCACTATTATGCCACTCAAAATTTGGTAATGGCTTTCACTTTAAAATGGAATTCAACTTTTTATAACTACTGTTAAATTCACACGTTCTTGATTGATCAAAGTCTCCAGTGGAAAAGGCGGATTAGATCCAGGTTCAATCGTGGCAAACCCCTTTTCTACCTCCCCTCCATTTCCTCACCCCTCCTAAATATCCTTTTTCCCCTCCTTTGGGTCCATTCGTTATTCCCGGCATGTTCCATCCACCCACCCCTTGTATGTGTGTTTCGTGTTATGTGCGTTACAATTTCATTTGTTATTCAAATTAACAGTTGGATTTAGGGAGTTGTGTGCTTATAGTTTTTCTTACTAGAGAAGTATTTAAATACTTGTATACAAACTTTTATACAACATAAACAATATTAATTCGTCCTGAACAGTAGTATGCATGATATTTGCGATACTCTGAATACCTTACTACTCTACCTATACATTGCTAGGGTTGGATCCTAGGGTGAAGTACCCAAAACGGTAACATTCTTGAACATTTTAGCTCAATTTACGTTAACTTTACTCATTAATGATAAATATGGTTTATCCACCGTTTAATTTCCGAATCTAGTACCCCTGTTGGATGGTTTTTCTATGGTTTGGTGTTATGTTGGATTTCTGGAGGTCGATAAATAATAGACAGAACGGTATGTAAAACGACCTTGTGACACTTATCTACGAAGTATCACACACCTCCACGCTTTTTCAATACTTGAAACCGAATGGCGAGGCCTGGTACGTAAAGCTGTAATTTTAAGGGCGTTATTGTGACTTCCATGAAAGTTTTCAAATCAAATTAAACTTATACATACTTTGAAGATTTTCGAAGGCTTCCGAACCTCTTGAAAGGAGGCTCCCGAATCTCTTGGTAGGAATCTCCCGAGCCTTTTGAAGAAAGGCTCTCGAGCCTCTTCAAAGAAAGTTTTCAAGGCCTTTGAACCTCTTAAAAGTAGGTCTCGAAGTCTCATGAAAAGCTTCTTGAAAGGAGGCTTCCATGCCTCTAAAAAGGAGGCTTGCGAGTCTCTTGGAAGGAGGCTTCCGGACCTCTAAAAAGTAGGCATCCGCTGCTTTTGAAAGAAGGCCGCTGTGACTCGTGAAAGATGGCTTCCGAGCCGCTTGAGAGGAGGTTTCCGATTCTCTTGAAAGAAGGCTTCCGAGCCTCCTGAGAGGAGCTTCATAGCTTCTTGAAAAGAGACTTTCGAGCTAGTTGAAAGGAGGAATCCGAGCTTCTTGAAAAAAGGTTTTCGATCTTCTAGAAACACCTTATGAAAGCAGGTTTTCGAGCCATTTGAATGGAGGCTTCGGATCCTTTTAAAAGAAATCTTTGAATGTAGAGGGCTTCCAAACTTTTAGGACCGGAGTTACTCAGCTTTTCAGAAAGAAGTCCTTTAAGCCGCTCAAATGAATTAAAGATTTTAGTAATAAAGATGCATATTCCTAATAAATTATTCAACATTTGTTTGTCTCCATCAGATAGGTTACATTAAAGATTTTTTTGTTATCCTACACCCCTTCATAGGTGGCAGGCTTTGATTTAATGATCGCCATACATATTGTGCAATACAAAATTTAACAATTATCAAAACTTAAATTATTAGAATTCGAAAATATCCGCCACTATGCATTTTTGTCGAAAATACCTCCTGGGACCAGCAAGTACAACATGTACCCCATGTTCCCCTGGGGGTAGCACATAATTATAGATTTTACGATGGTTTCGGTTGATGCGATGCCATGCTAAAAATATTATGTTACATCCAACTTATTTCAAGATTTTGGTGGGAACAAGGCCTACCGGAGGAAGTGGTTGTCCTCCAATACATTTTTCGAACTAAATCTATCACATGTTGTGCATATGCATAAATCGAGTTTCAGACATAAATCTCATGTTTGTTAGCAAATTTATTAGTTCATCTGTAAGCTGTAAATTTAAAACATTTCTATTTGTTAATTATTTTGTTTTGTGGATCTACTGATACCTCCATTATTGGTTCCGTTACTCTATTTGGGGTGGCATGTTATCTGTTGTTTAAGGTGAAAGTATGCACATAAATCATAGCAATTGAAAGAGCCAGGGTACAATGTCCTTATCTTAAGCACTCGTTTCCATCAACCGAGCTTACTAACCAAAATTGACACGTGAGTGAATCGGATCTTTAGGTAACTGCAAAGGATCGTATGTTGAACAGTAGCGTGAGACGGCGCGGCAGAAAAAAAGTACTACGCATATGCTGAAACCAATTCATTTTTTACGATGGGATTCTCTTAATGCTATAACTTGTTGATATTCTGCGTAATTTGTTCTTGTACCATACCTGTAATCTAAAATATACCAAATTCGAGGAAGCAAGCAAATCAGTTCACAAAATAGGATTACTCAAGGGATTACTACTTGATTGATCGAAGGAAGAAAAGTGGACAAATAATTGGAACTTGCTTCTTTGGTTCTACTTTGAGGAGTTAAAAAAAAGTTCTGGTAGACTCTACAGCAAGAGAATTTTCGATTTAGACAATATTCTGTGTAGAAGCGGTTGAGTTTCGATTTGCAAGTATGTACATTATTTACGCTCGAAATGAACTGACGATTTCGGTCAGTGTGGTGAGTGCTTTGCTTCTGATGGATGTGAATGAGCGTGACTTTCTCATTGTTGTTGTTATCGTTTATGTTAGGAGCAAAAGCGTTGCGGGATTTTGTTCGATTGCTTGGATGATGGGAAGCGTAGGTGATGATCGATTGAGGTTGTGGAACGAAAAAGCCAACATATTCAACTCCTTATAAGGCCGCGATAGATTGGCATAAAATCATCTTATTATGTATCATCCAAAAATACACTTTTTCAATACAAAAATACAGAATACTGTTCGATTTAAATGCTAAAAAATGTAATATTAGGGTTCTCTAATAGGACAATACACATTTCTATAAAAAAGTTAGTTTAATGCATGGTTACGATATTGCACTTCAGATAACTTTTATTAAAATTGTTTAAAAGATTTACCATAGTTTCAAGCTCATTGTATATGATACTAAATACCGCATTTTTTGCTGTTTAGCGTTTGATTACATACTAAAAAGAGGCGATCAAACTAAGTAAGAGATTGCAGATTGCTAATAATAGCATATTGATAGCATTCAAATGTTGGAGAAAAAGTTTGAAAGCGGTTTAGTCTCCGCTGCCTTATAAAGGGTCAACCTAATTTGTACGGGAAAAAATAAAGTAACAGAGTGTAAGAAAGAAGATCAAAAAACAAGCAAGAAAGGCAAGAATAATTACAAAATTGGGAGGATTAGAGAAAAAAAATCAAATCAGAGGCCAAACTTAAACAGTAATAGATCCGAAAAGAGTGTGGAAGTATTATAATATGCAGTAAAAAACTTGTAATATAAGAAAAAGGCTCGAAAAGTGGTAAATGTAGGCAAATTTCAGTTAATGTCTGTAGTTTCATAAAAACAGACACAGTTAGGACTCACCGTTGGTCGCAACCGCACACAATGTTTAATGCCGAATGATCCAAACGGACGCCATTTTTCGGCGATGGGTGAGCTACTCACATGTGAGGCTTCGGCGCCGCTGGTTTCCTGCGTGCGGTAGATTCCGATCGGGATCTCACAGGTCGTCGAGCAGAGCTTCTGATACAGACGCCCGTACGTTCGGATCCACATGTCATCTTTCGTTATTTTCATCTGCAATCGTTGAAAAATGGGGGGCTGGATACTGCGCCGGATAAAACCAAAAAAACAATCAGCAAAACCTTACCGACGTCAGAAATCCGCTGCCAGGGGCTTGGTCGATTCCGAGCAGCAGTCTCACGAAGGTGATCACGTAGTCCTTTACGAAGGCCTGGTACAGCAGGGTGTCCAGCATCGAAGCACTGAAGACGTTTCCGGCGGCGAACGGCAATCGGAACATGTACGAAATGTGCGAACCACGCTCTTTCTCACGCTGTTGGAGATCAGCAAAAGTGTCAACAGAGTTGTTCCGATCGGAACCGGTTAGTTGTGCATCTAGCGATCTAATTACCTTTTCCATCTTGCTCAGGTGTAGGGCGTACTTATCGTGAGCGCGGAATTGCATGAACCTCATATTGGAACTCTGTGACAGTTCGGTAATGCTACGAATGCTTGGGAAGAACCTAAGAAACACACCACAGTTATCAGTTAGAGTAAAGCCCCGGTCCCAGGTTCCCGGTCTGTTAGGTCATACTTGAACATGGTTTGCACGGCAACAATCGTATTACAGTCCGCCAGTGTGTCTTCTTCGGCCGAGTTTGACAGCTCTTTGTTTACCACTACCACGTTTTCGGCCAACGTGATGCCCGCCCGCAGCAAATCATCCAAGCAGTCTATCGAACCAAGCATCCAGTAAACCTTGAAGGAAAAAAAAACAATCAGACGATTCAAAGCCAACTCGATTTTGGGGATTGCTTACCAAGGGAAAGTACGAGATCGCATCCAAGAAGGCTATATCCGGCCGTCGTTCCAGCAACAGAATGATCGGATTGAGGGATGTTTTAGAGCGGAAGTGCGCGCGCAGTGGGATGATGAAGTTGTAGATGCCGTTGGAGGCGTAATCAGCGGCCAGGATTATGGTTTTGTTCTGCCACTGATATTCTTTGGCGTTGCGATAGCTGCAGTGTTCGCAAACCTGGGCGGCATTGGCATTGAATTCAGTGAGGGATTTTACAGGACAAATAGCGTTTGTTGTTACTTACTTGAGCAAGTTGTAGGCAACAGAGGGGTTTCTTCTCTTTCAGTAGGAAACAGAGCGTCGGACTGACTCCAATGAACGGCGAGACGGGAGGAAATCCTTTGACGATTCTGTGTGAAGGTAGAGTTGCAATGGTTAGGAACGTTATTTATTGGTGTCTGGTTGAGCTCTGAATGACTGAGTTCAGAGCTCAAACTTCGAAATTAATTGATCCCATTACATAGAGAACGCAGCGTTTTTTCACCCCAGTCTTTGCAAACAAACGCCATCTAAATCATCTATCAAATTAAGATCTGCTAGCAACTATTGAACTCGTTTGAACTGTAACTGGCAAAACATTGAGAATGTGTACCTTTTTCTAATCTTATCTAAATTGGGACCTCCGATAGCTCAGCGGTAAGACGCGACTACAAATCAGACCATGCTAGGGTTGAGTACCGGTTAAGATTAGGAAATTTGTTTTGTATTACACGATTAGCCCTTACATTCGGCAATCGATATCCACTATATGAGATACTTTCAAAGGATGACAACATAGTTATGTTTTTCGAATATCGTTCAGTGTATGTAGGGTAAAAGCTGGTTGCATATAAAAAGACGTAGGGTAGAATACGGCATTGGCAGGGTGCGACGGTTGTTGGCACCCTCAACAATATTTGCGTTTTCCAGCAAACATACACTATTTATGAACATAATTATGATTCAATCACACAATTTCATGTCTAAGCTTTCATTTGAATAAGTTGTTTGTGTAAAAGTAGCAAGATTTGATGTGTTAATCACCGAAACAAATTTGCACGTACGAAATCCTTACTATTATTGCATTGCCAAAGAAAGCAGCGCACGAAAAGCAAACTGTTACTTACTTTTTGGATCGCCTGTTTCTCTTCTTCATTGCGTATGACACGACAAATTAAGTACGTAAACTATTTTTTACACTTTATCAACACTTGATTATCACCACAAAGAGCAAATTTATGCAATATATGCTGTATTTTTCACTAAATAAAATCGGGACTGTTCGTTTTCTTTGACAGCAGCACACTTCAGAATAGAGCGAGAGAATGTGTTTGTGAGCATATCAAACACACGCTAAAAAGATACCACGCACAATTCTATGTGATTTAATTTTAGCAAAAATACGAACAAAATATCCGGCGATGGCATTTATTTTTAAAAAAATTTTAAAATACAAATGCTTCTATTCAGATTTGTATGCAGACCATGAATTATATCAAAAGTGATAGCCACACCATAGTATTTTAACCCTTATGTGGCTGACAGGACCGTTTTCCATTTGCAACTTCAATACTTTCCAAGCTCTTAAAAACAATCATAACCATTCCCGTTCCTACATAGCGCATTTCAACCATAAATAATTGCCTGCTTTTAGGGTATTATCTATTATTCAACTGTGAAACGTAGTGTAAGAATGGGGTGGCTCCAGCGGCTGGATAGGACAGTGCTGCCCATTATTCATATATGAAGACTCACGAGGTGGAATATATTGTTAATATACTATACTACCAGAACCGACGAGCTTCGTTTCACCTAACATTGATTAATTATATATTTTTTACATTATTTAAAAGACGATTAAGTATTCGAAATTTGCAAATTTTGATTCCATTTTTTGGATTAATTTTCGATTAAAGCAGAAATTTGTATTTCATTTGTATGGGAGCCCCCCTTCCAGAAGAGGAGGGGTCTAATATCATCATAAGAACCTTCATCGTTCCCAAAAACCTCTACATACAAATGTTTTCTAGTCTATAAGGGCAGACAGACAAAAATTCATTCTTATGTGTATAGATTTGGTTTTACGTAGTTTACGTCGAGTGGTCGTGTCTTGTACACAACCACCATGATTTTTTTGATGAAACAAACATATCATGTAAGGACCGCAAAGAGCAAGTTGTATATTTGAAACTGGTTGATAGACTTTTGCTACGACTCTAAGGCATTACAAAAGACAAAAGATGTAAATCTTGGCAGCGGACAAAAAGCATTTAAGTTCCCTTCTCCAAAATGGCCAACATTATTCAAATAGGTTGAAAATGGTGAAAGTTATGATAATATCAATATCTGGGTACACCGGTAACCTATCTGCCATTCACGTCTGTTTTTTGTTAGCCGCATAAGGGTTAAATTTGTTTTACAATGTGTTTAAATGCTTTTGCCTATATGTCTACATCACATAAAATTGATGCCAAGGCTAAAAATCCATGTTTTGTTTTAAGCCAATTTGATAAACAATAAAGTTTGTTCCAAAATTGAGTGAAACGAGATGAGCGTGCGGCCGATTAACATGAATGAATATTACTACTGGAGGATATAAACAACCAGCATTTAGCACCAATACATTACCAGTTTTCTACTTCCATGTCTAGTTGCTAAAGAGAGCAAACTCATTGCTGATAATAGAAATTGCTATGCCAATAGAAGAAACGTTGACCTGTTACTTTATATTAAATTTACTGAGTTTGTGGTAAAAGCTGTTATATTTAGTAAACACCAATCATCAAAGAAAGAGCATACAAATGTATACCAGTTGAACTATACCTATGTTTTAGTGTATTTATTCATTATTTTTATCATTCTATTTGGCGAATGTCTTAGACTGCCAAGAATAGGTATTTTCCCCTATATAAAAGGCCGTTTTTAAAGCTTTTAATATTGTTGCTCACTGATTTGGAAATGCTAATATTATCTCCCTAACTTAGACGTACATTTTCATAATAGAATAATAGCCAAAAGTTGTGACAGTTCCGTTAGGATATACGGCAGTCATGAAAATTGTTTAAAGAGTAGTATATGTTTTAAAAGCAAGCAAAGAGCGTTTGAAAAACATGAAATAGTATCATCGTGGAAACTGATATTTTATCACTGACAAAAGAATGCATTCGAATGGTGATTTGATTTGAGAATAAAGACACTGCTGCTGAAGTTTGACAGAAGGAAGGTCGTGCAATTTATGTCGTTACCGAAATATCCCAACGCTCGCTTTATAAACATCCTCTTTTATATAAACATTCTTCATGTCTGACGTATCCAATCTCCTCTGAGCCTCTGACTTCGCTACTGCTGCGATGTCCTTCTTACCAGACTCCAGCACTTTCTTGTAGATTTCATCTCCACTCTTTCAGTGTGGCTGACTCACTTCCATTTACGTTGTCGAATTCCTGCTTATATCAATTTATGATGGCATCGACGATGGCTCAGCACTCTAAGCCCAGTTGTAAGGCCACCAGGCTCGTATTATAAAATGTGAACATCAGAAGATGAGTACTTGCACAGAGAATAGACGTTCATCTTATGTTGCAATGTTGTGTAAAACGTTGTACTGGTAATTTTAAAGTATGTCGTTATACCCCCGATGCGCGGTGTTGGTGAAAATTTGCCGTATTTTACTTTTTAGCGCTACCTTCACTCAACAGAAATCAGAAATCAGAGTTCAAAAATCACAAATCAGAAATTGTAAAACTGAGTAGCCGTTCAATAAATATAAATAGGAACATTTTGTTTTTGATGATTTGGGTGAAATTTTTAGTTCTCAAAACTTCTATAACTAATCATTCCTCGTACAAAAAGCCATTTTTTAGAATGTTGAAAAAACCTCAAATTCCCTCCAATTCCCCAGTTACAAAATATACAGAGCAATCCTTACCTCTTTCTCTGTCTAACACAGGTAGAAATGGATCCCCCCTTTTCCCCCATTCAAAAATATAGGCATTTGAAAACGACGGATTTTTTTTTCAAGAAAAACAGTGATAACTCTGCAATCCATTAATGTATTCATTCGGTTATGTAACTTAAACGTGCATTTTTGTGTTTTCTACAAAATTTTAGAGTATAAAAGAATGCAATGTCACTTCGAAAAAAATAAAAATTAAAGAATTACAATTAAAAAATAACATATTATCATATACAATGGTAAAATTAGAAAAATGGAAGATAAAAATTTCATCTCAAAATGTGAAGGGACCACCTTCTTGCAACATACTTCAAAATAAAGCTTTAACAATACCTTTGACTTTGCTGAAGACACCTTGTTCCTAAAATATTAAACCCATCTGGCCGAAAGTCATTTGGCCGAAACCCATCTGGCTGAAAGTCATTTGGCCGAAAGGGTCGTTTGGCCGAAAGGGTCATTTGACCGAAAGGATCGTTTGGCCGAAAGGGTGGTTTGGATGAATTGGTCATTTAGCCGAATATGTATTTAAGCCGGACATTTGGCCGAATAGGTCATTTAGCCGAATAGTTTATTGAAAATTAAGAAATTAGGAATGAGAAGAGAGACGTCTTACAACCCACTTCGCTCTACTCACTTTTCACAGTGAGAAGTGAGAAATGGGGAAAGAGAAGTGAGACGTACCCTTCTCACTCCTAATTTCTCACTTCTCGTTGTTAAAGTGAGAAGCGCAATGTGAGTAGTGATACGTCTACTCACTTTTGATAGCGAGAAGTGATAAATGAGGAGTGAGAAGTGTGAGGTCTCATTTCTCACTCTTCATTTTTCTCTTCTCATTATAAAAAGTGAAAAGCGCGAAGTGAGTAGTGAGTCTCACTACTCACTTCGCGCTTCTCACTTTTCACAGCGAGAAATAAGAAAAGAAGAGTGAGACGTCTCACTTCTCACTCCTCATTTCTTACTTCTCGCTGTCAAAAGTGAGAAGAAAAAAATAAAGAGTGAGAAATGAGACGTCACATTTCTCACTCCTCATTTCTCGTCTCTTCTGTGAAAAGTGAGTAGTGAGACGTCTCACTACTCACTTTGCGCTTCTCACTTTTAACAGCGAGAAGTGAGAGATTAGGAGTGAGGAGTTAGACGTCTCACTTCGCTTGCCTCATTTCTCACATCTGACTGTAAAAAGTGAGTAGTGCGGAGGGGTAGTGACACGCCTCTCTTCTCATTCCTTATCTCTTACTTTTCAATAAACTATTCGGCTAAATGACATATTCGGCCAAATGTCCCATTCGTCCAAACGACCCTTTCGTCCAAATGACACTTTCGGCCAAATGACCCTTTCGGCCAAACGACCCGTTCGACCAAACGACCCTTTCAGCCAAACGACCCTTTCGGCCAAATGATCCTTTCGGCCAAACGACCTTTTCAGCCAATCAACCCTTTCGGCTAAACGACCTTCTCGGGCAAACGACCCTTTAGGACAAATGCCAAATGACCCATACGGCCAAACGATCCTTTCGGCCAAATGACCCTTTCGACCAAACGACCTTTTCGGCCAAATAATCCTTTCGGCCAAATGACCCATTCGGCCAAATGACTTTCGGCCTAATGGTCTGTTCGGGAAAATGGTATATTCGGCCAAACAACTTTCGACCTAGTGGCATTCGGCCAAATGGCCGAATGGGTCGAAAGCGTCTTTCTGGTACAAGCCGAAGGAAGGAGTAATTCCTCATTGAGGAAATGCTGAATGAACATTAAGCTGCGAGTCGGCATTGTTCTAGTGGGGGATATGAAGCTGAGAAGAAGAAGAAGTAACAGAAGAAAAGAAGAATCCTTCTTAAGGGTGTATTTGATAAAAATAGCACACCAAAAATCTTCTGTAACTTTTGAACCGTATGAGTAAAAAACCTGAAAATTTGAGAAAATCTTATTCATAGTGTATTATTTACATCTGCAGAGTTTTTTTTTTCAAAGTTTTTCATACAGTGGATCCAATCATGTCGTCGGAACAAGAAATTGCTAGGGACAAATTTTTGTGCATTTACAATTAAAATCCATAGACGTCCCACCGATCGATCGCTAGAAAGCTCGGGATTGTAAATTCAACTGTGTCTCGAGTAATAAGAACCTTCAAGGAGCGTAAAGGAAGGGAGTGGGAGTTATATGACCAGGAGTGGTATAACAGCTCAAGAAGTTTCAAAACATGTCCATTCGAGATGTCGCTAACAAGTTCAGGGTGTCGGTTGGTTTTGTGCAGAAAACCATGAAGCGTGCTAGGTTACATGTTTACAAGGTGCAAAAAGCCCCAAACCGGAATGAAAAGCAAAACACCACTGCAAAAACCCGCGCGTGGCAACTTTACACGAAGTTGTTCGTCAAACCGTGTTGCATCGGCATGGATGATGAAACCTACTTCAAGGCTGACTTCCTTCAACTTTCTGGGCAAGAATATTTCGTTGCCAAGTCTGATACTATGTTCGCACTAGGGCCTTGTAACATGTTATTCTGCTATCTTGATGAGCTTTCTTTTGTCGATAATTTGAATAACATGTTATTCAGGCCATAGTACGAATATAGTATAAGTTCAAAGTTCCGGAGGATATTCGAACGAAGAAGTTATCAAAATTTGGAACAAAGGCAGGCGATTTGCGGATGTGGTGAAATGAGCGCTCCCTTCATTACTTCCGGAACAATCAACGGTACGATTTACACCGAAAAGAGCCTCAAGAAGATACATTTGCCATTCATAAGAAAACACAAAGCATTAACTCTGTTTTGGCCTGATCTGGCGTCCTGCAACTACGCTCGAAACGTATTGGAGTTAAGGGTATGCGATAACACACTTTTTCCTAACGAAACGAAACGAAACGAAATTTAAAATGTCTATGTTGATTCGGATCGAAACGAAACGAAATACAGATTTACTTTCGAGACTTCGAAACGATACGAAATCAAGGTTCATTTATTTCGAAATTTTTCGAAACGAAACGAAATTTTAATTTTTTCCGCGGAATTTTTATTAAAATGGTTTTACGCAATTCTGATTTCACTTTTTCGAAGTCAAATAACTATTTTTAGAGTTATAATAACAGAAGAGGCAGTCTGTGATAAATCGCCGCATTCTCGCCGCATATAACATTGGCGATAAGGCAATAATACTCCAGCATTTGTGCCGCTTTCAAAGGAATTCATCGTGGAGCGTGTGCTCCTGAATCTGATTAATTTTATATTAGCAAGTACATAAAAATATAGAAATTGCGGGATTGTTCATATAAGGATTCAAATTTCGTTTAAAACCTTAGTTCACTTAAAGTTTTGTACATAATTATGCTGAAGCATAATAATTCATATTTAGAGGTGTGTGCCGCCGCGTCCGACAGTTTTTGGCACGCCGCCTCCGACATTTTTGGGGCGCTCCTTAGCCTAGCGGTAAAACGCGCGGCTACAAAGTAAGACCATGCTGAGGGTGGCTGGGTTCGATTCCCGGTGCCGGTCTTGACAATTTTCGGATTGCAAAATTGTCTCGACTTCCCTGGGCATAAAAGTATCATCGTGTTAGCCTCATGATATACGAATGCAAAAATGGTAACTTGGCTTAGAAACCTCGCAGTTAATAACTGTGGAAGTGCTGAATGAACACTAAGCTGCAAGGCGTCAATGCCCAGTGGGGGATGTGATGCCAATAAGAAGAAGAAGACATCGAGATATGTATATTATCGAGATGTAGAAGGCCCAAATGTATGTAGATTGGAGGGACCGAGAAAACTATCGACATAGGGAGAGATATCTATATATAGAACATCGAGATGTAGAGAGTCGACTGTATAACTAAAATTCAAGCTCAATCTGGCAAAAGGGCGAATGTCGCAAGAGAGAATTTTTTTTTCGACTATCCCTCTTTTAAATAAAAGTGACAAGCAGAAGATTTATTTGCGGTTTATAACCTCAGAAAGCAAGTTCTCACTGTTTTCTAGTTTTCTGAGGTAATAAACTTCAAAGAAATCCCCTGCTTGTCACTTTTATTCAAAAGAGGGGAAGTCGGTGAAGAGAATCCTCTCTTGTGACATTCGCCCTTATTTAAGCTAGAGCTTGAGTGGTTTGTTGGTAAGTTCGAAAGTTGGTTGGCCTAATACACAACATTTGGCTGAACATTTGAACGAACAGTTCCTTAGGCTGAAAAAAAAACAGATGACCGAATACCTCAATTAGCCGAAAGGGTCATTTGGCCGAAATAAGCATTTGACCGAAAGTGTCGCTCGACTGAATTGGTCATTTGGCAGAAAATGCTGTTTGGCTGAAATGTTTGTTTTGCAAAAAGGACATTTTCGGACTAAAGGATTTTTTCTGCCAAACAACCATTTTTGACCAAATGACCTTTTCTGTCAAACATCCATTTCGGCATAACGACATTTTCGGCCTTATAACCTATTTTGCCAAACGAATATATCAGCCAAATGACGTATTGGGGAAGAGTGCTTTGACCAAATGAAATTTTTGGCCAAACTGGTTTTTGTTGTATAACCGTTTTGCCCAAACTTTCATTTCGATCAAACAATTCTGCTGGATGATTTTTGACTTAACGTATTATTCGACTTAGTAGCTTTCGCCAAATGATTTTCGGTCAAACGACCCTTCTTCTTTTTAATAATTTTGTTTTGAATTTTTCCGACGAATTTCTAGAATACAACAAATTTCCTGTAGAAATCCAAAAAAAATCCTTCAAAAATCCGATTTTTTTTCGTTGAAATACAAAACGGTTTCCCGTAAAATTTTTCAAAAAAATCACCTTGGAGCTCTGAATAATTTTGGTTTAGATTCCATAAAATTCCCCTCTGAATTTCCGAAGAATTTTCCAAAGAAAATTTGAAAATAATCCCGTGCAATTTCGATATTCTTATGAAAATTATGATCATTTCGCTGTTGAAATCTTATTTTGTTTTGTTGATGTCCACATTTTTAACAATCTCCAGTGGAAAATCTGAAAAATTGTCTGTGTATATTTCGAAGAATACTCAACAGAAACTTTCCGTGGATTTTCCGAACATTTTCCTGTAGCAACTCAAACAATTTTCCTTGGAAATTCCAAAGTGCTTTCTTGGAAATTCCGAAGAATTATCAAAACTTCAAAGTTGTTGCCATGGAAAGTCCGAAAATAATTTTCAAATTAATATTTTGGAGGAGCTCAGAGAATTTTCGAGAGAAATTCATCAGATTTTTCCGACGAAATGCAAAAGATTCTCCCGTTGAATTCTTATAAACATCCTGTAAAAATGCAGAAAAAAAACTTTAAAAAAAAACAAACGTTAAAAATCTCCACGCCGATTCACGCCGCCGCCGCCGATCAAAATTCCGGCAAACGCCGCCGCCGACGGTTTTCAGACCAGCGCTCACCTCTATTCATATTGTCTTGTCAGCCTGGTCTTATAGTATCGTGCTCAAAATTAGGAAATTAATGCTTAGATTATTTTTTTTATTTAGTGGGATACTCAGTTATGTATCCACATCTGCCAAGTGTATACGCAGATAGAGAATTGATATTACAAGACCAGCATTTGAAAAGAGCGTAACAGCTATTTTAAATAAGTTTTGTGCTCTTCGGTGCAGACATTAGTTTTATCACTTCGCGTTCTCCCACACTAGCTACCGTGATCAGCATCAACACGATAGATTGCACACTGGTTAAACAAATTCCGGTTACGCGAGGTAGATTTTTTCATTCACTGCATTTCCACGATCGATTCCGCATTCATATTGTGCAAATAGTAAAAAAAATATCACATAATTTGAATTTGAAGACGTTTTATAGAAGAAAACTACATACGTATTTGTCTAAGAATGGGGTTATGTAGTAAGAGTTAATAGAAAAATTTGTGTAACCTTAAGTTTTGAAACTTCCAACTTAACGATTTTGTTCTGCGGCGCAGCCAAAATTGTTGATAATATAAAGTATGGTTTAAGTTTAAATTTGTTTCGAAATTCCGCGGAATTCCGTTAAATTTCGTTAGAAGCTAGTTTTTTCTAGCGAATTTTTTGTAATTTTACGAAACGAAACGAAATCAAGAAATCAGATTTCGCCATGCTCAAATTCCGCGAAATTCCGCGGAATTTCGTTTCGAACCACCTGAAACGAAATTTTTCGAAATACCGCATATGCTTAATTGGAGTAGTACCGAGCTAACGAAGTTAAATTTGTGCCCAAAGATATGAAGCTACCAAATTCGCCGGAGCTTCGCCCAGCTGAAAAATTGTGGGCAATTGTGCAGACGAAACTTCGCAAACATCCCAAAATTATTAAAAAAGAGCTGAAGTTGAAGAAAATTTGGGTAAAAACAACAAAAACATTGAGAATATCGATTGAACAAAATTTGATAGGTGTAGTGTAGAGGAAGGTGCGCGCATTTGGGACGGGTGATGAAATTGAATGAAACAAATGTTCTAAATCATAACTCATTAGAAGTTTTTCATTCCCTGAAAATTTCAAGAAAATCCGTTTATCGGTTTAATTTTGGTGGGTAAATATGTGTGTGCCTACGAGACGAGCCAGCCTTGGGCTGAAAGTCTCTGTAATAAAGATATTAAAAAAAATGTGTGTGCCATTTTTATCGAATACACCCTTTATACTATGCTAACGCAAGAAAACGACAATCTTCTGAATTCTACACCATTATTAACTAAAAAAAATGCCAACCTGCTAGATGCAATATTCCGCAAAACGGCGGTTTCTTCTGGATTTCGTCCTAAGTTCCTTCAGGATTTCATCCGGAAGTTCTTCCAGGATTTCGTCCGAAACTTTCTCTAAGATTTTGCCCGGAAGTTTCTCCAGGGTTTCTTCCGGAAGCTTCTTCAGGATTTCGTCCGAAAGTTCCTCCAGGATTTCGATCGGATTTCGTCCGGAAGTTCCTCCAGGATTTCGTCCAGAAGTTTCCATGATTTTGTCCAGAGGTTTCTCCAGGATTTTGTCCGAAGCTCCTCCAGAATTTCGTCTGGAAGTTCCTTCAGGATTTCGTCCAGAACTTTCTTCATGATTTTGAAGTTTCTCCAAGATTTCGTTTGGAAAAATCTCCAGGATTTCGTTCGGTTTTTCCTTCAGGATTTTATCCGAAACTCCCTTCAGGATTTCATCCGGAAGTTCCTCCAGGGTTTCGTTCGGATGTTCGTTCAGATTTTAGTCTGGAAGCTCCATCAGGATTTCGTCCGCAAATTCCTCTGAAAGTTCATCAAAAAATTCCTCCGGTAATTCATGAAGGATTTCGTCTGAAATTTCCTTTAAAGATTTCGACGGAAGATCCTCCAGGATTTTGTCAGGCAGTTCTTCCAGGATTTCGTCCGGAAGTTCCTCCAGGATTTTGTCCAGAAACTCCTCCAGGATTTTGTCCTGAGGTTTCTCCAGGATTTCGTCCGGAAGCTCATCCAAAAGTTCCTCCAGGATTTCGTCCAGAATTTCCTCCACGATTTTGTCCAGAGGTTTCTCCAGGATTTCGTCCGGAAGTTCCTCCAGGATTTAGTCCGGAAGCTCCTCCATGATTTCGTCCAGAAGTTCCTCCATGGTTTTGAACGGAGGTTTCTCCAGGATTTCGCCAGGAAGTTGCTCTAGGATTTCGTCCAAAAGTTTGTCCAAAATTTCGCCCGGAAGTTCCTACAGGATTTCGTCCGATAGATCTTCCAGGATTTCGTCCGAAACTTTCTCTAAGATTTTGTCCGGAAGTTTCTCCAGGGTTTCGTCCGGACGTTTCTTCAGGATTTCGTCAGGAAGTTCATCGAGCATTTGGTCCAGAGGTTCCTCCATGATTTTGTTCGGAGTTTTCTCCATGATTCCGTCCGGAAGCTACTCCAGAATTTCGTCTGCAAATGCCTTCAGGATTTCGTCCGAAAATTTTTCCGAAATTTCAACCGGAAGTTCCTACAGGATTTCATCTGAAAGTTCCTCCAGGATTTGCCCTGTAGTTTTCTCAGGGTTTCGTCCAGAAGTTGCTTCAGGATTTCGTCCAGAAGTTCCTTCATGATTTTGTCCGGAGTTTTACCTAGGATTTCGTCCGGAAGTTCCTCCAGGATTTTGTCCGGAGGTTTCTCCAGGATTTCGTCCGGAAGCTCCTCTAGGATTTCGTCTGGAAGTTTCTCCAGGTTGTTGTCCAAAAGTTTGTCCAAGATTTTGTCCGAAGTTCTTCCAGGATTACTTCAAAAAGTTCCTTTAGGATTTCGTCCAGAAGTTCCTCCACGATTTCGCCCGGAAGTTCTTCCAGGATTTCGCCCAAAAGTTCCCCCAGAAATTCTTTGGAAAGTTTATTCAGGATTTCGTCCAGAAGTCGGAAGTTCATCCAGGAATTCCTTCAGAAGTTCCTCCAGAATTTTATCCGGAACTTCCTCCAGGATTTCGTCCGGAAGTTTCTCCAGGAATTTCTCCAGAAGTTTCTCCACGAAATTCCTGCGGAAGTTCCTCTAAGTATTCTAAATTTCTAAAATAAATTCCATAAAAATTTCTTCTTTTAAGATTTTTTTTCGGGAGATTATCCAGAAACTCCTTTTTCAAGGAGTTCGTCCGGAAGCTCCCCAGATAATTCCTCCCTAGATTCCTGTAGGAACTCTTCCAAAATTGCTTGAAATTATTCCTCCAAAAACCTTTTTAAATTTTTTCTGGACTTCAGATAACTCATAGGGGCTATTACGAAATTTCCCCGTGAATTCCTCCAGAATTTTTTTTTCGGATATTCATCTCAAATGTCTACAATTCTAAGCATTCTTCGGAGGAGTTTTCAAAAGATTTTATCAAACAGGTCCGTCTTGAAGGATTCCTTGAAGAAGATTCTGACATAACTTGAGAAGTAGTGCTTCGCAAATGAAATTTCTAATTAATTTCTCAATGGAATTTCAGGAGGTGTACTCAAAAAAAATTTGAAAAGTTGTTGAAGAAAGCTTAGAAGAAATTTGAAAAGGTAATCCTGGTTGAATCACTGTACAATTTTCTGGATAAATTCTTGATTTCAAGACGGGCTTCCAGAAGATATTTTCGAAGTAATTACTTCAATAATTTCAGAAAAAAATCATAGAGAAATTCAAGAAGGTAAAGTATTTCCAAATGTAGTTTATAAGAAACTTATGTAGAAATTTTGGCTATCTCAGTCTTAAGAAACCATTAAACGATTAGCGTTTTACTCTGCCCGACGTTTCGGCCATTAGATGTGGCCAAAAGCCAAAGCTATGACTATATGACACCCAGAACGACATGTGAATTAAGGCGAAAACGATTGACCAATTTTTCCCTTGAAAAAGGCCTCATCCAATGCCAAAAGGTCGGGCAGAGTAAAACGCTAATCGTTTAATGGTTTTTTAAGACTGAGATAGCCAAAATTTCTACTTAAAAACTATTTCCAGTCGTTTCCAATACCATATGTTTATAAGAAACTTCTTCTTCTTCTTCTTCTTCTTATTGGCATTACATCCCCACACTGGGACAGAGCCGCCTCGCAGCTTAGTGTTCATTAAGCACTTCCACAGTTATTAACTGCGAGGTTTCTAAGCCAGGTTACCATTTTTGCATTCGTATATCATGAGGCTAGCACGATGATACTTTTATGCCCAGGGAAGTCGAGACAATTTCCAATCCAAAAATTGCCTAGAACGGCACCGGGAATCGAACCCAGCCACCCTCAGCATGGTCTTGCTTCGTAGCCGCGCGTCTTACCGCACGGCTAAGGAGAAACTAGTTTACCCAAAAGACGTTGTCCTGCATGGTAGGCGATTATGAGAGTCTCTGTGTTACTTAACCGCTACTGTGTCGAGATCTACTGTGGTATTCTGCTCTACAGAATCCACACAGAATCTATTTTTAGATTTCCATTACCATTATTGTTGTCGTTGCCAGTCCAAAGTGCTTGCTGATATATTATACTAATTAGATATCCAATTACAAGCCTGTGACGAAATGGAGCAATTACTCTTTGTTGAAAACTACAATCAACATGAATATAAGTATTAATATTCCTATTTTCAAAAACCTAATCCTGTTGAAGTGGAAGTTAGACGCCTATCGCTCAAAAAATAAAGATTTGCAAAGGAATTAATAATTATATGTATAGAAAATATATGTGTACAAAGAGTGTACAAAACAAGCATTGATTGGGACTTAAGCATTTGGAAATCTACGATCGCCAAAAGATTACAGTGGACATTGTTTTCGCCGATCGTCAGCATCTTTTCATTTTTTCTTTCACGTTTTATTTTCATTTTCAGGAGTCGATATTTCTGTTATCAAAAGTCATGGAATTTGGAAGTATACTGTACTGCAGTTGCAGAAAACAATTTTGAAAACATTAGTAACACAATACAGGAAAAAAATAGGTGTTTCGGAGACAATCATCCGTAAATTCAGAAAAAGGAATGAACTTGCCTCTCGAAAGCAACGTTTTAAATCATTCAAAAACTGCATGTAACGTGTTTCCGGTATCTGAAGCATCACTTCCCATGAATTATTCTGTACTTCTTCTGCAACAACTTCAAGAACATCCCCAAATTACCTATCCAACTATACTAGTATTTTTACCCAGAATGAATAAAGTAGTGTTTACGTTACTATAAAATTAAATGTGTTTTCCTGAAAAATAGAAGAATCAAAGACACCGAAACAATCGGACGAACCGTTTTTGAGCTATAGTTTTTGAGAAAGGCCAAGGCACTTTTGCTTTGGCCCTTATCAGAAGTTGGGGTACATTCAAAATGCTGAAATCATGATTCTAATTATCTTATTTAGTCACAAATATTGCATATCCAAAATTTCAGGCAAATAAAACAATACAAAAATAAATCAATCTTCGAATTCACGGAGAATTGCTTAAATTAGTTTTGGCATTGTTGTACTCCTTCAAGCATAACTGTTTAAGGTTAACTTGATTTTTTATCACTTTTCGACAATTGCAAAATGGAAATGGTATGGTATGGAAGGCACACCTTGTTTAAAAATATTTGTTTCACTATAACAAGGTGGAAAACTCTAAAAAGCCATTACATCTAGGAACAAGCGGTTTCTTTTTCCGTTCTAATTATTTCAGAACAAACGAACAATGGCAAACATGAACCATGCTATAACAATCGAACAAGTTTACATACCCCAAAGAAACTCTACCGCTACGAAGCTCTACTAAACCGGAAAACCCCGGAACAACGTTAAGCATCAACTTTTTGTTTTCTAGTGCGCTACAAGCGAATGGGTGTTCACGGCCGGATTGCAACCGGACCGCAACGGGAACGGAACACACTTACCGGGAACAATCGGTATGCCATGCGGGGGGAGTGTGGGACGAATCTTTGCTATCGCTTGTCGAGCTACAGCACTTGGACTCGCCGGTCGAGCTCAGTACGAGGGAAACCGTTTGCAGGAGAGACAGATCGGCACTTCCCATGCTACGTGCGGGTGGGGGGTTTGGTGGTGGTGGTGATGGGAGTTGGAGTTAGAGAGTTTAAGGTGGGGTGAAAATAGATATACAGAGATGAAAAGAAAGTAAATACTCGATTTGTGTGAGAACAAGAACCACTTGGGAAGTGGAGATTAGTTGATGTTCTACAGCACTACAGCGATGAGTGTTGTAAATGTTGGTTGGTTCGTTCTTTCAGGCGAACAGAGGAAGGCTAGCGGATATATTTTACTAATGGGACTCTATGTAAAAGTGCAAAGGTTTCGTTTTCAGTTGAAAAAAAAATAGATATTGATTGGCATATTAACATTCCAGTGACTCTAAACGTAAAACAAACATTGATAAACGATTACCAATTGGCCCCTCCCTTGCCACAATAGACGGTTATTCTTACCCAGCTTCAGAAGAATAATTACAATTACAATTGTTTCTTAAATAAAATCACGAAGAAATAAATTAAATTGATTGATTCAATTACGTTTACCTCAAATCTAAATGCAATTCAGAACGCTAACAAAAGAATTGATATAACAACGCTACTACTGAAAGAAATGGATTAAACCCTTAAGAATAGGAAAGAGCTGAATGAGAGAAGTATGTTTTACATAGGTTTAAAATAGTTTTAGGTAAAATGGTTCAAGAAATGATTCAATATAGCCAGTCCAGGTCAGCCAATGATTTTCAAATCCAGGCAACTCAGCAGATGAATTAAATCATAACCTTGTCCTTGAAACAGTTTCACAATATAGCGATATTCTGTGGAAGTGTAGCTGCCTTTGGTATATTTTCGATGCCATTGCTAATGCACAGGAAGCACTGTGTCCTGACAGCTTCTTGTATTGATTGATGTGATCTTCAGTGTTTAGTTGCCTACGTCTTAGCAACGTTTTGTTTATCGCAGTTAGAAGAGTTTCTTTTGTCGATCGAGATGGCTGCCATATCTTATTAAAATCAACAAAAATGGTGCATCACTTGATGTGATAAAGGCCTTCCTTAGTGATGGAAAATTTTCATATTGATTTTTCTGTGTCTAATATTATGAATATCAATGAATAGCACAAGCTTAAGAGTAGTTGTTCGTTAGAATGCTTCTTCCCTTCCGTTAGCTGTTAAAAAGAGTAATTTCATATTCAGCTGAGCTCTTTATGTTCTGTCTATGCAATGAGTAATAAAATATTAATAGAACACAATCACAGCAGAAAACCTCAAGAGAATTGTGAACACAGTCGTCCCATCGACGTCATCCTCGAGTCATATAATTTTTATCAGCCCCATTTCGCAACTTCTCTACAACTCGAACGGATATAGTTTGCCATTATCAGGAGCTTTCCACTTAATTGATAAAATTAAACAAAAGGCAATCATCGCAGCCTAGTCGTCCCTCTACTCATCATCTCTGGCACTGACTGCGAGGAACTGGTGCTGCGGCCCAAAGTGCGATTCTGCACTTTGCTGACGAGCTGTGTTCTACACATGTATTGTAGTTGTAATCCAGCCAAGTGAGTCGAGACAGATGGACGGACGTATTGCACTTTCACCCGGCACCGACCGGCGACCCGATTGGGCGGACGATAAGTACGAGCCACAGCTGGGTTGGCCTGACGCCACTATCCTTAAAGGTTGCCGCAGCAGAAGCAGTCATGTGAGCGAGTGTGTTTATTTATAGTGCAAATCTCTTGAGATCCGGCCGAGTGGATCGACAACCGGAAGATAACGGAGCGGACGTGCAGAATGGGTCTCCACCGCTTTGTTTATTAGCATAGGATGGTGATAATTTATCTCCTGGAGGACTCTGGGACGCACCAGCTTACGTATGGCACATAGGAACGAGCCCTCTTCCAGTTTGTGCGCTTGAAAGCTAATCATGCACTAGGATTATAATTGAATTATTGAAGTGAACTATGGCTTGGCTCAGCCTCAGTCCGAAGATGCAGTGATCCTTTCGAAGGGATGATTTATTGACTCGCACGATGTCGTAATACTTGAGGGTTGCAGCAGAGAAGTGATTAAAGGTCAAGTGGAGTGTGCTTTTGATAGATGTGCTCACTTTAACCTCATGCTGGACAGATACGGGTAATTGATCCACTAAAGGGCATGAGAGCAGGAAATAAAATGAGGCTCACCTAAAATGTATTTAAAAATATTAAGTCTGATGATTGGAAATGTTATACTGTTAATGATCTTCAAATCTGTAAATGTATGCATGTGTAAAAAATCTTTGTTTATACATCCACTTTTATCGTTTTTCAAGGAATGCTAACGTTTTTCAAGGAATGCTCGCATTATTTGAAAACCGAAGACATTCTGTAGCACAAATTTCCAGATTTGCGCAACATTAAAAATTGCTAACAATGGAGACGCGCGGTTGTTCATAAAAATAAACGCATTATGTAGATTTCAGTAATGACGTTGTCCTACCTAGATCAATGCAATGGTCGCCATTGTGCAATTCGAACACTCGAACAGTTTCCCAAATTGTTTTTATGGAATATTTACTCACGAAGAACTTACTTGTTGTGTACTCGTCGCCCCTTTTTGGGAGTGAAATATTTCATATCAACCGTAACTTTCGACATGCCATTTTTCCCCAGCAATAGGTACCTGTAGAAATGAATCGATTTTTGCATAACTTTGATTCAACTTGCCAATTACTATGAGTGGAAAATTGTGGTATGAGAATATGAAGTTTCCGCTGTTGTGATGAAACAGTAATAATAATACATGAAATATTTTGACGAACGGGCAATGAAAATTTAGAAAAGAATTGAAAATACAAAGACTGTTTCATGTTTCTGCAGTAAAATCATTATATTTAGGTATAGATATTTTAAAAATAATGGCAAACTTTTGTACAGATGGAACAAACATTTAATTAACGAAACTATGGTATTGTACCATTTTATCATGTCTATGTATGTGTGTAGGTAGTTAGGTCAAGTTCGACAAATAACAATGATGGTATATAAACGTTACAAAACAAATTATACAGAAACCCATTATCCAAGCAAATAATAAATTAAAAAAAAAACTTTTGGACTAATGGACTAATCGTCCCATGGAAAAAAAAGATACAGCCCAATAAACAATTTTAGCCGAATAAGCTAGTTTGTAAGCTGAAGAAGTCTATTTTTGGCTGTATAAGCACTTTACCCGTCTCTCACAATGTTTGTTGGGAGGTCTAAGGAAAGGTTACAGATTCCGAAAGAGAATGCTAACAGATTCAGAGAAGGATTCCCCACGCACCCAGGAAAAAAATCCTGATGTTCCGAATGGGAATATCAACGTATTCCGGAGAGGAATCCCCCCGAAATCGATAAGGAAAACCTTGCAGACTATAAAGAAAAAATCCTGCGGGTTCCGAAGACAAGACCTGCGAATTTCGAAGGGAGTCTCTGCGGATTCCCAATATCAGTGGAATCTGAAGTGGAATTCATGCGTATTCCAAAGAGGAATCCCTGCAGATGCATAAGAGGAGTCCTGCAGATTCCGAAAAGAGATTTCTTGCGCTGCCCATGATCGCATATTTGTAACATTTGCATTTTATTTCTTTTTGAAAAACGTTTGTCAATCCTCCCCACAAATTCAATCATTTCCAGCTTACCACAAATAAACAAGATAGTAAAGCCTATTTTACTGTTGTGGGATTAGATGCAGTACATTGAGCTTTCTGAACGATTCACAGGCTTTCTACAAAATGTTCAAAAATGCGAGTGTTACAAATATGCGATCATGGGCAGTGCGGGTTTCGGAAAGGGAATGCCTGCGGATTCCGAATGGGAAATCCCCACGGATTTCCGAAGGAGTATTATTGCGGATTCCGGAAGGGAATCCTTGTGGATTCCAAAGCGAAATTTCTTCGAATTCTGAAAAGAAATCCCTACGTATTGTGAAAGCAAATCACTGAGGATTCCGAAGGGGAATCGCTGCGGATTCTGAAGAAAATCCCTGCGGATTCCTTAGCGGAAAACCTGCAAATTTTTAAGACGAATCCCTGTGGATTCCGAAGGGGAATCCCTGCGGATTCCGAATGGGAATCCCTGCGGATTCCGAAGGGAATCACTGCGGATTCCGAAGGGGAGTCCCTGCGGATTCCGGAGGGGAGTCCCTGCGGATTCCGAAGGGGAATCGGATGTGGGTTCCGCAGGGAATCCCTGCGGACTCCGGAAGGGAATCGGATTGCGGAATCGGATACGGATACCGAAGGGAAATCTCTGCGCATTTCGAAGGGGAATCGGATTGCGGAATCGGATGCGGATTCCGAAAGGGAATCCCTGCGGATTCCGAAGGGGAATCCCTGCGGATTCCGAAGGGGAATCCCTGCGGATTCCGAAGGGGAATCCCTGCGGATTCCGAAGGGGAATCCCTGCGGATTCCGAAGGGGAATCCCTGCGGATTCCGAAGGGGAATCCCTGCGGATTCCGAAGGGGAATCCCTGCGGATTCCGATGGGAATATCTGCGGATTCCGAAGGAAATCCTGCGGATTCCGAAGGAAATCCTGCGGATTCGAAGGGAAATCCTGCGGATTCGGAAGGAAATCCTGCGGATTCGAAGGAATCCCTGCGGATTCGAAGGGAATCCTGCGGATTCGAAGGGGAATCCTGCGGATTCCGAAGGGGAATCCTGCGGATTCCGAAGGGGAATCCTGCGGATTCCGAAGGGAATCCTGCGGATTCCGAAGGGGAATCCTGCGATTCCGAAGGGGAATCCTGCGGATTCCGAAGGGAATCCCTGCGGATTCGAAGGGGAATCCTGCGGATTCCGAAGGGGTCCTGCGGATTCCGAAGGGGATCCTGCGGATTCGAAGGGGAATCCCTGCGGATTCCGAAGGGGAATCCTGCGGATTCGAAGGGGAATCCTGCGGATTCCGAAGGGGAATCCCTGCGGATTCGAAGGGAATCCTGCGGATTCCGAAGGGGAATCCCTGCGGATTCCGAAGGGGAATCCTGCGGATTCCGAAGGGAATCCTGCGGATTCCGAAGGAATCCCTGCGGATTCGAAGGGGAATCCCTGCGGATTCGAAGGGGAATCCCTGCGGATTCCGAAGGGGAATCCTGCGGATTCGAAGGAATCCCTGCGGATTCCGAAGGGGAATCCCTGCGGATTCGAAGGAATCCCTGCGGATTCCGAAGGGGAATCCCTGCGGATTCCGAAGGGAATCCTGCGATTCGAAGGGGAATCCTGCGGATTCCGAAGGGGAATCCTGCGGATTCGAAGGAATCCTGCGGATTCCGGAAAGGAGTCCTGCGGATTCCTGAAGGAATCCCAGGATTCGAAGGGAATCCTGCGGATTCCGAAGGGGAATCCCTGCGGATTCCGAAGGAAATCCTGCGGATTCTGAAGGGGAATCCCTGCGGATTCGAAGGGGAATCCTGCGGATTCCGAAGGGGAATCCTGCGGATTCCGAAGGGGAATCCTGCGGATTCCGAAGGGGAATCGCTGCGGATTCTGAAGAAAATCCCTGCGGATTCCGAAGGGGAGTACCTGCGGATTCTGGAGGGGAATCCCTGCGGATTCCGAAGGGAAATCCCTGCGGATTCCGAAGGGGAACCTCTGCGGTTTTAGAAGGGGAATCCCTGCGGATTCGAAGGGAATCCTGCGGATTCGAAGGGGAATCCTGCGGATTCCGAAGGGAATCCCTGCGGATTCCGAAGAGGAATTCCTGCGGATATCGAAGGGGAATCCCTGCGGATTCCGAAGGGGAATCCATGCGGATTCGAAGGGGAATCCTGCGGATTCGAAGGAATCCCTGCGGATTCCGAAGGGAATCCTGCGGATTCCGAAGGGGAATCCTGCAGATTCGAAGGGAATCCCTGCAGTTCGAAGGGGAATCCTGCGGATTCCGAAGGGAATCCTGCGGATTCAGGGAATCCTGCGGATTCCGAAGGGGAATCCTTGACGGATTCCGAAGGGGAATCCCTGCGGATTCCGAAGGGGAATCCCTGCGGATTCCGAAGGGGAATCCCTGCGGATTCCGAAGGGGAATCCCTTGCGGATTCCGAAGGGGAATCCCTTGCGGATTCCGAAGGGGAATCCCTTGCGGATTCCGAAGGGGAATCCCTTGCGGATTCCGAAGGGGAATCCCTTGCGGATTCCGAAGGGGAATCCCTTGCGGATTCCGAAGGGGAATCCCTTGCGGATTCCGAAGGGGAATCCCTTGCGGATTCCGAAGGGAATCCCTGCGATTCGAAGGGGAATCCCTGCGGATTCGAAGGGAATCCCTCAGGATTCCGAAGGGGAATCCCTGCGGATTCCGAAGGGGAATCCCTGCGGATTCCGAAGGGGAATCCCTGCGGATTCCGAAGGGGAATCCCTGCGGATTCCGAAGGGGAATCCCTGCGGATTCCGAAGGGGAATCCATGCGGATTCCGAAGGGGAATCCCTGCGGATTCCGAAGTGGAATCCCTGCGGATTCCGAAGGGGAATCTCTGCGGATTCCGAAGGGGAATCCATGCAGATTCCGAAGGGGAATCCCTGCGGATTCCGAAGGGGAATCCATGCAGATTCCGAAGTGGAATCCCTGCGGATTCCGAAGGGGAATCCCTGCGGATTCCAAAGGGAAATCCCTACGAATTCCAAAGGGAAATCCCTGCGGATTCCTAAGGGAAATCCCTGCGGATTCCGACAGGGAATCCATGCGGATTCCGACAGGGAATCCATGCGGATTCCGAAGGGGAATCCCTGCGGATTCCGAGAGGAAGTTCCTGCGGATTCGGAAGAAAAATCCCTGCGCATTCCGAAGGGGAATCCCTGCGGATTCCGAGAGGGAATTCCTGCGGATTCCGAAGGGGAATCCCGGTAGATTCCTAAGGGAAATTTCTGCGGATTCCGAAGGGAATTTATGCGGATTCCGAAGGGAATTTATGCGGATTCCGAAGAAGAATCCCTGCAGATTCCGAAGCGGAATCCCTGCAGATTCGGAAGAAAAATCCCTGTGGATTCCGAAGGGGAATCCCTGCGGATTCCGAAGGGGAATCCCTGCGGATTCCGAGGGGAAATCCCTGCGGATTCCGAAGGGGAATCCCTGCGGATTCCGAAGGGGAATCCCTGCGGATTCCGAAGGGGAATCCCTGCGGATTCCGAAGGGGAATCCCTGCGGATTCCGAAAGGGAATACTTGCGGATTCCGAAAAGGAATCCCTGCGGATTCCGAAGGGGAATCCCTGCGGATTCCGAAGGGGAATCCCTGCGGATTCCGAAGGGGAATCCCTGCGGATTCCGAAGGGGAATCCCTGCGGATTCCGAAGGGGAATCCCTGCGGATTCCGAAGGGGAATCCCTGCGGATTCCGAAGGGGAATCCCTGCGGATTCCGAAGGGGAATCCCTGCGGATTCCGAAGGGGAATCCCTGCGGATTCCGAAGGGGAATCCCTGCGGATTCCGAAGGGGAATCCCTGCGGATTCCGAAGGGGAATCCCTTGCGGATTCCGAAGGGGAATCCTTGACGGATTCCGAAGGGGAATCCTTGACGGATTCCGAAGGGGAATCCTTGCGGATTCCTAAGGGGAATCCCTGTGGATTCCTAAGGGAAATCCCTGCGGATTCGGAAGGGGAATCCTAGCAGATTCCGAAGGTGAATCCCAGCGGATTCCGAAGGATAATCCCAGCGGATTCCGAAGGGAATTCCTGCGGATTCCGAAGGGGAATTCCGGCGGATTCCGAAGGGGAATTCCGGCGGATTCCGAAGGGGAATCCCTGCGGTTTCCGAAGAGGAATACCTGCGGATCCCGAAGGGGAATCCCTGCGGATTCGGAAGGGGAATCCCAGCAGATTCCGAAGGTGAATCCCAGCGGATTCCGAAGGGGAATCCCTGCGGATTCCGAAGGGGAATCCCTGCGGATTCCGAAGGGGAATCCATGCGGATTCCGAAGTGGAATCCCTGCGGATTCAAAAGTGGAATCCCTGCGGATTCTCGAAGGGGAATCTCTGCGGATTCCGAAGGGGAATCCATGCAGATTCCGAAGGGGAATCCCTGCGGATTCCGAAGGGGAATCCATGCAGATTCCGAAGTGGAATCCCTGCGGATGCCGAAGGGGAATCCCTACGAATTACAAAGGGAAATCCCTACGAATTCCAAAGGGAAATCCCTGCGGATTCCTAAGGGAAATCCCTGCGGATTCCTAAGGGAAATCCCTGCGGATTTCGAAGGGAAATCCCTGCGGATTCCGACAGGGAATCCATGCGGATTCCGACAGGGAATCCATGCGGATTCCGAAGGGGAATCCCTGCGGATACCGAGAGGAAGTTCCTGCGGATTCCGAGAGGAAGTTCCTGCGCATTCCGAAGGGGAATCCCTGCGGATTCCGAGAGGGAATTCCTGCGGATTCCGAAGGGGAATCCCGGTAGATTCCTAAGGGAAATTTCTGCGGATTCCGAAGGGAATTTATGCGGATTCCGAAGGGAATTTATGCGGATTCCGAAGAAGAATCCCTGCAGATTCCGAAGCGGAATCCCTGCAGATTCGGAAGAAAAATCCCTGTGGATTCGAGGATTCCGAAGGGGAACTCTGCGGATTCGAAGGGAATCGCGGATTCCGAAGGGAAATCCCTGCGGATTCGAAGGGAATCCTGCGGATTCGAAGGGAATCCCCTGCGGATTCGAAGGGGAATCCTGCGGATTCCGAAGGGGAATCCCTGCGGATTCGAAGGGAATCCTTGCGGATTCTGAAAGGAATCCTTGCGGATTCCGAAGGGAATCCTTGCGGATTCCGAAGGGAATCCCTGCGGATTCCGGAAGGAATCCTGCGGATTCCGAAGGGGAATCCCTGCGGATTCGAAGGGGAATCCCTGCGGATTCCGAAGGGAATCCTGCGGATTCGAAGGGGAATCCCTGCGGATTTGGAAGGAATCCCTGCGGATTCCGAAGGGGAATCCCTGCGAATTCCGAAAGGAAATCCTTGCGGATTCGTAGGGGAATCCCTGCGGATCCTGAAGGGGAATCCCTGCAGGTTCTGAAGGGGAATCCTTGCGGATTCCAAAGGGGAATCCTGCGGATTCTAAGGGGAATCCCTGTGGATTCCTAAGGAAATCCCTGCGGATTCGGAAGGGGAATCCTAGCAGATTCCGAAGGTGAATCCCAGCGGATTCCGAAGGATAATCCCAGCGGATTCCGAAGGGAATTCCTGCGGATTCCGAAGGGGAATTCCGGCGGATTCCGAAGGGGAATTCCGGCGGATTCCGAAGGGGAATCCCTGCGGTTTCCGAAGAGGAATACCTGCGGATCCCGAAGGGGAATCCCTGCGGATTCGGAAGGGGAATCCCAGCAGATTCCGAAGGTGAATCCCAGCGGATTCCAAAGGATATTCCCAGCGGATTCCGAAGGGAATTCCTTCGGATTCCGAAGGGAATTCCTTCGGATTCCGAAGGGGAATTCCGGCGGATTCCGAAGGGGAATTCCGGCGGATTCCGAAGGGGAATTCCGGCGGATTCCGAAGGGGAATTCCGGCGGATTCTGAAGGGGAATCCCTGCGGATTCCGAAGAGGAATACCTGCGGATTCCGAAGGGAAATATCTGCGGATTCCGAAGGGAAATCCCTGCGGATTCCGAAGGGGAATCCCTGCGGTTTCCGAAGGGGAATCCCTGCGGATTCGAAGGGGAATCCTGCGGATTCCGAAGGGGAATCCTGCGGATTCGAAGGGAATCCTGCGGATTCCGAAGGGAATCCCAGCGGATTCCAAGGTGAATCCTAGCGGATTCCGAAGGATAATCCCTGCGGATTCGAAGGGAATCCTGCGGATTCGAAGGGGAATCCTGTGGATTCGAAGGGGAATCCCTGCGGATTCCGAAGGGGAATCCCTGCGGATTCGAAGGGGAATCCTGCGGATTCGAAGGGAATCCCTGCGGATTCCGAAGGGGAATCCATGCGGATTCCGAAGGGGAATCCCTGCGGATTCCGAAGGGGAATCCCAGCGGATTCCGAAGGGGAATCCCTGCGGATTCCGAAGGGGAATCCCTGCGGATTCCGAAGGGGAATCCCTGCGGATTCCGAAGGGGAATCTCTGCGGATTCCGAAGGGGAATCCCTGCGGATTCCGAAGGGGAATCCCTGCGGATTTCGAAGGGGAATCCCTGCGGATTCCGAAGGGGAATCCCAGCGTATTCCGAGAAAGAATCCTTGCGGATTTCGAAGGAGAATGCCTGCGGATTCCGAAGAGAAATCCCTAAGGATTTCGTGAGGATGTGGATTCTGCTGGGGAATTTCTGCGGATTCCGAAAGAAGATTCTCTGCGGATTTTGATAGGGGAACCACTACGGTTCCTGAAGGGGTTATTCGGCGGATTATAAAAGAAGATGATCAACAGATTTCGGAAAGGGTATACTTGCGTATTCCGATGGGAAATCCCTGCGGAATATGATAGGGGATTTCTGCGGATTCTGAAGGGGAATTTCTGAAGATTTCGAAGGGGAAACCCCAAAAATTTCAATAAGAGATTAATCGTTCCAAAAAAGTCTCCCTGGAATCAACGTTTTTTGTAAAGCGGGGACTGCTTTATTTCCGCTACATATTCAAAAAAAAATGCAGAATTGTAAGCAACTTTTCAAGGAAGTTGTTAGCAAATTAGTACCTTGACATCAGAACTACGTTTTGCATCAATGCTTTCCGGATATTTATTTGTTTTTGAAATATATAAAATCCTTAAATTCAAACTTTCTTTTATATCATGCGACCTCCCAAGATTTACATAATTTTGTTATGCCATCTCCAAAAGTCCAAAATTTCCGAAGGGGAATCCCTGCGGATTCCTAAGGGGAATCCCTGTGGATTCCTAAGGGAAATCCCTGCGGATTCGGAAGGGGAATCCTAGCAGATTCCGAAGGTGAATCCCAGCGGATTCCGAAGGATAATCCCAGCGGATTCCGAAGGGAATTCCTGCGGATTCCGAAGGGGAATTCCGGCGGATTCCGAAGGGGAATTCCGGCGGATTCCGAAGGGGAATCCCTGCGGTTTCCGAAGAGGAATACCTGCGGATCCCGAAGGGGAATCCCTGCGGATTCGGAAGGAATCAGCAGATTCCGAAGGTGAATCCCAGCGGATTCAAAGGATATTCAGCGGATTCCGAAGGGAATTCCTTCGGATTCCGAAGGGAATTCCTTCGGATTCCGAAGGGGAATTCCGGCGGATTCCGAAGGGGAATTCCGGCGGATTCCGAAGGGGAATTCCGGCGGATTCCGAAGGGGAATTCCTGCGGATTCCGAAGGGGAATCCCTGCGGATTCCGAAGAGGAATACCTGCGGATTCCGAAGGGAAATCCCTGCGGATTCCGAAGGGAAATCCCTGCGGATTCCGAAGGGGAATCCCTGCGGATTCCGAAGGGGAATCCCTGCGGATTCCGAAGGGGAATCCCTGCGGATTCCGAAGGGGAATCCCTGCGGATTCCGAAAGGGAATCCCAGCGGATTCCAAAGGTGAATCCTAGCGGATTCCGAAGGATAATCCCTGCGGATTCCGAAGGGGAATCCCTGCGGATTCCGAAGGGGAATCCCTGTGGATTCCGAAGGGGAATCCCTGCGGATTCCGAAGGGGAATCCCTGCGGATTCCGAAGGGGAATCCCTGCGGATTCCGAAGGGGAATCCCTGCGGATTCCGAAGGGGAATCCCTGCGGATTCCGAAGGGGAATCCCTGCGGATTCCGAAGGGGAATCCCTGCGGATTCCGAAGAGAATTGCGGATTCCGAAGGGAATCCCTGCGGATTCGAAGGAATCCCTGAGGATTCCGAAGGGGAATCCCTTGCGGATTCCGAAGGGGAATCCCTTGCGGATTCCGAAGGGGAATCCCAGCGGATTCCGAAGGGGAATCCCTGCGGATTCCGAAGGGGAATCCCTGCGGATTCCGAAGGGGAATCCCTGCGGATTCCGAAGGGGAATCTCTGCGGATTCCTAAGGGGAATCCCTGCGGATTCCGAAGGGGAATCCCTGCGGATTTCGAAGGGGAATCCCTGCGGATTCCGAAGGGGAATCCCAGCGGATTCCAAAATTCCGAGAAAGAATCCTTGCGGATTTCGAAGGAGAATGCCTGCGGATTCCGAAGAGAAATCCCTAAGGATTTCGGGAGGATGTGGATTCTGCTGGGGAATTTCTGCGGATTCCGAAAGAAAATTCTCTGCGGATTTTGATAGGGGAACCACTACGGTTCCTGAAGGGGTTATTCGGCGGATTATAAAAGAAGATGATCAACAGATTTCGGAAAGGGTATACTTGCGTATTCCGATGGGAAATCCCTGCGGAATATGATAGGGGATTTCTGCGGATTCTGAAGGGGAATTTCTGAAGATTTCGAAGGGGAAACCCCAAAAATTCAATAAGAGATTAATCGTTCCAAAAAGTCTCCCTGGAATCAACGTTTTTGTAAAAGCGGGACTGCTTTATTTCCGCTACATATTCAAAAAAAAATGCAGAATTGTAAGCAACTTTTCAAGGAAGTTGTTAGCAAATTAGTACCTTGACATCAGAACTACGTTTTGCATCAATGCTTTCCGGATATTTATTTGCTTTTGAAATATATAAAATCCTTAAATTCAAACTTTCTTTTATATCATGCGACCTCCCAAGATTTACATAATTTTGTTATGCTATCTCCAAAAGTCCAAAATTTCCTAAGGACTGAATCAAAAATTCAATGAAATTTTGAGAACTGCTAAATTTATCGAGTAATATCAAGAAATCTGTGCAAAATTAGTACATACATAACCTTGATTACTTTCGACTGTGATTGATTATTGACGACGGTATTTTTCCACTACCGTATCGCTCACCCTGTACCACTGGAGTTTCCTGCAAATTTGTTCTTAAATGTTGACAAGATACATACAATATGAATATGTATTTCATGTAGGTGAACTGTTCATCAAGATTTACAATACCAAACAAGATCGAAAGTTCTGAATACCCGAACACCCATGCAAAGACAATATAACATCGAAACTATGTATTAACTACTCCATAAAGCAACCACGTAACAGCTTTTAATGCTCTCCCTTGGTATGATTATGATAAACACGAAATGGTTTTTCTACGAGGTTCAGAACGAAAAGTTGAACGCTTGAATCTAATCTACTTGAAGCCGTTTCTATTCCATGTGCCGGAACCCCTTATCGTTTAATTCCATGACTAATGTAGCTGTGGCTAAATCACCCTTCACCTAAATATATCCATTATTATAGTTTACTTACGCGATCTTCTCCGAGGGCGACCTCCACGGAACGTCATCGTCCAGTTCGTCGTCGCTTTCGTTATCCTCGCCGTCGATGCCGTCCTCACCCGATATGCTGAACGAGGACGACGTGAACATATCCGGTACCGGTAGAATCGAAGGCCTCCGACTCCCTGAAAGTACAATTTCCGCTCCGTCAAATGTTGCTCACATGCGTTCAGACTCGCATCTTACCTCGCCTCTGGTTGAGAATGTCCGGGCTGAGCAGGTTGGGGTTGTTGTTGCTGGGAATCTCCAGATGGTTGGCCGTCGTGATGGCCGGCGGACCCAGCTGCGTCGACGACGGGATGGTGGCCGTGGCCGGCGACGAGGGCTCCTTGAGGTTCGTCTTCGAGTCCGACACCGTGATGGCGTTGGTGTTGGAACCCGAGTTGGGCGTTGCAGTCTCGGTGTAGGTGGCTGCATCGAGGTAGATGACGAGTTGATAGAGCGGGTGAAAAACGTGATTGGTTAGGCTGAATTGTTGAGTGAACATTCGAGCGGCTATCAGTTTTAATACCGGTGGGTAATTGTTTTCCAGATTAAAGCGAGCGAAATATATACGCCTCATAATGAGTTAGGGTGCTCCAATGTTGCTATTTAACATAGTTCTATCAAACTAAGATTTCGATAAATGTAAGTTCTCATGTAAGAAATAAAAGTTGCGCAACGCTTGTAATTTCTCATTTCATAAAACGTTCGACTTTTCAAACTTATAAAACTACAGAAAACGTTAAGACAATGCAGACGAACTTGAGCATAAAGGTATAGAATAAGTTAACGAATTACATTGAACAGTTTGAATTTGTGTTTTGAACTTCTGGACCCGTTAAAAATAAAAAAAAAAACAAATCTAACAAAAATGTTGTAAATTTATGGCAAATTGAAATTTTTGGAGACGTCAGGGGGTATTTATTTCGCTGCTTTTCAAAGCTTGATCGATTCTGATAAATTATCGACGATTTATGACGAAATGGATGTGTTCACCGTGCGAAAAATAGAGAACCAGGGTAGGGAAAAGATAAAAAATCTGCCGACAGGCGTGCATCGTGATTATTATTTTTAAATTTATTATTAATTTCATCGTTGACATATAAGCCGTTATTGACTTGGATGGGAAATGCACTGAGCTTGGGACTGCAACTGGAACTGGAGGTGGTGCGTAATTGTATATGAAGGGTTGAACTGTGAAATGCGTTTAATAACGAAAATGAAAAGCTTAATCATACGTGACAGCGCTTCCATATTTGTTTCTACAGGATTGTTAATCGATTATTGATACATTTTCCAAACGCCACCGTGGCTTCTGTATCGGATACTCCGGCTTATAGAAACCCATCGGCATGTCATGTACCTTGGCGGTATGTGCGGCGAAAGTAAATGCTTGTTCATTATCAACGGACATAATCGGATGTTGGCTCGAGTGGATAGATTAATTTCGAGAAATCAAGCATTATGAACAGCAATTCTGATGACATATTAGCCTTGTTCAATGATAATTCGAAGCGGGAAGCGAGCTGGTCACTTTCAAGCATGTTTATGTTAATAATTTTCCAGGTTAACGTTTTTGCATTAATTTTCTCGTAGCTCACGGGATACGATGGTGGCTAAGGAATACGTAGCCCGGGCAGAAGCCATGAACAGAATAACAAATCATGATATGGATATGGACTTGCTTGATGTAAGAGATGAAAGGACAGGCAACAGCATCCATGATAATGATCACTTATTACAAATAGCATAACATGATATCCTCATGATATTTTAGTGCAAAACATTGATATTGTCGTTTGATCTTTTATCTCTTGTCCATAAAAATTTTATCTCTTGTCCATATCAAACATATCCATATCTTTTTTGCTATCTTCTCAACATTTGATATTATTGAGCTATTTTCGTCTACTCGGGAAACCAACAGATAACTAGGTTAAAAGGTTAAAAGACTATTATTCTTCCATTTACTTCCACTATTAACGAAGTAAATGGAAGAATAATAGTCTTTTAACCTTGTAGCATTTCCCCTAAGACGCTCTAAAATAATTAATCACAACAGATAACTGTCTGATTGGGACCTAATGTGAGCGTCGTCGATATAAATTCGCAGTTTTTGTTTGAGGTAGGACTACGTCTGTATTTTCTATACTGGGGTGCATTTTGCGATTGCGAATATGGCAAAAGCGTCAAGAAAATATGATAGACTTTGAACGTTAATATCTCAGTCGTTTCTTGACAGTGCTGTAGTTGTGAACTAAAAGCTAGTTAGTCGGCGAAAATTGGGGGCGTTACCACACATAGGCAATAGAGGGGGCATACACTAAAAATAACTCAAATACAGGAAAAATTGAAAATGGTTTTCAATTGTGAGAAAAAGGTTTTCAATGGCAGAAAGTGAGAATGTCATAAAGCGCCTTCCAAGACCAAAATAAAATCTACAACCACAAATCATAAATAAAGACCCAGGCACTGAAGCATTGAGCAATACATCAGAGGGTTGGTGGGGGATGCTTTGTAGTTGCCATTTGCCATACTCCTAGGTGCAGGGGCTTATGGAGTGTCAATTGGCCCATGATGAATACCAGTGAAGTCCTGATTATGGCATTCTGGCCGCGTGTTAACGACAAGATATCGCAGTAATAGTAATTGGATTTTATAATATTGTGAAAGCGATTGATGGCAGTCGGACATTCTACTATTTTAGAGCCGGGTGACCCTGACTTGAATCGGCGAGTGGGCTAATGGCTAGCCTGTCTTCCGCCCGTCCGTGGCGAGCCTTGCAGCACGCTGTCTAATCCTGGCACCAAGCTTTTCCTGCTGGGTGGGAGTTTCCTGACTTGCGCTGATATGGCTCTGAACATGTAAGTATAAACCAATGCATGAACACCTTGCATACCGATAGGCATGCAAAGATAACCATGGGATATTTGAGGGCGACTACTCCTGTAGGATTCAACGACAGCCACAGGGGGGGCCTAACAATAATGAGTGATTCAAAAATTAATCATTAATTAATAGCCCAAGAGTTTCCCCAGCAGTGATGGGGTATAGCCCTATAAACACACTCGGCAAGTGACTACGGGATGCGGGTGGTCGCCGAGCATCTCGATAATATCATCGAGTTCGCGAGTGCAAGGCAGAACTTTGTAGCGGCCAGGAAATTTGCAAGTAATTTAGTAATAATAAACATACTAAATTATGTAAATATTGGAAATAGTTGTGAATTGATCGGTGGCATAAACTACAGATCGCCAATAATTTAGAATAGCATATCCCTTAACATAGGCAAGCGGGCATTTAACCAATTAGCCAAGCTCTCCAAGGTCGAGGCCATTTGTTTTTCGGATAAGGTGGGAGAGGGAAAGCAGCACAACTTTCGTGTCAATTATCCATCGTGCCAATAAGGTCACGATCGTACACGAAGGGAGTCGGGAAATGACGTATTTCCGGTTGTGTCCGAGCCCACCTTCCTTGATCTGAGGACTCACGGGCTCAATCATTTCGTCCGTGATCATCCAATAAGTTGGAAGTGTCCGCGTTTGTCAGTTATTATTGCGATTGTTCTAAAGTATGTGCTACTGTGATTTTAAATGTAATTATTTAATAAATTATTGTTCGTTCCTTAGCAATTAGGCAGAAAAGTGCGTTTTAGATTTTGTGTGCGACAGTAGACAGAGAACCTATATCAAAGGTAAAGTTTTGCTCTAATGTGATAATGTGTTCGTGCTCAAGTGTTTGTTCGGCCAGATTGGCTTGATATCCTCCCACCCGCAGCAAACTATCGCACCCAAGCGCGACGAAACCCCCCCCCCCCCCTTTTTTTTTTTTTGAGCAAGGGTAAACGGAAATCTACAACCAGACACCTGAGGAGGTACTCAGGTAGTGTGGGGATGGGTATGTCATGTAACTCTTACCCGACCCACTAAAACCAAAACCCTTTCGCCAGTCCGTACCCCCGGCCCGCAATTAAGCAATACATCAGGGGGGGACTATTGAGAACGCTCACGCCTATGCTAACGCACTTGACGTCAATACACACAACATCGACTTCAAGGGTGGCTACCTCACCACCGTCGATCGCAAGCTATGATAGTAACCTAACGGTCCATATCATATTCTCACGTTGGAGACGAGCACCCCGACAACAACCACCGCGCGTGAACCGCAATGACCTCTATATCTACATACTGAGGTCCCGCAGCCCACCCGCGACATGTTGGTTGTCAGGGGTGAGCAAAGTGTTCACTGCATCACAGGTGCCCCTACTGCACTCGTTGGTTTTGTTCAAGACGCCACCACCGCTGCAGTTTCGACATAATCTGTTGAGATGCTGTGTTCACCGCATTCCATATAGCTTCTTCCCGGCACATCCTCTCGACGAGGTTGTCCGGGGTTGTATCCATACCACTAATAAGCAGCATGGTATTGCGTTCTACCTCGAATCGCGGGCATGCGAACATCACATGCTCTGCCGATTCTACCTCACCTACACATTCAGGACACTCCGCAGAATCTGCGAAGCCAAACCTGTGTAGGAATTTCTTAAAGCAGCCATGTTCAGACAACACCTGTATTGTTGGGTGGAAGTTGACTTGACCATGTTTCCTATCAACCCAGTTGGACACATCTGGAATCAGTCTGTGGGTCCAACGACCTTTGACTGCGGTGTCCCATGCTCTTTGCCATTTGAGCAACGAAGCTGCTCTCTTGACACGTCGCACTTGCACCGAGTCCCTTTCGTTGTAGCACTCCACATCCTCCTCTAAGAGTGTGTCGATCGGCATCATTCCAGCTGTAACGCACACCGCCTCATATGATATGGTGCGATATGCGCTCGCGACGCGTAACCCGACTAGAAGGTCATATCAAAATTATATCATCCTATGTTATTATGTTATACTAAATTTTATAACAAAATTTGTTTAGAAACTTGGTGCAGGATGTTGTTAAAATATCTAAATTTCTATCAAAAACTGCACTACTGGAAACAAAAAACTATCAAATTTTGTTACAATTTTATCATAAAAATAACATATTTTGTTAAAAATTTATAACAGAATCAGATACAAAATATATTGTTTCTGTGCAGTTGGAATTTTTACAGGTCGTGAGAGGTCTCTAGATTGTCATCAACAATCACATTTTTTTTTTGGCTGGACAAGAATATTTTTCGAGAACATGAAATTAACAACATTACAAATAAGGCAACCTTCTCAAATTATTATATCAACGTTGTGGTATATCATATATCTACCCGACTAGAACAGCATAACAAAAATTGAACGCAATTTTAACATATTGTGATATTTATAACTTATTTTGGTACAATTTAGTTCTCAGTAGCCATTATCTTCCAAATGTTGTAACAGGATTATATCATAATATGATTTGAAAAATGCTTAACACCGAATTGCCCAAAATAGATATCACAACGCTGATATAATTTGAGAAGGTTGCCTTATTTGTTATGTTGTTAATTTCATGTTCTCGAAAAATATTCTTGTTCAGACGAAAACAAAAAATTATGATTGTTGATCACAATCTCGAAACCCATCACAACCTGCAAAATTTCCAACTGCACAGAAACAATATATTTTGTATCTGATTCTGTTATAAATTTCTAACAAAATATGTTATTTTTTTGATAAAATTGTTACTACATTTGAAAGTTTTTTGTTTCCAGTAGTGTAGTTTTTGATAGAAATTTAGATATTTTAACAACATCCTGCACCATGTTTCTAACAAATTTTGTTATAAAAATTTTGTATAACATAATAACATAGGATGATATAATTTTGATATGACCTTCTAGTCGGGTATGGCTGGGAGACTTTGCTACATCTATTTTAATTGCCTACTGTTGGGCAATTCGGTGTTAAGCATTTTTCAAATCATATTATGATATAATCCTGTTACAACATTTGAAAGATAATGGCTACTGAGAACAAAATTGTATCAAAATAAGTTATAAATATCACAATATGTTAAAATTGTGTTCAATTCTTGTTATGCTCTTCTAGTCGGGAAGCACATCAGCCGGTGTACTCTGATCAATTTCTTTACATTGTACTCGGCTTTAGTGCTACGGCCCATGCCGGCACGCCATAACGGATGATAGACAATGCTACGCCAGCTATCAGCCTACGCACTTGACTATGCACCGCCGATCTGTTGGACATCATTCGTGATAAAGATTTTATCGCCAATGAAGCCCGCTGACATGCATAATCGACGTGGCTCGTAAAATTGAGCTTATCATCGATCATCACGCCCAGATGCTTGAGAAACCTCACGGAGTTAACTGTGCAGGTCCCTACTCTTATCCTAGCCTGTTGCAACCCATGAGGGTTATGGACTACCACGACTTCCGTCTTGTGGTGTGCAAGGGATAACCGTCTCGAGTTGAGCCATTCCTCCACTCTGCCAATCGCGTATGAAGCCTTCAATCTAACTTCGTCGAGAGTGTCACCTGCTACTTCTAGCATTACGTCATCCGCGAAGCCTTCTATCTTCACTCCGGCCGGGAGACTTAGGCGTTATACTCCATCGTACATAATATTCCACAGAACCGGTCCAAGGATCGATCCCTGTGGAACACCCGCGGACACTACGATCGACTTTTGACCAGCATCCGTGTCGTATATCAGCACCCTGTTCTGAAAATAACTTTTCAGTATCCTGACCTGGTAATCCGGAACTCTCAATCGGTGCAGGGAGTCAGCAATTGCTGCCCAGCTAGCATTGTTGAACGCGTTTTTTACATCGAGTGTAATCAACGCGCAGTACCTAATACCTCTTCTGTTTAAACCTCTCGCTATCTTAGCCGTATCCGTTACCGCTCGAATTGCTTCGATGGTAGAACGGCCCTTACGGAAGCCATACTGGTTGCTAGATAAGCCACCAGCACACTCTGTATAAGCCGACAATCTATTCAGAACGACCCTCTCTAGCAGCTTTCCAGCTGTGTCGAGTAGGCAAATTGGTCTGTATGCCGAAGGGTCCCCCGGCTGTTTGCCGGGCTTCGGTAATAGCACCAATTTCTGCCGTTTCCATCAATCTGGAAAGCTTCCTTCGTCCATGCATCTCTGGAGGCAGCTCCTGAACATATCTGGATCAGCAAGAGCGGCGTCTTTAAGGGCCAGGTTTGGAATTCCATCCGGGCCTGGCGCCTTATTGAGCTTAAGTTTTCTTGCGGATACGATAAGCTCTTCGTTAGTTACTAGTGGTACCACGTCAACTGACTCGTACGGTGTAGCGGGCCAGTCCAATGGTTCATGTCTCGGAAACAATCCTTCTACTATACTGGCTAACAGCTCTGGGGATCTTTCAGGAGGTGTGCTATTGGTCCTGAACATCACTATCATGTATGCATCATCCCACGGGGTGTCATTCGCCATCCTGCACAGCTGTTCGAAGCAGGCTCGCTTGCTACATTTAATCTCGTAGTTCAGGGCTCTGCTCGCTGTCCGGAATACCCCTCGTCTATCGAGTCGCTCAGCGTCTGTTCTAGCCCGTCGCAAACTTCTTTTAGCTTTAAGACAGGTTCTACGAAGATCTGCAATCGTGTCAGACCACCAGTACACTGGTTGTCGATTTCCTGGGGCTGGGTCTTCCTTGGCATCGCCACGTCGCAAGCACGTGTAAGTACTTCCGTCAGGTCGTTACCGCTTAGTCCTGTAGTCCTACTCTCCCAGCGCAGCGCCTCCACCAACAGCTCTTGATTGAACTGTGAAGTGCGCCATCCGGGATCCGTTGCACCACCTCTTCTCGTCGTAGTTCTCCGGGTATACTCGACCATAAAACGTACTTCCTGATGGTCGCTAGAAGTATGACCCTCGTGGACCATCCATCCCGGTTCTTCAGTCCATCCTGCGCTGCAGAAGGTGACGTCGATACATGAATCACCGCTCGGTCCTCTGAACGTTGGCACTTGACCTTCGTTCAGCAGAACTACGTTCAATACCGCTAGTGACTCTAGCAGGATATGACCTCTAGCGTTAGTAAACCGGGAACCCCAGTCCACTGCCCACGCACTGAAGTCACCTGCTACAACTACTGGTTTAAGGCCAGTTAGTTTCGCCGCAAGAATATCAACTACCCTAGTGTACTGCTCTATACTCCATCTAGGAGGACAGCAGCAGCTACAAAAGTAAACACCGTTTACCTTTGCTATGACGAAACCCTCATCGTCAGGAGAAGATATTATCTTCTGGATGGGGTAGCGCCCACAAGTCCAGATTCCCACCATACCGGACTTGTCCGCAATCTAGCTGCCGTTTCCAGCAGGGATGCGGTATGGGTCAGACAGCAAGGCAACATCAGCTTTACACTCGATAACCGACTGTTGTAGCAGCAGCTGGGCCGCCTCGCAGTGGTTCAAGTTTAGCTGTGTTACTTGCATGTCTGGACCCTTCTAGAGGCCGGACAGGTCTGCGCACCGGTGAGATGCCTCTTGTCTGCCCCCGTAGGACATATCAGGCATCTCGGTGCAGCCTGGCAGGTGCGAGCCTGGTGGTTTTCGGCTCCGCACCTACGGCACAGCTTTTTACGGTCAGGTCCCTTACAGTCATAGGACTTATGACCGTGGCCAAGGCACCTGTAGCAGGCCTGATTGGGTTGGCTTGTGCTCAGCGAGCACACCGACCAACCCACCTTCAGTTTTACCTTATCCAGCACCTTCTTGGCCTCAGCCATAGGTACTTGGAATGAGGCAACCTGCATTCCCGCAAAGCCTTTGCGTAACCGAATCGCGGATTCCTGGATCTTGACATTACACTGATCCTTCAGTGCGTCTACCAGGTCTCCGGCTTCGGTTATTTCATCCATGCCCTTGCACTGGATGTTCAGTACTGGGCACAGGGCTCTAACCTGGACCCTGTCACCCAGGACCTCTTCCGTCAACTTTTTATACTCGGAACTCTTCCGAGTAGCATCCCACTTCAAGACGAGAATCATCTCGCCTTTGCGCGTTCTTCGGATGCAGTTGACATCCCCTCCTAGAATAGAGAGCTTCTCGGTGCCTCTCATAGTCTTTAAGACTTCGGCGTAGCTTTTATCGTCAGCCTTGACAATGATCGCTCCACCTCTATCCTTCCGCTTGCCACTCCCACTAGAAGGCGCACCCTTTTTCTCACGGGCTCTACCCTTCTTGGCGGTGACTGGATCCTTTCCTTGGTCGCACTCCTTGCGACCTGCTGACAACTTCTTTTCGCCTTTTTAGGATTCACTACCTTTGTCCATGGTAGATCTTCCTCCCGGCGGTCCTCCGGTATCTTCCTAGGTGGAGGTACCATTTTCCTCTCGGTCTCCACTCGGACCTTTTCTACGGTCCGTGCCGAGGCTTTAATAGCTACTTTCAGGTCCGCCTCCTGCGTGACCCTACTTAGCTTAGGAGTTGCTCCGCTGTTAGCCATACGCCGTTTAAGTTCTGCAGTCTGGCTCTCCGCCAGCTGCTTCCCTTCTGCAAAGAGCCGAATCTTAGATTCGGCCTCTTTCGAGGCCTTCTTGGCTTGGCTAACCGCCAATTCCTTTTCCTCAGTAAGAAGACGGATCTTGTGCTCCGCCTCCTTACTGGCTTCCAGCAAGGACTTCCACTCCGACTTCGTCTCCACGACTAGAACGTAGAGGGTCAGTACGGCCTGTTTCAAGTCCTTACTAAAATTTACTCGGTTGTCCAGGAAGGACATGATTACGTCCGAAACGTCCGTAATCACTTCCATCGTCTGGGCTCCATCCTCGCCGTGGTTAGTCATCACCGAGTTAATGACTTTGGTCAGAGTGGGGCCGTCCATCTTAACATCCACCGGCACCTCTTCCGACCCTCCACGTGCTCCGCCATCGCCTCCCCCCGGCGATCTTTGGGGTGACCGATCAAGGCCACTGCGCCTGGCGAAAGGGTTCTCCTTGTCGCCATTCGCCTCACCTCCTCCTTCGCCGATTTTGTAGTTTTAATACGTTACTCATGTCTGTTGGGTCCCCTTGCGGCTGCTGTCGAATCCTGTTGGTGTAGTCGCCTTCGCGATCCCATGGTTATCTATATATACCTTGCGGCATGCAGGGAGGCCATGCGAGGGTTGACACTTTCGTGTTCAGAGCCAGATCAGCGCTAGTCAGGAAGGAGCATCTGAGCCTACGCCCACTCAGCTACCAGCTGAGCCACAGGATTGTACCGCGTGCCACAAGGCCTGCCACGGTTTTAGGGGACGGAAGACAGCCTGGCCATTAGCCCATTCGCCGTTTCAGGTCGGTGTCACCCGGCCTTACTAAGAGAATAGAATAACCTCGCGTTCACAATATCTCAATATCCAAAAACAAGACCAATAACATGCAACCAGTATACCATAATCAGGATCTTACTGGGATCAATCCTGATGTGCCAATGGCACTCCCTGGGCTTGTGCTTTGAAGCGGCACACAGTCGCTTTGATAGAGTCTGCTAACGGGCACTTGTGGTTTTGGGAGGATTTTAGCAGAGCCCACTGCTAAATCCCACACGCCCTAGGCAGTTCTCCCTGACTCACAGACAGCTGGGGAGGGGTCGTCAAGCCCTTGGACATGGTCCCTGCTGCCCCCACTGGTCACGTTTGGTCTCAAATATGCACTTCAGACGCATTAATGCTCTTTGATAAGCACTTGATCCAATATGAACGCCTCGACAGGTCAAGTTTGGACTCAAATTTTCACTGCAGGCGCCTACATGCTGGTCAATGTTTGGACTCGAATTTGCACTGCAGGCGCCTCCATGCTGGTCACGTTTGGACTCAAATTTTCACTGCAGGCGCCTCCGTGCTGGTTGATAAATACTTGTATAAACGCCTCGACAGGTTATGTTCGAGCTCAAATGTGCACTATGAATGCTTTTTTGATGCGCAGATTGGCTTTCAAATATGATTTTTACATCACATTCTGTATGTAAACAATTAGTTCATTTGGAATCATCTATAATTTTAATAGATAAAATTTTTGTGGATCACATCATATCCGGCAACGGAAAGTGCTTCACATCGTCTTGCATAAATTAAGTAAGCTAATGTTACAATATAAATGATACACCGCTCTAGCATCAAAAAAAAAAATTAAATTATAATTTTGAAAATAAAAATTGACTCGAAGCAAAATATAAAGCTTGTTAGTCGCCGACTAACCCCGACCCCCCGCAACTACAGCACTGATTACGACCCTACGACGAAAATAGGATTAAGTCAAACAATCAGTCAAATAAATAAATAAACTTTCAAGGATATGTCATCTTTATGTGAATTTAATTTGAGAAACATAAAAAACTGTCCCATCCCATCCAAGGCTTATCTACCAAGATTCTCCATATTTTTCGCAATGGTACCCATTCATAAACACAAAACGAATTGATACTGCCAAATGCGTAATTTATCAGAATCGATGAAATGCAATTAAACCGAAGTGAATGGGAACGACAACTGTTTCGTCGTTACACGGATCAATAAATCTGCAACAAAGCATTGTTCTATATTCTAAACTACTTTCATCATGGTGACTGTGTGAGTGGGAGGTGGGTGGTGCTGCAAAGTTTGATCTGTGGACCACGGCCTGAGGTGGTTTTAGTTCGATTTCGAGAGTATGCCGAGTTGAGTGATTGGTGTGAATGTGGCTTTGATGCGGGTATGAATTGAGAGTGGGGCTCAACTATACACGTATTTACACTACTGAACTGTGCTTCTAATATCTAAATTTTTCTAACTCTAACTCGATATAAACTGAGCATGACAAGAGCGTGAATTATCTAATCGGAAATGTAGAGATATCAGACAGATATACAACGGATTGAAACGATAAGACACGGCAAATGGTGAATACAGGACTTTGGATCGGCGAAGCTTTTGTGCTCGGTTGAGTGATCGCAGGGGAGCAGGTTCGAAAACGATCTATCAGATACCTATTCTGCACTAGTAAGGGTGGCTCATCTGTGTAAACTTTCAAAGCAGGTTTAGTAAGTCGGGGTGTGGAGGACGAAAAAAAAAATTAGACGAATTACATTTCGCATTACAAGTTCTCTTATAACTCGTTTATCGTATTTAAAACTCGAAATACGTTTCAATTGCTTGAAAACGCAAATATTATTCATATAGGATCGATCACTTTTCTACGATGTCTTGAAAATTCTAGATTTTTAATTTTTATTTGTTCCACTCAGTTATCCAATTCGAAGTTACTATGCAATACATAGTGTTACTCATATGGTCAGTTGAGTTATTCATCTAGCTGACTTCCCGAACATAGTCTAACACCATGTAGTGCATATAGTGAACATATTTTGATATTGACATTTATATGAAATCATAATTTGTATTCAAATTTTGATCTTCGAGCTCGATTATATATTTTGATTTTTCTTTCTTATTGTCCTTGATTTCACAACATCAAAATAAGTTATCGATTTTATTTCAATCTTTTGAAAGTTTGATAATATGATTTGTTATTAACAGGTATACCCCGTTAGGCATAAGTACTTTAGGCACAATGGACGATAGGCATAAAAATGACCCAAAGAACAGCCTGTGATATAAAGAAGGCTGAATTATGCCTAACGTCCATTATGCCTAACGTCCTTATGCCTAACGTCGCGGACACGTTATTAACTTGTAAATACGTAATTCATCTGGTCTGGAAAAAAATATAACGAAAACCTCCGATGCAAATCCCCAAATGTGAGAGAAGATCAAAATAGCAGGAAAAGTCATTAATCAGTTACAGAGGAAGGAGAAGAAAAAGAGTAATATCATAAGTGTGATTAGGGAGCAAAAAAGAAAACGAAAGTTGGTAAACAAGACTGGAAATCTTCCAGAAACCATGCAGCTTCTGTCGGGTGTCACACTCACGCACGGCCAGTGTCAAGACGTCACTGTCCAGCACGATGGGGGATTGTTATTGTAGCGCGGCGGCGACCCGGGACTGTCCGAGTTGGTCGAGTGCATGCTCGGACTATGGGGTACGCGTACGCAGACCGAGGGCACTGGGGCCATTGGTGGAATGGACGCGCTGTTCTCTTCGTGGTGGTGATGGTGATTATTGTTGTTGTTGTTGTTGTTGTTATTGTTGATTGCCGGTACTGTTGCAGAATCAACGGGAAAGAATGTTTACGATTACGGGGTGTCTGTGTTTGGTGGAAATCAAAACGTGACTATACAAACTAATGAGCTGAAAAAGTCGAAAACCATGCAATTTTTAGCTCCTAGGCTCGCGATCAAATCAATCCCAAAATGATGAATCTACATTGCTGGTTAAGGGATGTAAGTAAAAATAGCTTACAAAGCACCGCGCTGTAAATCGCGTTGTATGTACAAATTACACAGTTTTAAGGCACCTCGTGATGTAATGTCGCTTATATGCCACTCTTTGCTATCTCAACTGTTGTTCGCCACTACTATTTCGAATAGAAATACACCGAAAGCAATCGCTTTTAATAGCAGGTAAATAACACCAGGCAAACGTGATAAAAACTGTTATAAACTACAATAACTTCTGTGTTTTCTGTTCTAGTGTAAATATGTTGGTCAAAGGGTTTCTGTAGCAAGTAGCAATTCGTCATAAAAAGAGAGGACAACATTTTGAGGCAATTACCGGGGGTTAAAGGGTTAGTTAGCTAATTGTTTAAGTATCCTAAATTGTTAGAAACTTAACGAATAATGGTGAACAATTTCAAATCACTAACGATAAAGGAATTATCAGTCGATTTATATTCAAAGGAACAGCATAGTGTCGGCAACTCAACTCAAAACGACGACGAAGATAAGATTGAGGGGTCAAACTGGGCATCATCAATTCAAGCGATCAACTTAGTGGTAAACTATCAAACGCTAGCAATCAAAACGCTTAAAATGACTTACCCTCCTTCGGAGGCTGGTCAGACTTTGAGTTTGATTCTGATTGACCACGAAGGCGGAATTTTCCTCCTTGGTGATGCTCATGTAGTAACATGTGTCATCCTTCTTCATGATATGTCGGGGTCCTGGATTCAGCAGAATCGTGTCCTCGTAGAACTCAGGTAGCTCGGCAGGTCTAACACCAACTAAGGCAACGCCGTATCTGCGCATTGAATTTCAAAGTACATTGTCTTCATGAGGCAAGCAATCTACCGGCGAACCAAATACTCACTTCCTATGTGAATGAAAACTAGCGTAGGTGAAGCTCTTTCCTTCGTACTCGCCGAAGAACCGACTGTCACCAAGCACGATATGGTAAATTTCATTTCCGGAACATTTTCCGTACAGTCGGTGCCACTCCTCCGCCGACTGCTGACCTTCCCTGTTGGGGGAAGAAAACATAAAACATGTATCAATGCTAGGTCGAGCAGCTGCCGCATAATTGACGACGAACACTTCTAAAGAATGGTACAAAAATAGCCACACAGTCAGTGTGCCAGCGCCGGTACTTACTGTCCCCTCGAAGTGTGCAACAGGAGTGTCACCAGGGTACTCGCCCCCGGGCAGGTGCAGTTGTTTGCTAACAACGCGTATTTAAACTCGTCCTCGCAAACGACATGCTCGGCGAACTTGACGTGCAGCTTGTTCTCTGGTCTGGAATGCAAATAGGGAAATAAGTGCTATTAGTCATTATGTTCAGTCGGGACAGCCGTCGTAAATGTTCGCGCTGATTTTTGTTAGATTCTTAAAGGATGTAAAACGTTTGAAAATAGCGGCTGAATGTTTCACACTGGTCCTCTTCGGCTACCAACTGAAAACATTTTTCCATAAGATCAGTTCAATACCAAGTCTTCAAAACCACTTGTCTGTTTTTGTAAAAAAATATTCAAACGTCGATTTGTCGAATCTGATAGAACTCCCACGCAACACCATCAACGCCTAGTTGAAGGCTTCTCCGGTTGATGGAGTTGGTTTGCAGATTCGTCAAATTGATGATTGATTCTTTGTTTACAAAAGCATATAAGCCGTTTTGAAAATTTGGTATTGAGTTAAAACGATTCTCAATGATGGAAGAACATTAGTGGCAGACATAGCTTGAATAATGTAGACCTGTGCGCCGCCACCGTTGCCGCTGATTTTCTCACGTCACCGCCGCCTTCAAAAATGAGTCAACGCGCCGCCGCATGAAAATTTTCCACGCCACCAAATATTTTTTCCACGCCGATGGCTATTGAAGGACTTTTAAACCAATAGTTTCAGCTTTTTAACGGGTCAAGAACTTTTTTAAGAAATCATTAAGCAATTTCCGGAGGAGTTCTTGAAGAAACTTCAGGAGGGACTCTTAGAGAAACATCCAATGAAATTCTTGGAAAAACTTCCTGAGGAATCGCTGGAGAAATTTGAATGGAAATTGTTAGGAGCTCCGGGAAGAATTTTTGGGTAAACCTCCCTGGAGAAGCTAGACGAACTTCCGGAGGAACTTCTGGAGGAATTCTTGAAGGAAATTCCGGAGGAAATCTTGAAGGAACTTCCGGAGGAATTCCTGGATGAACTTCCGGAGGAACTTCCGGAGGAATTCCTGGAGGAACTTCCGGAGGAATTCCTGGAGGAACTTCCGGAGGAATTCCTGGAGGTACTTCCGGAGGAATTCCTGGAGGAACTTCCGGAGGAATTCCTGGAGGAACTTCCGGAGGAATTCCTGGAGGTACTTCCGGAGGAATTCCTGGAGGAACTTTAGGAGGAGTTGCTGGAGGTACTATCGGAGGAATTCCTGGAGGAACTTCCGGAGGAATTCCTGGAGGAACTTCCGGAGGAATTCCTGGAGGAACTTCCGGAGGAATTCCTGGAGGAACTTCCGGAGGAATTCCTGGAGGAACTTCCGGAGGAATTCCTGGAGGAACTTCCGGAGGAATTCCTGGAGGAACTTCCGGAGGAATTCCTGGAGGAACTTCCGGAGGAATTCCTGGAGGAACTTCGGAGGAATTCCTGGAGGAACTTCCGGAGGAATTCCTGGAGGAACTTCCGGAGGAATTCCTGGAGGAACTTCGGAGGAATTCCTGGAGGAACTTCGGAGGAATTCCTGGAGGAACTTCCGGAGGAATTCCTGGAGGAACTTCCGGAGGAATTCCTGGAGGAACTTCCGGAGGAATTCCTGGAGGAACTTCCGGAGGAATTCCTGGAGGAACTTCCGGAGGAGTTCGTGGAGGAACTCCCGGAGGAATTCCTGGAGGAACTTCGGAGGAATTCCTGGAGGAACTTCCGGAGGAATTCCTGGAGGAACTTCGGAGGAATTCCTGGAGGAACTTCCGGAGGAATTCCTGGAGGAACTTCGGAGGGATTTCAGGAGGAACTTCCGGAGGAATTCCTGGAGGAACTTCCGGATGAATTCCTGGAGGAACTTCCGGAGGAATTCCTGGAGGAACTTCCGGAGGAATTCCTGGAGGAACTTTGGAAGAATTCCTGGAGGAACTTCCGGAGGAATTCCTGGAGGAACTTCCGGAGGAATTCCTGGAGGAACTTCCGGAGGAATTCCTGGAGGAACTTCCGGAGGAATTCCTGGAGGAACTTCCGGAGGAATTCCTGGAGGAACTTCCGGAGGAATTCCTGGAGGAACTTCCGGAGGAATTCCTGGAGGAACTTCCGGAGGAATTCCTGGAGGAACTTCCGGAGGAATTCCTGGAGGAACTTCCGGAGGAATTCCTGGAGGAACTTCCGGAGGAATTCCTGGAGGAACTTCGGAGGAATTCCTGGAGGAACTTCCGGAGGAATTCCTGGAGGAACTTCGGAGGAATTCCTGGAGGAACTTCCGGAGGAATTCCTGGAGGAACTTCCGGAGGAATTCCTGGAGGAACTTCCGGAGGAATTCCTGGAGGAACTTCCGGAGGAATTCCTGGAGGAACTTCGGAGGAATTCCTGGAGGAACTTCCGGAGGAATTCCTGGAGGAACTTCCGGAGGAATTCCTGGAGGAACTTCGGAGGAATTCCTGGAGGAACTTCGGAGGAATTCCTGGAGGAACTTCGGAGGAATTCCTGGAGGAACTTCCGGAGGAATTCCTGGAGGAACTTCGGAGGAATTCCTGGAGGAACTTCCGGAGGAATTCCTGGAGGAACTTCGGAGGAATTCCTGGAGGAACTTCCGGAGGAATTCCTGGAGGAACTTCCGGAGGAATTCCTGGAGGAACTTCGGAGGAATTCCTGGAGGAACTTCGGAGGAATTCCTGGAGGAACTTCGGAGGAATTCCTGGAGGAACTTCCGGAGGAATTCCTGGAGGAACTTCCGGAGGAATTCCTGGAGGAACTTCCGGAGGAATTCCTGGAGGAACTTCGGAGGAATTCCTGGAGGAACTTCCGGAGGAATTCCTGGAGGAACTTCGGAGGAATTCCTGGAGGAACTTCCGGAGGAATTCCTGGAGGAACTTCGGAGGAATTCCTGGAGGAACTTCCGGAGGAATTCCTGGAGGAACTTCCGGAGGAATTCCTGGAGGAACTTCCGGAGGAATTCCTGGAGGAACTTCCGGAGGAATTCCTGGAGGAACTTCCGGAGGAATTCCTGGAGGAACTTCCGGAGGAATTCCTGGAGGAACTTCCGGAGGAATTCCTGGAGGAACTTCCGGAGGAATTCCTGGAGGAACTTCCGGAGGAATTCCTGGAGGAACTTCCGGAGGAATTCCTGGAGGAACTTCCGGAGGAATTCCTGGAGGAACTTCCGGAGGAATTCCTGGAGGAACTTCCGGAGGAATTCCTGGAGGAATCTACGGAAAAAAATCTGGAGGAACTCCGGAGGAATTGGTGGATGAACTTCTGGAGGAATGTCCAGAGGAATTACTAGATGAACTGTCTAACTAACTTGGAGAGTAACATCCTGAGGAATTCGTTCAGGAACTTCTGAAAACATCCAGCGAAAATATTGGCATTCCAATACGGTGTCTTTGTCCGAAGAGGCTTTTTTTTGAAAAAATCAGTTTCTCTGAGACATCCACTACACGAAAGTATAAGTTTTCCTCTTTCACGTAGGTGCATTTTCAATATGTTCTATCGAGGGCAGGGATTGAATCCTAAAGAAAATAAAAAAGTCTCTCACTTATCATCTCTGTATACATATACGATATTAGCATACTGCGAGAGACTTTTTTCGCCATCTGTCATGATAGAGAACTGATTCGGGAGGTTATACCCCATGAAAAATTTCTTTTTGAAAGCTCCAAATGTGGGGAGCACTAGCTCTGATGATGCATTTCAAATTGTTCTACACAGCTGTGCAGTAACCAACACGAAATGAGCGAAACAAAGCGAGAATCACAATTTTTCTGTGAGGGCTTCCTATTCGATTCTGTTTTTTTTGGCACTTGTATACAAGTTTGATAAATTTGTTATCATGGCTTGTTATGATTCGGAACAGTTTTTGCCTCTCCTTTATCGATGTTCGTTATCTATTGAGAGCGATTTCTGCAAACCCTGATCGAGGGTCATTTTTCCATACATTTTCGGGGATGTCAAATCGATTATCATTTGGGATTTCTATGGAGCTTACATCAAACATAGTGAAAAAATAAAAATAGTCGGCCTTACTGTTGAGGTCGAAATACGTATCTGTGAAGATACAATTAGGTGGTGGAATTCAATAGGATTGTACAAACTCGTCTTATGACAAGTGAAAAAATAAAAATTGTTCTAGATCCCCCGATAGAACATTTTATTTTAACCACTATATAGACACCACTATATAAACCACTAAAAAGACAGCATATAATTTCGCGTGGTGGGTGTTTCAGAGATACTAATTTTTGAAAAATAATGTTTGCCCATAGAGAACCGTGCCCTATTACAAAATCAATTACACCCGTTTGAAAAAAAAGTCCATAGATTTGTACCGGCCTGAATGAACATTCCCAAACAATGATTTATTCATTTCGTGAAAACTATCTGCGGAACATTGAGAAATCTCGCTTAACTTTCAAAAGATCCTAAGTAACATTTTTTCATTAATTGATTTGAAAAGCTCAATCAACAGACCAATATGAAAGCTTTTGATTGCAGTACTCAAATCAATTCCTTAAACATGTTACTTGGGTCCTTTTGAAAAGTTAAGCGAGAAATGCGCTACCGTTCCAATTAAAGTTGCAGCCCCGCCTCACTCACCGAAAGATCTGCACGTACTGTGGCACATTGGGGGCGAAATCCTTAACCGCCCAGGAACGCAATATCGTGTGCTCGTCGGCGGCCGTCTTGTCTGCGTAGTTGCGTGCCGCCAGGATGAAGCACGCTTCCGCCTCCGCCATCCGGGCCCGTGCGAGGTCACCATCCTTCAGACAGGATCCCTGAGTGGAAATGGAGGAAAGAAACAATTTGAACATCTGTTCAGTAGTTGGATAAGAATTGTTACACATTCTATGGCAATGACGACGGATCCAAATGGAACAAGACAGAAGAATGAATACAATTCTTACGAATAAAAGAAAAAGATACTACATAATTTGATTACAGAGAAAGAGATACGACGTTCTTGAAAATTCATTTTACAATGTAGATAAGAATGAACTTCTTTGCGTTGTGAATTGTCCAAATAAGAAAGGAATGTACAAATCTTTTACTCAGTGTATATAGATTTAGTGCACTGGGCAGACCTAATAAGAAGTATCAGAAGAGAAAAAAAATCCATAACGATGGCAAATCTCACCTGGATGTAGATGACTCGCTGGGCCCAGATCGGCACCTGCAGTATCATCCGCATCGTCGTGTCGAGCTCCATCGGGCTGAGCAGCACCACGTAGTAGTCCTGCAGCAGGGGGTGCGCGTAGAACTCGTTCAGGAAGTCCATGATGGTGTCGGCGTGCAGCGTCGTGGAGCAGACGACCACGTGCTTCTCGCTCTGGGCCCGGTGCGACGAGTAGCTGCCGCCCAGCTTCTGCCGTTCCATCCACGTGAAAGCCAGCTGTTCGAACTGTGGGGGTGGGAACGAAGTAAGAAATGCGTTACAAAACCGTCAGTCGTTTCTCTTCTGGCGTGGCGTGGCGTGGCTCTGCCGTGCGATTGTGTTTTACTCATGAACGAACGCTGCATAGCGTGACGGCAGGAATGGTAGGGGTTATATTGAATTATTATCCGTGCATTTCTTCCAGGTCGCTTGTTAACCTTACAATAGTAGTGACTGTCAAACTAATTTGTCTGTCTTAGAAACTCGTCTCACACTGCCGCCTGTAGTGACGACATGGCGCGTGACTTTCAAGCAGTACATGCTAAAAGTAGTATGACACGAATCCCGAAACGCTGTAGGGAGTTTTTGAACATTTACTTGATTTCGATATCTGTTACACAAATGTTTGAATGGTATTTAGTTTAGACTTCTACATATTTGTAGTAAATAAAGTGCAACGTTGAGCATAAGAGAAGTTTTTTTCTCATTATACTTTTTTTGAGCTCTTCATGCCGATCATCCTTAACATATAACTTTTTTTGTTACAAAGAGTATACTCATTTCTAACTGCAGTGCAGAATAAACTTTAATCTGTGCGGACGCAAGTTCAGATGGCACGCTCCTTAATTTGCAGAGAAGAGAAGAAAAGTGCTGGCACTATTCCAAGGTTGAAACGACATCCTCTTGAATGCCGTAGAAAGTGTATTTTATAATCTAGAATGGTACTACGTCTTTAAGCATCGTTACAACTATAATCTACTTGCCGTAATTTTTAAATTGGAAAACTGTCGAAGCAGAATATGATATGAACAAAATATGATAGTAATTCTCCACTCATATCAAACAAAGCTCGATTCATAATCAGAGCAGCAAATCAAGTGACAGGGACATATGGCGAATGGTCAGGCTTCCCATTGACGGATTTGAAAGCTGCCGACATCCATTCATTGTTCGCACTGTAAAGAGATAATTCGAAGCTATAATGGGACAAAGTGAGTTGCGAGGTATTATTGCATTAGTGCTACAAATTAATACGGGAAGCGCACGGGCTTCTGATCCGAGGCGAGCTAAATATGGAATAACGCAATTACAATAACGAAAATTTATTGCGGTACATTGCTGGAATAGGTTTTCAAGTCTGGCTTCCGGGAATTAAATTTTAAAATTATGTCCATGCGTCATGTTTATGATTTTTGAGTCATTTACACAAAGAAACATTTGTGTTTGTCAATCATTTATTCCTTAATTCCTTTATTTCTAATATCCTTAGCTCCTTAACTCTTCAATTCTAATTTTTTTAATTCTTTAAATCTTTAATTCTTTAAATTCTCAGTTCCTCAGATTCTTGATGCCTCATATTTCTATTTACGGACGGTTATCTAAAAATTGACAGTTAGCAGAAGAAGAATCACATGTACGAACGTACTCCTGATGATTCGAGGTTAATTTTCAATTTTGCAATCATTCAAAGACGGACGGGGTTTAGGATAAAATATTGAGGATTCTGGGTCATGAATGGCCATTCGCCCCAGTGAGAGAAGAGAAGTTAGAAAGAAGAAGTAAGAAGGCAGAAAGATTAAGTAAGAAAATAGGAAGAAAGAGAAAAGAAGAAAGAAAAGGAAGAAGAATGAAAGAAGAAAGGAAAAAGAAAAAAGAGGAGAAAAAAAGGAAATAAACAGAAGAATGACGAACATAAGAGAGAAGAAAAAAAAAGAAAGAAGGTATAAAAGAAAAACAAAAAATGACATTATGACGTCCCTAATCCCAAGGTGTCAGGCGACCCGTGCCGAGGGGATGAAACAATTATCCAGGCAGTTAACGAATCCTGTAATGCTGGGTAGACTTTGTGATCGCCGGAGACAAGCCAGCCTCGGGCTGAAAGTCTCCCTAATAACGACACACACAAAAAAAAAACATTTTTGTGATTCATTGCGGAGTAAGATCTACCACACTGTGCTCTAGTTCTTACTATTCTTGTTAATACTTATGAGTGATGGTCGGAACAGTATGGAACGATTATAATTTGCTTTTAGATGACCCATTTTTTGCGCCTTTTGGATGGAGTCAATGGAGTAAATTATAAAACGTAACTCAATCTTAGGCTGGTTTCGAAGCCGACGACAAGAATTCCAAAGCTCCAGAGCGCTGATTTATAAGGAAAGAAGCGGGTACGAATTTGGTGGATCTGCTGAACCCTTTGACTGATTAGAGCTCTTTGTAAAGGTGAGATTCCGAAATGCCAAACGCAATGAAATCAGATCTCTGTACAAAAACTAATTCGGAATTCATAAGAAGAAGCAAAAATATGTTTAAACTTTAGTACCGATGTTTAATCAAAATCAGTATTATCGTATTATCGAACTTATTGTTGATGCCGAAACTGATTGAGGGGCTCGCCTTTGAGAGTTGGTATAAGCGATTTCTCGAAGGGCGATAATAAAAAGCTTCGTAAAAACCGCACTTTTCTATGATAAGTTTCATGAATTCACTACTTTTATGGACGTTCAGAATCTCCCGGAAGACCACCGGACCTAAGTCCATCAAAAAGGATCAACACAATAATCTATTACCCAGCATTTGAAAACTAAAGGCTTTAGAAAAAACCCGCGCTCTTCTATGATGAGTTTCATTTATGGACCACCTTTACGGGCGTTCCTTGATTTTTAGAGGACCACCAGCGGCCAACGTTCGAAAATGGAAAGCTTCAAAAAACCGTACTTTTCTCTGATAAGTTTCATGAATAATTCCAATTATTGACCAATTTTATGGACGTTTCGGATCTTCTGGAGGGACACCGGACCGTGGAATAATCAGAAATTGTTTTGATCCATGGAAATAGAAATAGACAATTGCTATATCCATTGATTTCCTATGAGAATCGCCACTATTGGTATAGTTGCACCACTATACTGCCGCTAACCGCAAGACGAGCACATCTGTATATGGAGGCCCATATATAGATGTGTTCGACTTGTGGATAGCGGCAGTATAGATGGAGGGAGTCAGTTTTATTAAGGAAAATAATTGTTTTCGATAATTTTTCAAGCGAATTCTTAGGGTAAGTTGCATTCAACAGGGTATGTAAAGCACAACGCATCATCTAAAACCATCGTAAAAACCATAATTATGATAAATCTCATAAAAATCCCACTACCTCCACTATTGGAGCTACCTCCACTAAGGGTACGGTCACCCAACCATACAAAAATTTTCGTTTCGAAAGTTAGGAAAAGTCAAAAATGTTAAAACATCTTTGGGCCAAAATAGACTCCAATGCACTAGGAAGGTTTATTTGGTATTACACCTTGTGAAATTTCCATGAGTCTACTTTTTCTATCAGCGACAGCTGGTGGTCTTCGCCTCTGCTATAGATAGCCACATTCTTATCTTCTACTTCATCTCATTTCTCACATCTCACATCTCTCAAATTTCACGTTTTGCTTCTCACTTATTTCTTTTCAAATATCACTTGTTGCGTCTAACGTTTCATTTTTCATATTTCGATTCTCACTACTGATTACTCAAATTACATTTCTCATTTTTCACTTTTCATATCTCATTTGTCATCATGGCTCTCGCGTATAGCCCTTTCCTCTTCACATTTCTCGCTCTTTGATCCTATATTCTTATACATACTTCTTATTTCTCACTTCTAGTGCATAACTTTTTACTTCTCTTTTCTTACTCTTCGCTTATCACTTAGCTATTATCATGCTTCAATTCTCGATTCTATCTTTTAATCCTCATATTTCACATCTTATCTCTCACACCTCACCTCTCGCATATCTTCTTTCACTGCTTTCTCTTTTACTTCAGTACAAGATTTCGAATGGTGCTGTACTAGCTAATCGAGTATGTTCTGTCAAACGATATGTAAACAGAGAGAATAACAGATAGCTATTTCCGTTTTTTGTATGCCGCCCGCTCGAGAGGCAACCATTAGCGCATGGCGGATGTGAGTAAACAGAGAGAATAAGAGATAATTTTATCTGCATGTAGCATGTTGCCTGTTGGAAACGAATTTGAAATATTGCCTGGATTTAGAGTTTCCAGGTAGGTTTCCAGAAGGTTCATACTAATGACATTCTTTCCGTCAAGATACAATAATAAAACATTTATTCTCTTCATGTACAGAAATAATAAAAAAAATTAAAACAATTTCTGCAAGAAATAACTCTGGAACAACATTCTAAAGCTATGAAGGTGACGACCGTTTTTTATTCGACTCGAGTCGTCTTTCATGGTGCTATCGAGTATCCATAATGCCAGAATATTTCGATATTCTTGTACCTCCTCGATCATACTCGAATGATAAATCTTTTTCGAGATCTAATCGAAAGCCGTAATGCGTAATGCGTAATTATGAACGTATGTCTGTTCTATCAGAAAATATTTTATTTATTAGTATTACAAGTACATAATGGATCAAGTTGTCGAAGAAAAAGCAGGTTGGAAAATCAGTTGTGTACAGCCGTCATTAAGGTCTAGGTCTTTCGATTCGAAATCTTGCTAAAAATCTGTTGTTTTCATGTAAGCGACAAAATCTGGACACAACATAGAGAATTTAAAAAAAACGATGTAGTCAGTCATATATATGTTACATGGCTACAATTTTTTCTCATGAAATAAACGAATGAATGAATGAATAAATGAATCGAGACATGAGCTATTTCCTAGATCCAGGTTTTATACAATGACATTATTATTGTCAGGACTAGTGAAGGATCGACTGTTTATTGTTATTTCAACTTATCATAAGACGAGTTTGTACTATTTCATTCAATTCCACTACTTTATTGTACCTTTGACAGATAGTCGAAATAAGACTGCAACAGTAAGGCCGTCTTCAGTGTCTCGTACTTGACTCGACTTATGTCAAGTACTGAAACAAAGGACAAATAAAAATCTTGTTTCAATCTTTACAGCTGCATCATCAGCTGCATAGTCAGTTTAAGTTAAAAGGATTAGAAATTGATAGAATGGAGAGGACGAGGAAAAATAGGAGTTTTACACTTTGGCGTCAGACGAACAAAAGAAAACATTGATAGCCAGCATACATACCTTAACGATCTCCTTACTTATCTATTCTTATCTCTGACTTCACATCTCATTTGGCCGAGGTTCTGCCAAATCACACCAAGTGCCATTTAAAAATTACCCATTTTTCAGCCTAGTCTTTGGTTCAGTATATTGATCACAAATCGTATTGATTATTCCTCAACTGCATAACTGAGGATATCCTACCACCAATCTACCAGCTTTTCTGCGCCCGCCATTGCATGAGTATTTATCTTGTGTGGCAAGTACAATGGATACACTATGCCCAGGAAGTCGAGAATGTTTCCAACCCGAAAATATCTTAGACCGCACCGTGAATCGAACTCGCCAACTCCGGATTGGCAATTCTACGCCTTTACTCACAAGGCTACTGGAGAACCCACTACCATCTTAGCATAGCTTATTTCTCACTTCCCACACTCCACATCTTTGTGTTTTGTTTTCGCCTTCTGAATTCCTTTAAATGTAATTGAATGTGAATTGTAATGAATTGATGTGAAATAGTTTACGGTTTCCATTTAAGAACAAAATATCACTAGTCAGTCGAAAAACCGCTTGGTGCGAATTCACAGGACCCCGACCATTTAGAACTTTTAAATTGGCAGATTCCACGCATTTTTTCTCTTTTCTCACAACAAAACTCTCACTTATCACGTCCTATTTTTTTCATTTCTCATACATTATTTCTTACTACTCAATTCTCAATTTTAACAGTTTACTTTCAATCTTCGCATTTCATTCATTACATATCAGTACTCGCGTCTCGGTTCTCATTTCTCATTTCTTATTTCTCGTTTTCGACTTCTCGTGAATCGCTCCTCACTTCACTTCTATCTTCTCACATACCTTATTTCTCACTTCCCACTCTCCACAGCTTACTTGTTGTTTCCGTCTTCTCGATTCCTCTTACACCAAATGTCCTTTTTTTATATCTCACTATTCACTTTTGACTTCTCCCTTCTCAATTCTCATATTTCATCTCTTGTTTCTCACTTTTTACTTCTACTTTTAACATCCTATTTCTCTCATTTTATGTACATTTTATTACTTCCCACTTTTAAATTTTCACACTTCACTACTTGTTTCACACTTCTCACCTCTCATATCTAATGTTTTACTTTTCACTTTTCACTTTTCAATTCTCACTTCTTTTCTAGTTTCTCAGTTATCTGTTTTCTCATACTAATTCCACTTCTTACTACTCCTTTCTTCATGAGTTGAAATTCTCGAATAAGCAATCATTTATGTGCGGTGGATCCATATCAAAAATATTTATATACAGAGATATTTGACAAATATCTCTGTAAATAAAAAACGAGCAATAGGTAATGTTTGCAACATAACCGCGAGTAGACGTAGGACTTGTATAAACATAACGTATTTACATTGAACTTCTAACTTTTGGATCTTTGATTATACATTATAGTATTGATATTGGAAACGACAACTTCCATGCTGTGTAGAATTATTATCAATTTGTTTATTCAAAACTTCTGGAAATAAAACTAAAAATTAAATACATAATTAGAATTGCTTTGTTTCTAACTTTTAAGCCTTTATTTACTCAAGCAAATGTAGGGCATTTATAGATTTCTTATTGAAGATAGTATTTGAAGTTTAAAAATTCTATTTATGAAATTTTCAAACTTGGGCGAAATGTGCTATTTTGGGGGAACTATCTCGTTTTCCAAACAAAGAAATACAGCACTAATTTCGTTGCTTCTTTTTGCTAACATGCGTGCTTACTGCTGAAAAAATCACAACAATAAGAAACAAGTTTTGATTCCAAACTCCGAGTCTACGTCAAATTTAATGATACAATTTCTCAGAAAATGAAAAACAAACAATAAGATAAAGTTTATTTAAATATTCTTCTGGAAATTATTTTTTGCCGACTTTTTTAAAAGATTTACATGTAATACAGCTAAATTTTCTAATCTAAAATGGATATTAACACTATTGCTGATTGTGCTCCCTTAATTGCTAATGCCTTCTGCAAATAAATGAAAGTAATTAATTTGATCAAATTTTTATTTTCATCAGTGTAGTTGATTTTTTTGCTGGGGAATCAGAACTGTTATAATATAACCATGTTTTAATGTATACTATAACATTAATTAATTTTTTTAGTACCAAGCACAACTTAACATATGGTCAGTCATATGACATGACTCGTACCCATCCCGGAAACATGTGGATTATGAAACCAATTATTTTTCGTGGATGAGCAGACCAAATCTCTCTAATTCTCTTCTTCTCCATTCACCACCGCTGCCCTTGCTGCCTCAGCCATCATCGGTTTTTAGCCGTGAAATCCGAGCGATGCGATGGGCGATTGCATCCATCGCAACCGACACCACTGCATCCGACCATCACCAAGCACAGAATGACAAACAAATGCGCCCACTTCTTTCGTGCATATTCGCAGACCCACCGGTAGTTCTACCGCTGTGTAGGTAAACAACGAACGAACGAAACGAAAAATGCGCGAGCAAAAAAGCACAAAGCACGTCAGTACGCGCTGCTGTCACAAATTGTAATGACTCGCATACGGTAGGCACTGCTTCTTTTATACACAGAGAATATCTTCCGGTAGACCCGAAGGCCCGTGACATACCGCATTCTGATGTCCGTGTTAGGAATGCACGGGATTGGTTACATATGAAATTTTGCTGGCTTTGACAAGAATTGAAATTTTCAATAGCTTATCGCTTATAATCTTAAGTTTCAATGAAATGGGCAAAATGGTGGAGAGTGTCCGAGTCGATTGATATATAAATCTTAAAAATCCATCGAAAGATAAAGGCCCCAGTAGCGTTCAAAATCTTCCCTTCCAGCGTAACGCTCTCGATTTCCAAAAATCTAAATGACACCCAGTATAGTAAAGAAAAGACGTAAGTCCTACGTCGAAATAATTTGCCTAGCCTTTGAGGCAATATAACTTATCAACTAACGAATCGATTCGTTTTGAGATCAATTATTTTTAACATACAAAGAGTCTGCAATATGACGGGGAAAATATGATGGCATGACAGCTCACGAACGGGTGTACCAATTTTCAAAATGTCCTTACTGATCAATTCGTCTTGGGATCAGCTTTGTATATAGGGTATCTGTCCCTATATCCACCTCATTAAGCAAGCGTGAATGCTATAAACATCTATAACTCATAGAAAATGCATTCGATCCTGAAATGAATATAAAAATCTTGCTTTCTCATATTTATAAATTATCCTTATCGCATTTCATTCTAATAAGTAATTTTATCAATTGATTAAGATTCCACCGAATTGTACCGATATCCATCTCATTTCATCTTATTGCATGCCACGATATCCAGCTCATTTTTTACTCACTCAAAATTGCATCTCACACCCCGCAATTATGCCCGCCCAGCATAGATTTCTTTATAGCTACGACACAGATAAGCTCGTTGCATTGCAGATGACAAGTGAGACGTCTCACTTCTCACTACTTATTTCCCACTTTTCACTGTGGAAAGTGAGTAGTGCGAAGTGAGAAGTGAGACGTCTCACTACTCACTTCTTATTTTCACGGTGAGGGGTGAGAAATTAGGAGTAAGAAGTGACACGTCTCCATTCTCACTCCTTATTTCTCGCTTCTCACTGTAAAAGTGAAAAGCGCGAAGTGAGTAGTAAGACGTCTCGCTACTCACTTCGCACTTCTCACTTTTCATAGTGAGAAGTGAGACGTCTCACTCCTCATTTCTCACTTTTCATATGATCTATTCTGCTAAATGTTGTATTCGACCAAATGTCCTATTCGGCCAAATGACCTTTGGCCTTATGCCCTTTTGCAGCCAAATTACCCTTTCAACCAAATGACTTTCGGCTTAATGGTTTGTTCGGCCTAGTGGCATTCGGCCGAATGGGTTTCGGCCAAACGACACTTCCCCATCTGAAAGTTAGAAAACAACAAGGCCAGTAACTGTCAATTCTGTGAAGTGGCCTTGTTGTTTTCTATATTCTTTGAAGTGAAGAAAAGATAAAACTTGCCCGTGCAGTTCCCTATTGATAGTTTATAAGCAAAACATACAAACCGATCAATAACAGTTTTTTGTAACGTTTGTAGCAATTATTAGTGCATGCGAGAGGAGAGTTTTTTGCGTTACGTAATATGTGCACAAAGCCTTTCGGGTACGGAGTGCTCGAAGTGTAGCTGACTATTATCGAACGATGAGCCTTATACATCTTTATAAGTTATGTTCCTGGAAATCATGAACTGACAAATTGTACGATTTCCTTGATTAGTGATTATGAGAACGGATTGGATGACACGTCCAATCTCACTTCTAATATCCCATTCTGGATGTCAATTTTACTCATCACTACTTATTTTTGGGTTTCTCTTCTCACTTTCCACTGCTTAATTTTTAAAATAATAAAACTATTATTTGTTCACACTCTTATCAAACTAAGCTCCGACAGTCAAGCATATGTGATGGGCGCGTGTTAGTTTGCATATTAGAATTTTTGCAAGAAAGACAGCCATAACAGGTTTATGCACCATGCGTCTCCATCAGTTTATTTGTTTTGGATATTTTATACACGCAATTTTCATCGGATTTCAATGAAATTTTCAAAAAAGAAGTAACTTCTTCTTCTTCTTCTTCATCTTCAACAGCTCTACATTCCAACTGAAACTTTTTTTCTGGCCTGATTTTCAACTTAGGATTCTATTAACATTTCCTCAGTTATTAATTGAAAACTTTGTTATGCCCGCCATTGCATGAGTATGTCTCTTGTGTGGCAAGCACAATGGATAGACTATGCTCACGATGTCGAGAATACTTCCAACCCGAAAACATCCTAGGCCGGACCGAGAATCGAACTCGCCATCTCCGGATTGGAAATTCCACGCCTTTTGCGCGCAATACTATGGGGGACCCCAGTTCAAATCAAACTTCACTATTTCGAAAGACAAATCTAACAGATGCATTTTGATAATTTTCAGACGCATTAAGCCAGTTGGGAAGTATTTCTGGAAACCTGGTTAGCTATAACTACGTGTAAAGTTTTATTATATCTTTCATGTGAATCATTCCCTCGTCGCCCTTCTGTATATTTCCCCCTACCATTTTGATAATTATGTCAACATATAAAAACATCCGAAGCAACAAAGCTTACCTGCGTCGGGAGGACAATCAGCGCCACGCAAATCATGATCACCATGTAGAGCTGCGAGGGCCAAATGTCCGGCACGAAGTCGCCGTAGCCGACGGTCGAAAACGTCACCACCACGTAGTAGGTGCTCTGGAACAGATTCAGATGCCGATGACCGGCCCGCTGGAAGTGCTGGATTCCACACACGCTGTGGAAAAAAAGAAACGAAAAAACATCCGTTACATGTATATGTCCTGTTGTCACGCGATGGCAGGGCGGGGCTCCAGCGAACACTGTGATCTCCATAATTAGTTCAGTCGAATCCGAATGACCACCAGATAAAAGGATTTATGCGAGCTGATGCCGCCCATGCAACAACAGCACAGTGTTTGGAAGTAGGTTGTGGGCGCTCCAAGTGGGAGATTGGCTTCGTAGACAGCAACAAAAGAGACCCGAGGATTGATGTCAGCCAACTGGAGAGGAAGTTGATCTACATACACATTACAATTCACCACCGCTGGATCGGAACCAGGTCCGCCTTTTTCCGAATCAATGCAACAGGTTAATTTGCATAAGCATCGAGTTGCTGGTGTGGGAAGAGGGATTTTAATAAATTTTCCTGTTTGAAAAGTAGAACAACGAAGGTGGGTGTCGCATAATTTACATGAACAAGGCAGCTTCCGTGTTGCACGAGACGACTGGATTCATGTTTCAGTAACCCGTAGTCAGTTTTATCGATTTTCACGTGTTTTACATTCAAGCCTGGACTGAGGCTGCTAGTCGAGAGACACGAGTCGCTTATTGTAATTTCTTTTCGAAGCCTTGTGGAGACAACTGCTGCACAGTGGGATGCGTACCAAACTGGTTTAAGTTGTTCAATTAAACAATCGCCAAAACCATCACAGAGAATGAAAATATTATTGAAAGTAAGTAATTAGAGAATAAAACGTAGTCACGTGAAGAAAATAACGTAAGGTTCCAGTGGTGTACGAAATACCCGGAGTATAGTTCAATGGTAATATTTTTCTTGTCGTATTTTTGACCATCCCATTTTGACAAATACTCACCTGTGTGACGCTACTTGTAGTGGGTTGAGTACGCCGGGTCGCGCCGACTTTGAACACAATCCGGGCGAGCGTAACCTACCTAACCTACCATCGACTAAGACAAGCGGAAATGAGGCTTGAAGTAGCGAAGCGGAGCCGGAGCTAAGTTGACATCCGGAGATCGCTTTTCCGTTCTTTGTTTTGCGGTTGTTAGCATACACTAACTGTTTTGACATGTTTTTTTTTGCTCGAGTTCCAGGTCGGCGGCGGTTAAATGAGATTTTACTTCGGTTTTTCTTTCCGGGTTGTTCCGCACGGTTGCTTCTTTGTAAGCGGCGAACTGAGACGGGAAACCGTGTTGATTTTCGAATGGAATCGAGAACAAAGACTCGGTCGGTACTACCATGCGGGTGTTCTGAGAGACAAAAACTTCTAGCAACGACACCGCTTTCAGGGGGAGGACAATTGCCGATGGAGGGGTAAAAGTTTTGTGGAGCACCGAAGCTATTTTTTTCTCTACCTGGCGTTGAAGTGTATTGTGTTTGGTAGCTTACCTGGTGAACACTAGGCACAGCAAGGTCGCCGACAGGATTGTCAGCTGCTGGGACAGGGCTGATTGTGATTTTTGCATCGCTCGATGGAGGTCGTTCTGTAATTGGATAAACACAGTTGAATTAAATACTGATATTTGGAGTAATGTACAGAAAATTTTGATTGGAATGTAAATAACCCGAGTTGCTTTTGGTTTCCACCGTTAAACTTAATTCAAGATCTATAGTTCAGGTAAATAGAAAACACATATTTCTTTTGGCCATGTGCCGGTAGATGTTATGGGGCATCGGGTTTTAAACACTACTTGCATGACCCCCTGTTTGTTGAAAAACTAAATTATCAATATGATGATTTTCAGCGGTTTTGTTTGGGACATCCGTTCTGTTTTCCGCAACCAATCACAAATATTATACAAAAACATAGGTGCACAGGTCATCGTTTTTAAAATGGCCATAGTTCCGGAAATACTGAAGGGAATACTTGGGTAACCCCCGCAAACAATTTTCACTCTGCAATGTGCCGAGAAAAAAAATCTGCATCTGAGTCAAAATAACCAAATAATAAACAAAGATAACTTTTATTATCTGTTTCGATTGATATTTATTGTTAAGAAAATTATTTTGAGCTTTTTAGTGGATTGTCTTCACTTGTCATAAGACGAGTTTGTACCATCCATTAATTCCACCACTTGACTGTACCTTGACAGATACGTATTTCGACCTCAACAGTAAGGTCGTCTTCAGTGTCTCGTACTTGATTCGTCGCTTCTGGATTCCTCAGGATCCTTGGAAGAGTAGTTCTTGTAAAATGAGTTCCTCAAAATATCTACAGGAGAAAATCTCGGAGATGTAAATTGCCAACATTGTTGACAAATTTTCTAAATGAAGATAACTGAATAACCCAGAATCATGGAGATTAAATTCCCCAGAAAATCTAAAGAGTTACTATATTTCAAACTCGATTTGTGCTCAACTCGGGCTCATAGTTGATCCCTACATTGGCGCAACATATGATAAAACATTGAAAAAAACTCACTTTTTAGCTCGTCCTCCAGGAGCTGCTGCGCCAATGTAGTGATCAACCATTTCCTTTCTTTGCAAAACACAAAACTCCACACCGTACTTTTCAAACGTTTTATTACTCCAAGCTCAACCAACAAACTGATTTCAAAAATGATTCTCTCCATGAAGCGCCTACTGCGATCCGCTTTTAGGAATTTCCTTTTAGCGACGCACGTACTTGATTGCGCATTTTGAATTCATTTTACCTGTCGTCTATTTCTACCCTACCTCTCTATTTTTATTATTATTATTATTATATAGAGTTTTGGCACTTCCTCAGCAAGCATGCTGGGAATTTTCACCTACCCCGGGCAATCTGAATGCCAAAGGGGATTAGGCTCTGTGGATCTCATTCGCCGGTTGACTTAAAATCCTATAATAAACGTTTGCACCGGATGTATTAGTTATGGTGGTTCAGATAACAACCGGAATTATACGCACGTCCTCCAGGTGCCACATCTGCTTCAACTCCTCCGCCCAGTCGTGGTACTTCGTTATTTTGTTGGAGAATGTTGTTTGGACAATATGGTCTAGCGGTACAGCAATGTCGATGAGGGCTAACCGCTTCATCCTTTTGTCGTAGACCACAATATCGGGCCGATAGGCACGAATGAGGACATCCGTTATGATCTCGCGATCCCAGTACAGCTTCACGAAACTATTTTCCAGAACCGGGACAGGCACATATTGGTAGTAGGCGACAAACTGGTTAACCAAGTTGTGCTTTAAAGCAAGCTGTTGGTGCACAATCTTGACTACTTCGTTATGACGACCGAGATAGGCTGAATCAGCTAAGGCTGAACATCCGGACACGATATGTTCGATCGTCTCTCCTACTGAATTGCACTTCCTGCAGCGGTCCTCCACGTTTTCGTGCAATATATAGTGCCGATAGTTCTTCGTCGCAATTACCCGGTCCTGGATGGCTACCATGAATCCTTCTGTTTCTGAGAAGAGTTCATAATTCAGCTGATAGTCCCCCTGCGCCAGATGCAGGGCACTGAATCCGTGGTCAGCTTCACACATAGCGTGATAGATTTCGTGGCGGTTCTGGCTTTCCACGAAGTATCTTCGCAACTGCTGGATCTGGGAAACACATAGTGTTTGTATATCGGTGACGCCTCTTCCTTCTACTGTACGTGGCAGAAGTGACCTCTCAATGGACGATTTTAGATGGCGCATGCGATGCTTAGTGAACGCCACTCGCACTGTTCGTTCTAACGCCTCCAAGTCAGTCTTGGTCCACTTCACCACCCCGAAACTGTATGCCAACAAGGGCACAGCAAACGTGTTTATCGCCTTCACCTTGTTGCCGGCCGACAAGAGGCTCTTCAAAATACCGTTGACACGATGCAAGAACTTTTCCTGCAGCTCTTTCTTGATCGTCGTATGGCGAATTCCTTTCAGTTGCAGGAAACCTAGGAACTTGTACGTTTCGCCTTCAACCATGTTTCGAATCTCCTCCTGTTCGTTGACACCAAAACTGTCGGCATCCACCATGTGACCCCGGTGTAGATGTATGGATCGACATTTATCGATACCAAACTCTATCCGGATGGCGTTGCTGAATACCGTTACAAGCCGCAGAAATTGGTGCAGCTTCTTCACAGATTCCGCAAACAGCTTCAAGTCGTCTATAAAGAAGGTGTGGGTAATGTGTGTCCTCATTTCCCCACTCTTCAAATGATAGCCATAGTTGTGTTGGTTGAGTGCTCTGCTAAGAGGGTTCATGGCAAGGCAAAACAATAGAGGACTAAAGGTATCGCCTTGGAATACGCCCCTCCTGATGCTGAGAGTCCTGGACCGTAAAACCTTTTCTCCATCGGTAATGTGTAGGGATGTGCTCCACATCCCCATAGCGTACTGCATTAGCCTGATGACGTTACCGTCTATCTTATACAACTGCAGTACCTTAAGAAGGTACGAATGAGGTACTGAATCGTACGCCTTTTATAGTCGATATACGCCCTGCTCAGGTTTCTTTGCTTGTGGGTGGCCTGCCCAACAACAACTGCATCAATGATGACCCTGATCCTTGCAGCCTCGTGTGTTGCGTCGACAACCTTTTTGTTCCTCGGTCATCCGGTTGTTGACGTCGCAATGGTTCTGCACCCCCCTCGCTACTCCCGATGACAGCACTTTGTACAGACTCGAAAGGTACATTATTGGTCTGTACTTGGCTGGGTTCAAAGTGTTCCGATCCTTCGGCAGAAGATAAGTGACACCCCTAGTGATGAATTCCGGTAGCTGCCCGGGGTTATCTAGTACCGTTTTGAAGCATTCCGCCATCCGCCCGTGGACCATTGTGAGTTTTTTATACCAGAAATTATGCACAAAATCGGGTCCTGGTGCAGCGCAATTCCTGGTATACCGGGTAGCCTCACGTATGTCTTGGGCGGTCACGTTGATAGCGGTCATGTCTCCAATTCCACCACAATATTGCTCTTCTTCTGCCATCCACACCCCATCGCCGTTGTGTATGACGGGGTTCTCCCATAGATTGGACCAAAACTGCGTGACTTCTCCAATCTCCGGAAGGCCCTCGCCAAAATCGGCTTTGTCGTTTCGGATGTGGTTGTAGAACTCCCTTTCGTTGATGTTGAACATTCGATTTTGCTCCTTCCTCATCGAACATTCTCCAGACGTCGCATCCACGCGGGTTTTCGTGCTTTGGGGCGTGCGCGTCCATCACTCTCCACCTTGTGGGCGCGTTCGCCAATCCCAACGTTCTTACAACAGCCACTACAGCTGAATACACGATAAATTGCAGCTCCTCAAGGTTCTCCACGGTTTCCAAGTACTGTGGCAAAATATCCTGGATTAAGGATGCTTACTGTACTCGTCAACCGATAGGAGTACTGCAACTTGGGTATCCGGTGTCGGGACATGGGGTCTGTCCCACGGAACTGTATAACTGCTGTGCCCATATGATTAGCTAGTTCGTCCTTCAATTGCTGTCGTTGCAATTCCACTGTTGGTCCTGGAGCGGCGGGTGCAATCGAATCGCGACGGTTACTTGCGATTGATGCATTCAACCCAACAGAAGTCCTTCTCGACGTATCGCTCGATCTTGCCTCCTCCTCCTCTCCTAATTCCCTCTGCACTTCCCGCTTGTGGTACTCTACGTCTTCTGGAGTCAGCCTATTATGTGACATAATAGCTCTCTGGCGTGTGTACAACTTGTTCTGGTCAAGCTGGGGTGCAAACCGAGGGAACCTCTCATTGAACATCTCCAGCATCGCCGGTCTGCCGGACATATCCGTTTCCATCCAGGTGCAAACGTAGTAGCAACGGATTACGTCTTGATTAATCTTTCTTGTCCACATGATCCGCTGCCGTCGGCGGCCTGCTAACGTGAGTGATTGACGTCGATCAACCACAGAAACATCAGCAGGTGCAGCATTGCCTTGGTGATTTCTTCTGCTCCGTTTCTGTTTTTGCCTTGTCGGCACAGGGCTGAGGCCTGATGACTAGGGGGTCGCTGTTGCGCCTCTCCTTCCTCTAGCCGCTGGCCGCTCGCTCTGTCCCCCGTTCCAGGACCAGCTCCAGTAGGGGCTCCCTCCTCGGGCAATCGCATAGGTGGTATTCTTCTTGAGCGTAACTCCATATCTGGGTGTGCTTTCATTCCCGGAAGCTACGGGTTCTGTAAAGTTATTTAATTCTTTACAGTGCTTTACAGCCGCCAGACATTCTAAATACTCACGCTCCTCTAATGTGAACGTGTACTATATTGCGAGTATAGGATTGCGAGTGATTTGACTATGCGTTCAATTTGGGAATCTCGAGCTCGTTCAGTAGCCGCTAGGTTGCGAAGGTCGACGAAGGTCCTTCGTAGCTTAATTGGTTAAAGCACCAGTCCAGCGTACTATAGGGTCATGGGTTCGCATCGAAAAATATCTTTCCAGGTGTCTTAGGGGCTGTCCATATACCACGTAGACTATTTTTGGGGGAGGCGGGGTATGTCGATTGTCCACGATTCATGCACATTTTTGAAAATTTATATGAAGAATTGTCCACGCTGGGGGAGGGGGTGTCTGAAACTGACCAAAACCTGTCCATGTGGTATATGGACAGCCCCTTACAAAATCTGAGTAACACTGCATATCGAAGGAAGGTAAATTGAGCATAAGAACGTTTTACGAAGATTGATTCGCTGTTGATGGTGTGTATTGTATATGCTATAATGATGAAAGCATAACACCGGGAGTAATGAAATTTAAAAATTATATATTTTAAGTCTTGAATTTTTAATTCGTTAAAGTTTAATTTTAATACCTTTTTTAGGGGTCCGCGACGTTAGGCATAAGTACGTTAGGCATAAGGACGTTAGGCATAAGTACGATAGGCATAAGTACGTTAGGCATAAAGACGTTAGGCATAAGTACATCAGGCATAATGTACGTTAGGCATAACGGACGTTAGGCATAATGTACGTTAGGCATAATGGACGTTAGGCATAAAATGACCCAAAGAACAGCCTACGACATAAAGAAGGTCGAATTATGCCTAACGTCCATTATGCCTAACGTACATTATGCCTAACGTCCGTTATGCCTAACGTCCATTATGCCTATCGTACTTATGCCTAACGTCCTTATGCCTAACGTACTTATGCCTAACGTCGCGGACCCCTAAAAAAGGTATTAAAATTAAACTTTAACGAATTAAAAATTCAAGGCTTAAAATATATACTTTGAATTTTGGTATTTATAAAATTTGAAGTAATTAGGTTGGAGTTTCTTATTTTGAGGTTTCTAAATTTTCAAATTTTAAGAATTTTGGATTTTAATTTTTATATTTTTTGGATTTATAGATTTTTAGATTTTAATTTTTTTTAATTTTAAAAATGCAGTGGTGAGCCAGCCCGCTGCAAGTCTCTTGAATAAAGACATGAAAATTATTTTAAAATTTATGGTTATTAAAAATTAAAGATTTTTAACCTTTGGAATTTTGGATTTATAAATTTATTAGACATATGGTTTTTTGAATTTTCTTATAGATTTTTGAAATTTCAAATTTTTTTGATTTAAAAATGCTTGGATTTTTAAATTCTTGGATTTATGAATACATTTATTTTTTTATTTTTAGAAATTTTGAATTTCAAATTTTAAAAATTTCAAGAGTTTCAAATTTTTGGATCTTAGGATTTTTTTAGATTTTTAGATTTTTAGATTGTTGGATTTTTAGATTTTTAGATTTTTAGATTTTTAGATTTTTAGATTTTTAGATTTTTAGATTTTTAGATTTTTAGATTTTTAGATTTTTAGATTATTAAATTTTTAGATTTTTAGATTTTCAGATTTTTAAGATTTTTAGATTTTTAGATTTTTAAATTTTTAAATTTTTAGATTTTTAGATTTTTAGATTTTTAGATTTTTAGATTTTTAGATTTTTAGATTTTTAGATTTTAAGATTTTTAGATTTTTTAGGTCTTTAGATTTTTGAATTTTTGATTTTTTAGATTTTTTAGAATTTTAGATTTTTAGATTTTTAGATTTTAGATTTTAGATTTTGGATTTGTAGATTTTTAGATTTCTAGATTTTGAGATTTTTAGATTTTTAAATTTTTAAATTTTCAGATTTTTAGATTTTTTAGATTTTAGATTTTTAGATTTTAGATTTTAAGATTTTATAATTTTTTAGATTTTTGAGTCTTCGATTTTAGATTTTAGATTTTTTAGATTTTAGATTTTTAGATTTTAGATTTTTAGATTTTTAGATTTTTAATTTTTAGATTTTTAGATTTTTGAATTTTAGATTTTTAGATTTTAGATTTTGAGATATTGAGATTTTGAGATTTAGAATTATTTTTAGATTTTTGGATTTTAAGATTTTTAGATTTCTAAATTTTTAGATTTTGAGATTATGAGATTTTTGAATTTTTAGATTTTCGAATTTTTAGATTTTAAGATTTTTGGATTTTTGGATTTTTAGATTTTTAGATTTGAAGAATTTCAGATTTTTAGATTTTTAAATTTTTAGAATTTTAGATTTTTGATTTTAGATTTTTAGATTTTTAGATTTTGAGATTTTTAGATTTTAGATTTTAGATTTTTAGATTTTTAGATTTTTAGATTTTTAGATTTTTAGATTTTAGATTTTAGATTTTTTAGATTTTTAGATTTTTAGATTTTTAGATTTTTGAATTTTTAGATTTTAGATTTTTAGATTTTTAGATTTTTTAGATTTTTAGATTTTTAGATTTTTAGAATTTTTAGATTTTTTATAGAATTTTTAGATTTTAGATTTTTAGATTTTTAGATTTTTAGATTTTAAATTTTTGAATTTCAAGATTTTTAAGATTTAAAATTTTAGATTTTTTAGATTTTTAGATTTTTTAGATTTTTAGATTTTTAGAATTTTTAGATTTTGGATTTTTAAATTTTTAGATTTTAGAATTTTTAGATTTTTAGATTTTAGATTTTTTAGATTTTTAGATTTTTAGATTTTTAGATTTTAGATTTTAGATTTTTAGATTTTTAGATTTTAGATCTTTTAGATTTTTAGATTTTTAGATTTTAGATTTTTAGATTTTTAGATTTTGAGATTTTTAGATTTTAGATTTTTGAATTTTTTAAATTTTAGATTTTAGATTTTCTGAATTTTTAGATTTGTAGATTTTTAGGTCTTTAGATTTTTAGATTTTTAGATTTTTAGATTTTTAGATTTTTAGATTCTTAGATTTTTAGATTTTTAGATTTTAAGACTTTAGATTATTAGATTTTCATATTTCTAGATTTTTAGATTTTTAGATTTTTAGATTATTAAATATTTAGATTTTTAGATTTTTTGATTTTTTGATTTTTTGATTTTTTGATTTTTAGATTTTTTGATTTTTTGATTTTTAGATTTTTAGATTATTAAATTTTTAGATTTTTAGATTTTTAGATTTTTAGATTTTTTGATTTTTTGATTTTTTGATTTTTAGATTTTTAGATTTCTAAATTTTTAAATTTTTACATTTTTAGATTTTTAGATTTTTAGATTTTTAGATTTTAAGATTTTTAGATTTTAAGACTTAAGATTATTAGATTTTTAGATTTTTAGGTCTTTAGATTTTTAGATTTTTGGATTTTTAGATTTTTAGATTTTTAGATTGTTAGATTTTTGGATTTTTAGATTTTTACATTTTGAGATTTTAAGACTTTAGATTATTAGATTTTCAGATTTCTAGATTTTTATATTTTTAGATTATTAAATTTTTAGATTTTTAGATTTTTAGATTTTTTGATTTTTTGATTTTTTGATTTTTAGATTTTTAGATTTTTAGATTTTTAGATTTTTAGATTTTTAGATTTTTAGATTTTTAGACTTTTAGATTTTTAGATTTTCAGATTTTTAGATTTTTACATTTTTAGATTTTTAGATTTTTAGATTTTTAGATTTTTAGATTTTTAGATTTTTAGATTTTTAGATTTTTAGATTTTAGATTATTAGATTTTTAGATTATTAGATTTTTAGATTTCTAGATTTTTAGATTTTTAGATTTTTAGATTATTAAATTTTTAGATTTTTAGATTTTTAGATTTTTAGATTTTTTGATTTTTAGATTTTTAGATTTTTAGATTTTTAGATTCTTAGATTTTTTGAATTTTAGATATTTAGATTTTAGAGTCTTTGGAATTTTAGATGTTTGAATTTTGAATTATTAGATTTTTAGATTTCTAGATTTTTAGATTTTTAGATTTTTAGATTATTAAATTTTTAGATTTTTAGATTTTTTGGTTTTTTGATTTTTTGATTTTTAGATTTTTAGATTTTTAGATTTTTAGATTTTTCGATTTTTAGATTTTTACATTTTTACATTTTTACATTTTTACATTTTTAGATTTTTAGATTTTTAGATTTTTAGATTTTTAGATTCTAAGATTTTCAGATTTGTAGATTTTTAGATTTTTAGATTTTTAGATTTTTAGATTTTTAGATTTTTAGATTTTTAGATTTTTAGATTTTTAGATCTTTAGATTTTTAGATTTTTAGATTTTTAGATTTTTAGATTTTTAGATTTTTAGATTTTTAGATTTTTGGATTTTCAATTTTTTTAGATTTTTAGATTTTTTGTTTTCAAAGTTTGAGATTTGCATATTCTTGGACCTTCAAAATTTCAGATTTTAAAATTATGATTTGGATTTTTTTTAATTTATAGTTTTGGAACTCCTGGAAAAATATCCGAAAGAACTCCTAGTGGAATTTCCGGCGGCCCTCCTAGAGGAATATCTGGAGGCACACCTGAAAAAGTTTGTTTTGTCGAAAGCAGTTCCGAAGTCCTGAAGTACTTTCCGAATAAACTTCTAGAAGTATTTTCAGGAAGAACTACTAGAGTAATTAAACTTGTGGCGCTTTTCTGTAGGATCTTAGAGGAATTCTTGGATGAATTACCGAAAGGACTTTTGGAGAATTTTTCGAAAGATCGCCTGGAAGAATTTCGGACAATTATTTCCTTCTCAAATTCTTCCAGGGTTTCCTCTAGAAATGCCTCCTGAAGCTCTTCCGGAAATTCTTCCAGAAGTTTCTTTGGAAAGTCCTTCAGGAATTCCTCAGGAAATTTATTCAAAAACACCTTAAAAAATTCCGCATATTCCTCCATGAATTCATGCAGAAGATTCCCTGAAATTTCTTCAGAGTTCTCCAGAAATTTCTCAAAGAAGTTTCTTCAGAAAATCATAAATTCTTCAGGATTTTCCTCGAGTTTCCACGAAAGGTCCACCTTGAGTTCTCTAGATGTTCCTCTCGCAATTCCTCCTGGAGATACTGCTTCGGGAATTTCTGCAAGAAAATTACTCCAATAACTTTTCAAAGCTACCCAAAGAAGCTCTTTGAGGAATTTTCGGAAGAACTCCTTTAAATTTTTACATTTTTAGATTTTTAGATTTTTAGATTTTTAGATTTTTAGATTTTAAGACTTTAGATTATTAGATTTTTAGATTTTTAGGTCTTTAGATTTTTAGATTTTTGGATTTTTAGATTTTTAGATTTTTAGATTGTTAGATTTTTGGATTTTTAGATTTTTACATTTTGAGATTTTAAGACTTTAGATTATTAGATTTTCAGATTTCTAGATTTTTATATTTTTAGATTATTAAATTTTTAGATTTTTAGATTTTTAGATTTTTTGATTTTTTGATTTTTTGATTTTTAGATTTTTAGATTTTTATACTTTTAGATTTTTGAATTTTTAGTTTTTAGATTTTTGAACTTTTAGATTTTTAGATTTTCAATTTTAGATTTTTACATTTTAGATTTTTAGATTTTTAGATTTTAGATTTTAGATTTTTAGATTTTTAGATTTTTAGATTTTTAGATTTTAGAATTAGATTTTTTGAATTATTAGATTTTTAGATTTCTAGATTTTTGAGATTTTTAGATTTTTAGGTTATTAAATTTTTTGATTTTTTGAATTTTAGATTTTTAGATTTTTTGATTTTAGATTTTTAGATTTTAGATTTTTAATTTTATGTTTTAGATTTTAGATTTTAGATTTTTTGAGATTTTAGGTCTTTAGATTTTAGATTTTTAGATTTTAGATTATTAGATTTTTTAGAATTTCTGAATTTTAGATTTTAGATTTTAGATTATTAAATTTTAGATTTTTTAGATTTTTTTGGTTTTGATTTTTAGATTTTTTAGATTTTTAATTTTAGATTTTTTAGATTTTCGATTTTTAGATTTTACATTTTACATTTTTTACATTTTACATTTTTTACATTTTAGATTTTTTAGAATTTTAGATGATTTTTAGATTCTAAGATTTTTCGAATTTGTAGATTTTTAGATTTTAGATTTTTAGATTTTTGAATTTTTAGATTTTAAATTTTGAATTTTTAGATCTTTAGAATTTTTAGATTTTTAAGATTTTTAGATTTTTAGATTTTTAGATTTTAGATTTTTAGATTTTTGGATTTTTCAATTTTTTAGATTTTAGATTTTTGTTTCAAAGTTTGAGATTTGCATATTCTTGGACCTTCAAAATTTCAGATTTTAAAATTATGATTTGGATTTTTTTAATTTATAGTTTTGAACTCCTGGAAAAATATCGAAAAAGAACTCCTGATGGAATTTCAGGCCCTCCCTAGAGGAATATCTGGGCACACCTGAAAAAAGTTTGTTTTGTCGAAAGCAGTTCCGAAGTCCTGAAGTACTTTCCAGAATAAACTTCTAGAAGTATTTTCAGGAAGAACTACTGAAATAATTAAACTTGTGGCGCTTTTTTCTGTAGGATCTTTTAGAGGAATTCTTGGATGAATTACCGAAAAGGACTTTGGAGAATTTTTCAGAAAGATCGCCTGGAAGAATTTCGGACAATTATTTCCTTCCTCAAATTCTTCAGGGTTTCCTCTAGAAATGCCTCCTGAAGCTCTTCCGGAAATCTCTCCAGAAGTTTCTTTGGAAAGTCCTTCAGGAATTCCTCAGGAAATTTATTCAAAAACACCTTAAAAATCCCACGTATATTCCTCCATGAATTCATGCAGAAGATTCCCTGAAATTTCTTCAAGAGTTCCTCCAGAAATTTCTCAAGAAGTTTCTTCAGAAAATCATAAATTCTTCAAGTTTCCTCCGAGAGTTCCCGAAGGTCCACCTTGAGTTCCTCTAGAATGTTTCTCTCGCAATTCCTCCTGGAATGCAACAGAATTTCTGCAAGAAAATTACTCCAATAACTTTTCAAAGCTACCCAAAGAAGCTCTTTGAGGAATTTTCGGAAGAACTCCTGGAGGAATTTCTGGAGAAATTTCAGGAGGAACTTATGGCGGACTTTCAGTAGTGATTCTTGCGGGAATTTCAGGAAGAATTCCTGAATAATAATACGAAGGAATTGAAAGAATTCACGAAGGAACTCCTGGTATAATTACCGAAGGAACTATTAGAGGAATTTCAGGAAGAACATCCAATGAAATTTCTGGAGAGAATTTCAAGAACTTTTTAAAGGAGTCTTCGAAAGAAACTTCTGGGAAGAATTTGTGAAGCAAATGAATCGAAAATTCGGAATTATTTCGGAGGAATTTCGGGCGGAATTTCTGGAGCTCCTGGCGCCTCTCATGTGAACTATTATAAAATTTCCTGGGTGAACTCCGTAGGAACTTCTTGAGGAATTTTCGAGAGAAACTTCTGGAGAAATTTCGAGATTATTCTTATTATTCAGACTTAAGGCCGAAAGTGGCCAATGCGGTATATAAGTATTCTCCATTCGGCTCCCGTCGGCTACGTCGCCAACCACGCAGTCTACGGAGGGTCCTGAAGTCATCTTCCATCTGATCGATCCACCTTGCCCGCTGCGCACCTCGCCTTCGTGTCTCCGTCTTATCTCGGTCGACAACCATTTTCACCGGGTTATTGTCAAACATTCTCGCTATACTTGCACGGTCCACCGTAGTCTTCCTATTTTCGTGGTGTGAACGATGGATGGTTCTCCCAACAGCTGATGCAACGTGGTTCATTCGCCTCCTCCACGTACCATCCGCCATCTGCACCCCCACCATAGATGTTACGCAGCACTTTCCTTTCAAAAACTCCGAGTGCGCGTTGGTCCTCCACAAGCATCGTCCAGGTCTCGTGTCCGTAGAGGACTACCGGTCTAATGAGCGTTTTGTAGATTGTCATTTTGTTGCGGCAGCGAACTCTGTTCGATCAGAGAGTCTTGCGGAGTCAAAGTATGTACGATTTCCAGCCACTATGCGCCTCCGAATTTCTCTGCTGGTATCATTTTCAGCGATCACCAGTGAGCAAGTTACACAAATTCTTCTACCACCTCGATTTCGTCACCACCGATGCAAACTCGCTGTGGGGGCTCATTATCTTCTCTTGAACCTCTTCCTATCATGTATTTCGTCTTCGACGTGTTGATGACTAGTCAGATCCGCTTGGCTTCCCTCTTCAGTTTGATGTGAGCTTCCTCCATGTTCTCAAAGCTACGTCCCACAATATCTATGTCGTCGGCGAAGCCAAATAGCTGGACGAACTTCGTGAAAATCGTACCACTCGTGTCAATCCCTGCTCTTCGTATTACCCCTTCCAAATCGATGCTGAATAGCAGACACGAAGACCACATTGCCGTAACCCTCTGCACGCGTTTCGAAGGGACTCGAAGTGCCCCTGAAACTCGAACTTCGCATCACCCGATCCATCGTTGCTTTGATCAACCGTGTCAGTTTATCTGGAAATCCGTGTTCGTGCATTATTGCCATAGCCGCCGTGCCTTAGCTATTCCCGATCGATTGTATCATATGCGGCTTTGAAGTCGATGAATAGATGATGTGTGGGCACGTTGTATTCGCGGCATTTCTGCAGTACTTGGCGAATGGCGAACACCTGGTCCGTGGTGGAGCGTTCGCCCATAAAACCCTGCCTGGTAGTACCTTCACGAACTGCCTTGCAATTGGTGCTAGTCGACGGCATATTACAATTTGGGAGAGTACTTTGTAGGCGGCGTTCAGCAATGTGATTGCGCGGTAGTTGCTACAATCAAGCTTATCGCCCTAGATGAGACCTTCCATCCACTCCTGCGGCAAAACTTTCTCCTCCCAAATCTTGGTAATGACCCAATTTCGAGATAAATTTCTGGAAAAACTAGTGGTGGACTTTCCGCAGAAACTGTTGAAGGAATTTCTGGAAGAATTGGAGAATGAACTTCCTAAGGAACTCCTCGAGGAATTTCAATGATCTCTTGGAAGAAATACTGGTAGAACTTCTGGAGGAATTTGAAAAGTACATCCAAAGCAATTTTGTAATAATTTCTAGAGGAATTCTTGAGAAAACTCTAGGCAGTCTTTCATAGCAACTGTTGGAGGAATTTGAGGAAAAACTCCTAAATCAATACCTGGAGGAACTGCTGAAGGATTAACCGTAAAGGTTTCTTCGAAAGGCATTTCGGAAGAAATGCTTGCCATTCCGTAGGGCCTCCTGAGCAATTTCCGGAGGATATATTGACGGATTTTTCAAAGGAATTTTCAAAGGAACTTCCGGAAGGAAATTCTCGAAGAAGAATCCTGCGAGAATTTCACAAAACAACTTCTAGAGTTACTATGTCTGAAACGGTTATGCATATGTACAACATGTATGATAGATTTAGTTCGGAAAAGGTATTGGAGGTAACCGCCCCTTCGGTGGGGTTTGATCCCGACCCCAGTTCGCATGACAGGTGCTTTTCCTACTACTAAGCTACGAAAGGACCTCGTCGTCGTCCTCCGCAGCTTAACTTGGTACTGATGAAACCAAATTCCCAGCACCAGGTACCAGCCGATCTCTCGCAATACATTTTTCAGAACTAACTCTCTCAAATGTATTTTTTGTACACATGTCAACCAAGTAGGATGACGGAGGTCCTTCGTAAGCTTAGTAGGAAAGCACCTGTCATGCGAACTGGGGTCGTGGGATCAAACCCCACCGAAGGCGGTTACCCTCCAATACCTTTCCGAACTAAATCCTATCACATGTTGGCCACATTATACCATAATCAAGTTTCAGACATAAGTTTCGGGATAAATTTGTAGAAGAACTTCAGGCTTTCCGCAGAAAGAGGAATTGGAATTCTTGGGAGAACTCCTGGATGTACTCATGACGGATATCCTACAACATTGTAACTCCTACATGGGTTAATTAAACTAGTGGAAAAATCCTAACTGCCAGAGGCAATTGAAATGTATTAATGATAACTAAAACCCAGATTAATCCACCTAGCGGTGATGGTGCCTTTCTCGACCTTCGTAAAATGTGTGTGCTTGAAAATAGATGAGCTAGTAGCTAGGAGTAAAAAAGACAAATTTCTTTGTCCGTTCTATGAAAATCAGATTATTTATAGGCAAAAGATATTGTAGATACAGTTGAAAACCGAAAATCATATTTTGTCCCATTCCGGATGTCGCGACTGCATCGCGTGGTGCCCGACTATGGCACAGTTGCGCACTACTCGCGATGCAGGTTACCAGCATCCGGAAAATGCGAGAAAATGCAATTGTCGCGAAAACCTCAGTTCGGTTTTCAGCTTGATCTACAATATGCTAATAATAGATTTCGACATTTTGTTTCCTTTTCAAATCTTTTTGACGTACATACCCCTGTTTTATTTTACCCAGTCATATATTTTAAGGATATCACTTTTGGATGTAAATTGAACTGAAGCTCCGACTACACAAAAGAAAACGAAAATGTCATTTCCCATCAAGCGAAGCGGAGGGCAATATTTATTATGATATAAATCTCATGACCGTCTTTCTACCAAACTCCCGTATGAAGAGGAAGGAAGTGTATCAGTGTGGAAGCATCCGATAGTTCGTTTCGGAAAGAAATTATAGCCTTTCAATTTAACTTTGTTACAAAGAAAGGCAAAAAGTATTTAGCCATAATTTCAAAATGTAATAGTCCAAATCTGGCCAACTTTCTAAATAGAACAGGATTCACATCTAATGCAATTTGTTTGTAACGAGTAAATCGGTTGAGAGGTAAGTCCATTAAAAGACAGCTAGAAGACTTTTTTACTCGCTTTTTATAACACATAGTATATTTTGGCCATAATTTCTGTGCCCATGGTCCACATTTTCAATAGAAAACAAAACGACAGGATTCCGCGTCGAATGAAACTTGTTGGAATTATAGATAGTGGAATATATAGATGAGTGAAGATAAATCCTCTGTCTCCAAACGAACTGTCAAACGTGTCTCCAAAACGAGCATGACGTCACGATTTCAATGGAAATGCGTTAAGGGCTGTGACGTCATATGTGCGTGTGCACGGGCAGAAAAATCGACTCAGCCATGCTTTCGCTCATCTATATATTCTACTATCTATAGTTGGAATTAAATCAGTTGAGGATAAGTTCCAAAAAGTGAGCTAAACTTTTCCGCACTTTTGGTGCGCGCACACACACACACAGAGACATCATCGCAGTTCATCGAGCTTATACGTATATAACACTCATGAGTCTCTCAGGCCTTCTGTAAAAGTTTGGTTTTGGAGCGAACATACAGCCTTTTCTAGAAAAAGGCAACAAAATGGTGTTTCAGCCATAATTTCCGATCCCATAGTCCAGATCTAGCCAATTTTCAATAGAAAACAATGGGACAAGATTCTGCGTCAGAATGCAATCTGTTTGAGCGTCAATAGATGAAGTCTAAGTGCTAAAAAGTGAGCTAGACTTTTCGAACTCTTTTTCACAATAAATAGTAATTTGACCATAACATCTAAGCCCATAGTCCGATCTGGCCGAATTTTCTGGCCAAGGATATATAAGTTTGTTTCTGCGTCCAGATGCAACTTGTTGTGAGGGAAATCGATTAAGGATATGTGCCCGAAAATGGTGACACATTTTTTTACATGATTTTTTTCGTATGAATTTGTACTTTGGTCATAACTTTCGATCCATAGTCTGATCTGGCCAATTTCAAATAGGAAACAATGAGACAGGATTCTGCCGTCAGATGCAACTTGTTGCGAGAAACAAATCCAGGTTGAGAGGTAGTAAGTGTCCGAAAAAATGAGTGACATTTTTACGCGATTTTTTCGTATGAATTTGTATTTTGTACTAACTTCTGATCCCATAGTCCGATCTGGCCAATTTCAAATAGAAACAATGGGACAGGATTCTGCGTCGAATGCAACTTGTTTTGCGAGCAAATCGGTTGAGGTAGTAAGTGCCCGAAAAATGAGTATTGACATTTTACGCGATTTTTGTATGAATTTGTATTTTGGCCATAACTTGATCCATAGTCCGATCTGGCCAATTTCAAATAGGAAACAATGAGACAGGATTCTGCGTCCAGATACCTGCAACTTGTTGCGAACAAATCAGTTTAGGATAGGTGCCCGAAAAATGAGTGACACATTTTTTTACGCAGTTTTTCGTATGAATTTGTATTTTTGGCCGCAACTTTCGATCCCATAGTCCGATCTAGCCAATTTCAAATAGGAAACAATGGGACAGGAGTTGTTCACGTCCAGATACAACTTGTTGCGAGCAAATCGGTTGAGGGTAAGTGCCCGAAAATGAGTGACATTTTTTGCGCGATTTTTTCGTATGAATTTGTATTTTGGCCATAACTTCTGATCCCATAGTCCGATCTGCCCAATTTCAAATAGGAAACAATGGAGCAGGATTCTGCGTCGAATGCAACTTGTTGCAAGCAAATCGGTTGGAGGTAAGTGCCTGAAAAATGAGTGACATTTTTTAGTAGTTTGCACACACACACACACACACATACACACACACATACACACACACACACACACACACACACACACACAGATTATCCTCAATTCGTCAGAACTGAGTCGATTGGTATATAACACTATGGGTCTCGGGCCTTCTATAAAAAGTTTGTTTTGGAGCGATCATATAACCTTTATTATACTTAGTATGCAGAAAGAAATACAAATGTATCATAGAAAATAGGGATGGTGTTAAGAAAACACAGAAATACCTAGTCAAAGAGATGAATACATGTATTAGATAACTATCAAATAAAATGAGTTGAAAAAAAGAAAAAATGTGGTTACAATATGTATGGAGAATAATTGTAAAATTCACAAGCGACGAGTGCACAATTCGAAATTAGTAAACTGTTCAACAAGAATACATTTTTCGTCATTTTTCTATACCCTTGCGTATCCCAACTTTCCGAGCCGTGATCTTATGTATCGTTTATCTGTGGTTGAAAAGATGATTGATCTAAATCCAAAAGGACCCATCCAAACAAAAAATCAGAAATAACGGTCCTTGCAATTCACTAAAATCTCACAAATCTAAACGACCAGTAAAATCCAACGACCCGTAATCGGAATGAAACAATAATGACTTACCGCAAATATGAGTCCCCCATTTATTGGATTGGGCTCAGTCGTTCGTCTGTGGTCGATTTGAAATGCTCTCTAGAGAAAGCGCCTGCTTCTTTACCACCGTCGCGTCGTCGACGAGTCATGGCAACAAGTGTTGCGTCCTAACATCAGGGAATGGTTAAGATGCCCCAACATATTTTCCAAGGAACGCTTAGCTATGCCAACCAGCAGTTGAGAAACACCAGTATGAACAGGTTCCTGAATGGAGGCCATAAATCTGGTGTTCGTTGTTGAGGTCCATTATTACGCAATGGGCCCGATGGAAAATACATATGGGAAAAAAGAGAGAGAAAGAGACAGAAACAAACACAGTTCATTAATTCGCAATTCATAATTGAGCAATCAGCAGTCAGTCAATAGAAGTGATGTCGAGAATATTAAGGAGTGAAACATATACGCTCTACAATAAAATGGGAGTTATAGATATAAAGAAATGAAGATCCTGAAAATTCGGTATTGTTAATCGTATTTTGAATGCAAAACGTAGAGAACTCGAAAATATGACTGAATGCATTCATTTGCCTTAATAGGTAGACAATATTCACTTTATAATGAGGCGTTCAATCCTCTGAAATAAGAGACAGAAGCTAGCGAAATGTGTAACACTCTGTCGTCATCGTCTGTGAGAGTCATTGTTTTCGTCTAAACAAGGAGTACGACAAGAACGATGATGATAATTACCAGCGGCGATGGTCCAGAACGAAGAAGTGAAATCTTGAGTTTGGGGATTTTTATAGCGCAAAGTCATGCTTGCCGGTTTTGCCGATTTGGTTGGGTACGGTTGGCAAAAGGATCAAATTAGGGGTTTATTTGGGGAAGATAACCACCAAAATTTCCCCTGCTTCCTGCGGTTGACCAGAACGGGCGTCACTTTGTTTGTCCATGAATATAAACATTTTAGTCGGAGACAAACGATGTCGTTCGGGTTTTTGGCATAGCTGCTTCCTTCATTGTCGTTGCAGTTTGAAGAAGGATTCAGGAAGCTGGAATATCAACAGGGTCGGAATAAAGCGTATTGTGGGGAAAACGTAACTGGAGTGTGAAGAGCATAAATGGGTGGGTTGAATTGAATGCCGGCTTATAGCTAAGAAAGGATGCTTACCGTGATTGTAAACGGTATCATTACGTTTGTAACAAGTTCCAAAATAAAATGAAATGATAAAATTTGCTGCCATATATTGCCCTGAAATGGAGAGAAAACATATAATAGACATTTGCTTTTTTGCTATGGGTGTTATGTATAAGAAGAAAAAGATTGAATGGCTGGGATATTTTCGTGTCATGTGATAAGTTTCAAAATATTCATATAGATTCTCTTCTAATACAGGCAAATTGGTTGTCTGATTCCATTAACATAATGAATAGTTTTATCTATGAATAGTTTTGACAGACAGAGTTATTTCAGTTCAAACAAATTAATTTGAAAAAAAAATGAAATCAGTCTTGTCAATATTTTCTTTATATAGGGATAAAGACGGCTTTGGCAGGTTTTGTTCTATTATTGGCAGGGGGGTTTTTGTCGACCAAATTTTATGAAATTTGACCACAACATTTGATATGCAAAGAATGTTTAGGCCAAATTTGAGCATAATCAGTCCCCTAGTATGATTCTTTTGATCTGAACAACACTCTTCGAAAACAAAATTATTACAAAGTGTTGCATACAAAATGATGAACATAAGAAGTTAAACTGTCCAATCCATTTCGTATATTACTACTCCCTCATACTCCAATTGTTTGCGAACAAGCCGAGGACAAGTTCTACCGCAATTTGTTCTTCAAATCTAGAGTGCACTGCAAGTATCAGACAAAACAATCGCACCGTCTATCTCAATAAAAACACCCAATGGCATTCTCTGAATTTAATTCGCTCATCTCCCCCAGGCGTTCGCTTGAAACTCCGGTCTTAACGGAATGATTCCGAAATACAGCAGACGGACCTAAACTTAATTAACTATGAAAGCAAACCACCTCAACGTAGTCTGCCCCTCCGGCAGCTGCAATTCAAAACTTCCGATTAATTTAACATGTACTGAAAAGTTTTCTTACCAAGTAAGTCCAGCTCAAGGGCTCGAAACCAACTTTCCTGCCGCTTGACCAATATATGCCACTTTCATATACGACAATTATTCAGTTTAATTCCACAAAGCATTAACAGAAGAAAGTGTGGGGAAGGCTGTTACTCACCTTGCAGCCCAGGTAGGCAATCAGCAGCGACTCGGTGAGCGAATATGAGCGCCAGAACCAGCTGAACAGCCCACAGCTCCGGTCAGGCGGTTCACCCTGGGATGGCGTCCCAAGTTGATGATTGGGTTCTCCTGGAACTCCTCCTCCGTCAGTTTGGCTGAGTCCAGGAGCTCCGTCTTGTTGGCAACCTTGCACCCGTAGCTTGTGTGTTGTGGTGCGGGAGGTGGCGATCGCAAGAAGAGGAAACGGAACGAAGGGTGGATAATTAATTTAACTTCGATGAAACGGCGATATGGAGATGGGGAAAAGAATCGCATAAAATATTAATTCGAATTTGGGGCCAGCTGAAGTAATTTGATGCGGTCGCGTTTGGAGGCTACATTAGGCTGGAGAGAATGGCCACCGATGACGATCTATTTCCGTTACTGGGTTTTATTTTGGAAAACATCCAGTTTCACTGGGGGAAGTAATACCACGACATTAAAATGGAAAAAAAATGAAGCCTTGGTTCCATTGTCGTTTTTCAAGGCAACGTCAATAGCCTATGTCGATATTTCTTTTTATCACTTTAGAGCTGCCTAGCATGCTCTATGTGTTTCTTCAAGGAAGTTAGAGCCGATGCCGTGATGTTGTATCGTTGTTAAGTTTTGAAACAGTTTATTTGGGTAATCGAGAACATTGTAAATTAGGTTCAAGGGATTTCAAATTTTGTGAGGGTCCTGCTGTTTGCAAACGAATAGCTTCTAATATGTTTTGAGCACAGTTAGAAACGAACGAAAAGTGACTCCTACCATGTTTAATCAGAAATCGATGGATACCCACGTAAATTGTCCACCCCATCATCAATTACAACTATTGCAGCCATGTTCTTACACTGTTTTTCCTCCCACTCCGACGCGAAGGTCGATTGGTGTGATAAAATATGTAAGTGGATTTGAAATCCATTGCGTTCCGGTTTTTAAGGAAGACGAGGGTCACAGCACAGCAATTGAAGACCCACAGGAAACCCATCGAAAATACAGAACGACGAATATCGTCGTCAGTTGATCAGACAGTATGATGCATAATTCACACCATGTTACTCGTCTGTAGCTTAGACAATTTGACAGTTCAAGGAGGTGGGTGGGGACGGGGTGTAGATACAAGTGCGGTGTTGAAATGGAGAGTGTTTTGTGGATTGAAAACTATATCAAAAACTACTCTCGCAGAATGAAATTTGTGTATCCGGATGTGAAGAAAATTTAAGAATTATGTTTAGTATGCACAAGCGAATTTTTTTCATCATATACAAATTGAGGTCCTTTGAAATTTTGAAAAAATGACAATTCTGTTTCAATGAAAAAAAATGAATCTAAATTATAATTGATGTATGTTTATTGCGGGCTCTGGTGCATCAGGCTGCAAATATGGATTGACCTCTAAAATATTTCAGGAATTTCTCAAACAAGTTTCTGTGTATCTAAAAAAAATAATCGTTAATTGAAATTCGTAGTATCAACCTTAGGTTTGGGATGAACCAATCGCTATCCAGAACGAGTACTTCTGGATTCATGTTCCGATGATCATTTCCGTCCAGAACACCTACAATTCGATTCAGGACATCGGAAATCAGATCCCGCCTTAATCTCGCAAGATGGAAGCTGTCTTCAGGTCGCGTTTTCATCGTATGCTGAATCGATGGAATCCTTGTTTTACCGAATTCCATAGCACGTGGGGTCGAAAGTAATCCAGCCAAATTTCATTTTGCCAAATAGATTGCTTGGCTAAAAATGCTAATTGGCGTAAATGGTCGTCTAGCTGTCCTTTGGCCGAATGGGTCATGATAAAGCAGAAAATATCATTTGGACAAATTGGTTTTATGGCCAAAAAATCTTATTTTGCCGAACGGATTGCAGTAAATGTTGGTCGCTGAATGCGTAATAAAGCCAAATAAAAAGTGAGAAGCGAGAAATGAAAAGTGAAAAATGAGATTCGGGTCGTCTCACTCCACAAACCTCACTCGCACTGAGAGGAGTGAAGTGAATAATGAGACGTAATGAACGAGGAGAGAAAAGTGGGATATCTCACTTATCATTTTTCAATTTTCCCTTATATATTTCCTATGAGAAGTCTGATATTTCTCTTTTCACTCTGCATTTCTCACTTTTAATTGAGAAAATTTGAAAATTACGAAGTGAGATGTAAGAAATGAGTAATTACAAGTGAGAAACATGAAGTGAGAAATATGGAGTAAGTAGTGAGAGGTCAAATGAGAAATAAGTCATTTCTGTGAGAAGTGAGAAATGAGAATTGAAAAGTGAAATATAAGTAGTGAGTAAGGGACGTGTCTCTTTTCACTTTTCACTTCTTGCTTTTGTCTTTTCCACTTCACAACTATCAAACATCCAAGTGTGAAGTGAGAAGTGAGATATTTAACTTCTCATTCGGCATTTCTCAATTTTCACTGATTTTCATGCTGCTTTCAAAATTTGTCTCGTCGCTGATCTAAAATTTCTCACGCCAGTAGAAATTCTTAAAAGTCTGCATTATTTAAAAAATAAAAAATAAATCTCAGCAGAAATGTCGTGGGATTCCACGAGATTTCTGAAAAAAATGCTGTGTAATTTTGAGGATTCCTGCGTGAATATCCACTGGATTAAACTCGAAAACTTCCGAAGAATTTCCCAAAAAAATTCTAAGAAATTTCTGAATGTAGAAGTTGGAAAGGAAGCTTGATTGAGTCTCCTGCGGATGTTCTGTACATCCGGAGAATTTTTGGAAGAATTTTCAAAGAATTTCCTGTCGATGTATTGAAGAATTTCGCCAGTAAATCGTAGAGAATTTTCGTGGAAATTTTGCCGGAAAATCTAAAAATATTCCTTTTGCTTTTCGGGGAAATTTATATTGGAAATTTATATTGGAATTTATAAGGGAAAAAATATTGCTTTTCGGGGAAATTTACAAGAAACGAAATCTATCCATTATGGTCCAGTGTATAGATTTATGCAGAAAAATGCGTTTAACGCCAAATCAAGATTTATTAGAAAAAATATTGTTCTACAGAATTCTTCGGAATAGAAAGGTTATCTTTATGGTGTTATCAAAGAATAGGGTGGCCCATATTTTTTTTTGCGGAATGCTGACATGTAATGATCTACAAAGTTGTAGTTTTTCTGCAGCTAATTAGCTGGCTTGTTTAGAGCAATTTCACTTACTTAGATTAGGGTGTCCCTAACATAAACAAGTCGGAATCGTCTACGGGTGGCTTTTAGAGCAAAAGGAATGCAGCTTAAGTATGTAAAAATGCTCAATATTCCTCGTCAATCAAAAGTTTTAGTCGTTTTTCTGTCAAAAATACGTTTTATTATATTTCTGTCATATTTTGTGAGATAAATTGATATTACTTAGTAACGGAAAAAGATATTGACGATGTTCTCATAACAAAACACGCGTCTTGAAAAGCGCCTAAAACTTTGTGACAGCGGGGGAGGGGGAGACTAGAATCAGCAAAAAGAAGTGAATCGCTTCAAAAGTGGATCACTTCATAAATAGAGGCCCTTGTGAACCAAAAACAACGAGGAACGTTTGCATTGCATTCTTTTCGAATTTTCTAGAGAACTTAACATATGCCAAAGTACTTAAGAGTGTGGATTTCGATGCCCCACGGTATATTAATTTATTTGAAAATGACATTAGTTAAATTGATAAAATTTTAGATTTAAAAATAGAATATGAGTTCCCCTATCAAAAAACATTTGTTTTTGTTTACCCCAATCGAAGATACCGTGGGGCATCGAAATCTTGAGCACTTCAGTATATGTAAAAGTCTCTAGAGTCTCGTCGTTAGTACAGGCTCACAAGGGCCTTCTATTTTTGGAGTGTTCCACTTTCACGCATTGAAAGTCACGAAAAACATGTTAGAATAATGAACAAAGTCAACAAATCTTGAATCGAAATCCGACCACCGTGGGCGCATTTAGAATCGAAGGATCGAAATCCGTACAACTGATTTTTGACTAAGAATTTAAATAACAGCCGATGACTCTTCCACCACTATAAATAGTTCAATACGCACCTTGCGAAGCGATCCCTATGATTTATTTCCCACTGACTTTGTTTTATTTATTGTTATTTACAGTTTGAATACAGTCACTTTTAAAAGAATTCTAGTCAGCAGGCGAACAAGTAGCACCAAAAGATTTCTAGGTGGTGATTTGTTTTCTATGTGTGTTGTTTTAATTTCGAAGTCTACTCTCCGTTTTATTGGTTAAAAAGATTACTGTCAAGTATAAGAACATGACATGATAAATTATTTATAAAATAATTGCATTCTCCTGAGGAGGATGGATTTCGGTCCCCACGGTATCAAGTTTTTTTTTTATTTCTTTATTAAAGAGGCTTGCAGCCCAAGGCTGGCTCACCTTTGGATCGTATCAACTTTTGAAAAAAACGTATTTTGACAGAAAAAAATGAAACTTTTGATCGTCGAAAGATATTGAGCATCTTTACACACCAAAAGTTGCATTTTTTTAGCTTTGAAGGTCACCCGAAAACGACTTATTATTTCCCGAAAGAATTGCGACGAATTGGTCGAAGAAATTTCAATGGATTTGCCGTGGATATTATGAACAATTTGCTGAGGAAGTTCGAAAAATTTTGCCGAGTAAACATCGAAGACGTTCCCGAGGAAATCCCAAAGAATTTGCCGAAGAAATCTTGAAGATCTTGCCGAGGAACTTAATCTATTTTAAGTAATAAATTGCAAATATTTTAACGAAGTAACTTTCAAAGGACATCTCCAGGAAATTTCTAAGCGCAACGGTCAGGGCACATAACACCTAGTGGACCAGTGAAGAATTTTTCGATCAAAAAAAGTTTCCTTCTTACCGGAGCGGGAATTGAACCCACACTCCACAGCACAAGCGTCTAGACGACTGATGTCGCTAACCGCAAGGCCATTTGATACCCGAGAATTTTTTTTATGATTCTCGTAGTTTTTTTTGAATTAAATGTATTGTAGAAAATATTTTCATTTTTTGAGGAACTTACTTCATATTGCTCGGATTTTTTTTTGAAATTTAATAAGGAGATTCTAAGCAAGTTTTTTTTTTATGTTTTCTCAAAAATGTCTTAGGAAATTTTTCAAAATTTCCTTGGGAAATTATTTGGAAATTTCAAAATTTTCTTGGCAAATTCTTTGGAAATTACAAAAAAAAAATAATTTGTAATCTCTTCGATTTATTATTTCGAGTTTTCATATGAGTATCTATGGAATTTTCTCGAGGTTCTTTCCAAGAAAAACTTTTAGGAATTTCCCGGGAGATTTTTCGGGGTTTTCTCGGAAAAGTTTTTGGAGTTTCTTTGAAGGTTGTTAGGATTTTTTTCGATAGATTGTTAGGATATCTAACGGCAAATTCTCAAAATTCCTACAAAAATCTTCGAAATTACTACTATTTCTGCGGAATTATCACGGGATTTTTTTTCTAAATATCGACTGGAAAATACCAATCTAGCTTTACAATAATGCACAGATTTGCACAGAGTTGCACACCGATGAAATAATTTTGGCAGCAGGAGTGAAAAGTAAGACGTCTAATTTTTTATTACTTATTTCTCACTTTTAACACCTTATTTCATAATTGTTACTTCTCGTTTTTCTTTACTTGTTTCCTACATTGCACTATCATAAATATCACTTTTCATATTCACTAATGTTCAACTAAACAACATTTTACCCGTAACTATATTTCGGCAAACGACGAGTTCCGCACTAATGGTTTGTACGGCCAAATAAAATAAATCGGTTTTTCGGTCCTTTCTCCGATATCATGAAGCCTGTCAAGCTCCGGCGTTCAGACATACTGGTTGACTTCGAGCTGGCAAATTGAGAGTGTTTCATGGGCCTTGAACTGGTTTTATGAAAATCACGTGGAGGAAACAATTTAGTTTCATGGCTGTGATAACAACGAAAATATTATTTACTAGTGCGGTGAAGTCCTCCTTAGCCGTGCGGAAAGACGCGGCTACAAAGCAAGACCATGCTGAGGGTGGTTGGTTCGATTCCCGGTGCCGGTTCAGGCAATTTTCGGATTGGAAATCGTCTCGACTTCCCTGGGCATAAAAGGTAAAGCACTACCGTGTTAGGGCTTCATGATATAGCGAATGCAAAAATGGTAACTTGCCGAAACTTTATAGTTAGAATTTGTGGAAGCGCTTAATGAACACGGTTGTGAGGTGCTCTGTCCCAGTGTGGGATGTAAATGCCATTAAGAAGAAGAAGAAGAAGATGATTAATTTTATATGGCAAAACAGGTTCATAAGAAATTGGAGAAGTGGACAAGAAGTGCTTGTTGGATATATTACACCAATTAGATATCCAATCACAACCCTTTGACGTAATGGAGCAATTACTCATATGTTGAAAACTACAATCAACACGAATGAAGTCAGAAAAATACATTAAGCCTGTTTAGTGGAATGGTTAAATCAATCTAAGACGAACTAAGTATTGTCCATTGACACTCATCAGTTAATTTCAGTTAGCTTTGCAGATACGAAGCTCGATCACAACCGTAAGTCGTCTTCAGCGTCTCCTAAATCGAGTCAAGTACAAGACACTGAAGACGATCAAGCACAGTTGTGGTCGAAATACGTATTCAAAAAGATAACGAAAATTAACTGGTGGAATTAAACCGACAGTACTTAATTCGTCTTAGACGGATGAATATAAGTATTAATATTCCCATTTCCAAAAACCTAGTCCTGTTGAATTGGAAGTTAGACGTCTATCGCTAAAAAAAATTAAAATTTGCAAAGGAATTAATAATTATATGCGTAGAAAACATATGAGTACAAAGAGTGTACAAACAAAACATTGATTGGGACTTAAGCATTTGGAAATCTACGATCGCCAAAAGATTACATAGGACATTGTTTTGGCCGATCGTCAGCATCTTTTCATTTTTTCTTTCACGTTTTATTTTCACTTTTGTGAGCGATATTTCCGCTATCAAGCTCTACTGTACTGCAGTTGGAGAAAACAATTTTGAAAACATTAGCAACACAATACAGGAAAAATTAGGTTATGAATTTTGGTTATGTGAAGATGCACGTTATGTGGAAGATATTGATTTAGGAAAATCGTATTGAGGTAATCACTTTCCTTCGATGGGGATTTTGAACCCATGACCCTATAGTACGTTAGACTGGTGCTTTAACCAATTAATCTACGAATGGTTTCCGTCGGCCTTTTAGTGGTTGCTGAACGAAAGCTGGGAGATTCCAAATCGGACGGCACAGTCAAATCACTCGCAATTCATTTCTCAACTCTTACACAACCCTCGCTCTGATCAGTACAGTTGCCGATGAAGAATGTGTACAGCCGCCAGACATTCTAACATACGACGCTCCTTTCATGTGGGCGTGGAAAATACACAAGTGGAAGTATTGGCTTGAGAAATGAATTATGAGTGATTCGAATATGCGTCTAATTTGGGGAATCTCGAGCTCTGTCTGGGGTTGCTAGGTTGCGAAGTACGACGGAGGTCCTTCGCAGCTTAGTTTGTTAAAGCACCAGTCTAGCGTACTGTAGGGAAATAAGTGGTCGGAGTCCGAATGAAGGGAAAGTGGCCACCTCTAATACATTTTCCAAATCAATATCTTCTACATAACGTATATATTCACATATGAGTTTTCATAACATTGTAAATTAACGTCCAAGTCGGGTGGTTTAATCCCCGGAAATAGGTACTAATTTTGATTGAATCCAAAATTAGGTGTTTCGGAGACAATCATCCTGCAATTCAGAAAAGGAAATGAACTTGCCTCTCGAAAGCAATACCGTTTTAAATCATTCGAAAACTGCATGTAATGTGTTTCCGGTATCTGAAGTATCACTTCTGTTTAATTATTCTGTACTTCTTCTGCGCGACAACTTCAAGAACACTCATCAAATTACCTATCCAACTATACTAGTATTTTTACCTTGAATAAATAAAGTAGTGTTTATGCTACTTATATAATTAAATGTGTTTTCTTGAAAAATAGAAGAACTAAAAGACACCGAAACAATTGGACGAAGGTTTTTGAGCTTTAGTTTGTGTGAATGACCAAGCCATTTTACTTTACGGCACTTATCAAAAGTTAGGGGTACATTCAAAATGCAGAATTAATATTAATTAATTATCTTATTTAGTCACAAATATTGCATGTCCAAAATTTCAGGCAAATAAAACAGTACAAAAATAAATCAATCTTCGAATTCACGGAGAATCGTTTAAATTAGTTTTGGCCTTGTTATACTCCTTCAAGCGTAACTGTTTCATGTTAACTTGAATTTTAATACTTTTCGACAATCAGTAAAATGGAAATGGTATGGTATGGAAGGCACATTGTCTTTGTTTAAAAAACATTTGTTTTACTCAAGGTGAAAAACTCTAAAAAGCCATTGGCATCTAGGGACATGTTTTAGTTTCTTTTCCGTTCCTTCCAATTATTTCAGAACAAACGAACAATGGCAAACATGAACCATGCCAGGCCAATCTGAACAAGTTTATTACCCCCAGAAATTTCACTGCCATTGAAGTTCTTACTAAACCGGAAAACCCTCGAACAACGTTAAGCATCAACTTTTTGTTTTCTAGTGCGCCATAAGCGATCGGGTGTTCATGGCCGGATTGAAAACTGACCGCAACGGAACGGAACACAATTTACTGGGAACAATTTGTATGCTACGTGGGGAGTGTGGGACGAATCTTTGCTATCGCTGGTCGAGCTACAGCACTTGGACCTGCCGGTCAGAGCTCAGTACGAGGAAAACCGTTTGCAGGAGAGACAGACTGGCACTTCCCATGCTACATGCGGGTGGGGATTTGGTAGGTGGTGATGGGAGTTGGAGTTAGAGAGTTTAAGGTGTAGTGAAAATAGATATACAGAGATGAAAAGAAAGTAAATACTCGATTTGTGTGAGAACAAGAACCACTTGGGAAGTGGAGATTAGTTGATGTTCTACAGCACTACAGCTATGAGTGTTGTGAATTTTGGTTGGTTCTGTTCTTTCAGGTGAAATGAGGAAGGCTAAGGTGGATATATTTTACTAATGGGACTCTAAGTAAAAAGCGCAAAGGTTGCTCGTTGCCAGTCAGAAAAAATAGATATTGATTGGCATAATAATATTCCAGCGACTAAACGTAAAACAAATACGATGAACGATTACAAATTGGCACCCCTCTTGCCACAATAGACGGTTTTCCTACTCAACTTCAGATGAATAATTCTACGAATGTTTCTTAAAAAAATCATGAAGAAATAAATCAAATTGATTGATTCAATTACGTTTACCCCAAATATAAATGCAATTCTAAACGCCAATAAAATAATATATATAACAACGCCACTATTGAAAATAAAATGGATTAAAACCTTAACAATAGGAAAGAGTTGAATGAGAGAAGTATGCGCCATATAGGTTTAGAATAGTTTTAGGTAAAATGGTTCAAGAAATGACTCAATATAGCCAGTCCAGGTCAGCCAATCATTTTCAAATCCAGGCAACCCAGCAGATGAATTAAAATCATAACCTTGGTTCTTGAAACAGTTTCACAATATAGAAGGATATCCTGTGGAAGTGTAGAAGACTTTGGTATATTTTGATGCCGTTGCCATAATGGCCAGGAAGTACCGTGTCTTGACAGCTTCTTGTATTGATTGATTTGACCTTCTGTGTTTGAAGGCTTGCCTACGTCTCAAAAGCAACGTTTTGTTTATCTGCAGTTAGAAGAGTTTTTTTGGTCGATCGAGACGGCTGCCATATCTTATTAAAAGCAACAAAAAAGGTGCATTACTTGATGTGATAAAGCCCTTAGTGATGGAAAATTTTCATATTGATTTTTCTGTATCTAATATTATGAATATCATGGAATAGCACAAGCTTAAAAGTAGTTGTTCGTTAGAATGCTTCTTCCCTTCCGTTAGCTGTGAAATAGAGTAATTTCTATACCAGCTGAGCTTTTTATGTTCTGTCTATGCAATGAGTAATACAGTATTAATAGAAATACAATCACAGCAGAAAACCTCAAGAGAATTGTGGTTCACAGTCGTCCCATCGACGTCATCCTCGAGTCATATAATTTTATCAGCCCCATTTCGCACCTTCTCTAAGCAACTCGAACGGATACAGGTTTTGCCATTATCAGGAGCTTTCACCTTAATTGATAGGACCAAACGAAAAGGCAATCATCGCAGCCCAGCTTCGTCCCTCTACTCATCATCTCAGCACTGACTGCGAGGAACTGGTGCAGCAGGCCCAAAGTGCGATTCTGCACTTTGCTGACGAGCTGTGTTCTACACATGTAACAGAAGCAATCCAGCCAAGCGAGTCGAGACAGATGGACGGACGTATTGCACTTTCACCCGGCACCGACCGGCGACCTGATTGGGCGGACGATAAGTACGAGCCACAGCTGGCTACCTGACGCTACTATCCTTAAAGGTTAAAGAAGCAGTCATGTGAGCGAGTGTGTTTATTTATAGTGCAGATCTCTTGAGATCCAAGCTGAGTGGATCGACAACTGGAAGATAACGGATGACGTGCAGAATGGGTCTCCACCGCTTTGTTTATTAGGCAAGCATAGGATGGTGATAATTTATCTCCTGGAGGACTCCTGGGATGCGCACCAGCTTACGTATGGCAATATAGGAACGAGCCCTCTTCCAGTTTATAGTGCTTGAAAGTTAATCATGTACTAGGATTGTAATTGAATTATTGAACGAACTATTTCTTGGCTCAGCCCTCAGTCCGAAGATGCAGTGATCCTTTCGAGGGACGATTTATTGACTTCACGATGTCGGGCTACTTGAGGGTTGCAAGCAGAGTGCTGATTGTGCGTCAAGTGGAGTGTGTTTTTGATAGATGTGCTCACTTTAACATCATGCTGGATGATACGGGTAATTGATCCAATTAAAGGCATGAGAGCAGGAAATAAAATGAGGCTCACCAAAAATGTATTTAAAAATATTAAGTCTGATGATTGAAATGTTATACTGTTAATAGATCTTCAACTCAGAAACGTATTCAGTGTAAAATATCTTTGTATATACATTCACTTTCATCGTTTTTTCAAGGAATGCTAAACGCAATACCTACCTGCATTATTTGAAAACTGGAAGACATTCTGTATACAAATTTCCAGATTTGCGCAACATTAAAAATGGCTAACAATGGAGACGCGTGAAGAAAACATAAAAATAAACGCATTTTATGTAGATTTCAACAATGACGTTAAAGTTATTTCCAGATCAAATGCAATGGTCGCCATTGTGCAACCCGAACACTCGAATGTTTCCAAATTGCTTTTATGGAGTATTTACTCACGAAGAACTTACTTGTTATGTACTAAGCCGCCCCTTTTTGGGAGTGAAACATTTCAGGTCAACTGTAACTTCTGACACATGCCATTTTTCCTGTGCAATAGGTGTACCCTGTAGAAATGAATCGATTTTTGCATAACTTTGATTCAACTACAATTACTATGAGTGGAAAATTGTGGTAGTATGGAGAATATGAAGTTTCCGCTGTTGTGATGAAACAGAGTAAAAAATAATACATGAAATATTTTGACGAACGGGCAATGAAAATTTAGAAAAGAATTGACAATACAAAAGACTGTTTTCCATGTTTCTGCAGTAAATTCATTATATTTAGGTATAGATATTTTGTAAAAATAATGGTAACCAGTACAGATGGAAATACACATTTAATTAACGAAACCATGGTATTCTACCATTTTATCACGTCTATGTATGTGTGTATGTAAATAGGTCAAGTTCGACAACACAACGATGGTATATGAACGTTATAAAACAAATTATACAGAAACCCATTATCCAAGCAAATAATAAATTCAAAAAATACTTTTGGACTACTGACTAACTGTCCCATGGAAAAGATGATACAGCCCAATAAACAATTTCCGGAATCGAATAAGCTACAGTTTGTAAGCTAAAGAAGTCTTTTTTATGGCTGTATAAGCACTTTACCCGTCTCTCAGGCAATGTTTGTTGGGAGGTCTAAGGAAAGGTTACAGATTCCGAAAGAGAATGCTAAGATTCAGAGAAGGATTCCCCACGCACCCAGCGAAAAAAATCCTGATGTTCCGAGTGGAATATGTCAACGTATTCCGGAAAGCAAGAATCCCCCGAAATCGATAAGGAAAACCTTGCAGACTATAAATAAAAGTTCCTGCGGGATCGGAAGACAAGACCTGCGAATTTCGAAGGGAGTCTCTGCGGATTCCCAATATCAGTGGAATCTGAAGCGGAATCCATGCGGGTCCCTTAGTGGAATTCATGCGTATTCCGGAAAGGAATCTCTGCCGATGCCTAAGAGGAATCCCTGCAGATTCCGAGAAGAGATTTCTTGCGGATTTCGGAAAGGGAATGCCTGAGGATTCCGAAGGAAAATCACCACGGATTTCCGAAGGGGTATTATTGCGGATTCCGGAGGGAATCTTTGTGGATTCCAAAGCGAAATTTCTTCGCATTCCGAAGAAAAATCCCTACGTATTGTGAAAGCAAATCACTTAGGTAGTATCCAAGAAGGGAATCATGCATGATTCTAAAGAAAATCCCTGCGGATTCTGAAGGAAATCCTTTGCGGATTTCCGAAGGGAATCGCTTTTGTAGATTCTGGAAGGGGAATCCTTTACTGCGGATTCCGAAGGGGAATCCTTTGCGGATTCCGAAGGGGAACCCTTTGCGGATTCCGAAGGGGAATCCTTGACGGATTCCGAAGGGAATCCTTGCGGATTCCGAGGGAATCCTTGCCGGATTCAGAAGGAATCCCTCGGCACTGGGTTCCGGGAAGGGGAATCCTTACCCTTGCCCAGTTCCGAAGGAATCCTTTGCAGGATTCGAAGGAATCCTTATGATTCCGAAGAATCCTTGCGGATTCCGAAGGGAATCTGCAGATTCCGGAGGGGATCCTTGCGCGATTCCCGGAAGGAATCCCTTGCGGATTCCGAAGGGGAATCCCTTGCGGATTCCGAAGAATCCTTGCGGATTCAGAAGGGAATGCTCGCAGATTCCGAAGAGGAATCCCTTGCGGAGTTCGGGAAGGAATCTTTGCAGATTCCCGGAAGGGGAATCCCTTGCGTGATTCCGAAAGGGGAATCCTTTTGGATTCCCGGGAAGAGAATCGCTGCGGATCTCCAGAAGAGCGGTCCTTGCAGATTCCGAAGAGAATCCCCTGCGGATTCCGGAAGGGGAAATCTCTTGGATTCTGAAGGTAACCGCGGATTCCGGGCGAACTACCGTGATTCCGGCGTAATCCCCTGCGGATTCCGAAGGAATCCCTGCGATTCCGAAGGGAATCCTTGCGGATTCCGGAGCAACCTGTGATTCAAGGAATCCTACCCAGATTCGAAGGGAATCACTGCGTGAGTCTCGAAGTGGAGTCTCCTACTTAGTCTCCGAAGGGGAATCCCTGCAGTTCGAAGGGAATCCTATAGTTCGAAGGGAATCCTGCCCAGTTCCGAAGGGAATCCTGCAGATTCCGAGGGGAATCTGCGGATTCTCCGAGGAATCCCTGCGGATTCCGAAGGGGAATCCTGCCGGATTCCGAAGAGGAATCCCTGCGGATTCCGAAGGGGATCCTGCGGACCTTCGAAGGGAATCCTGCGGATTCCGAAGGGAATCCCTGCGGATCTCCGAGGGGAATCCTACCCCAGGTTCGAAGGCGAATCCCTGCAGATTCCGAAGGAATCCTGCGGTTCCGGGAAGAGAATCCTCACCCGGATTCCGAAGGGAACTCCTGCGGATTCGAAGGAATCCCTGCGGATTCTGAAGGGAATCCCTGCGCGATTCCGAAGGGGAATCCTGCCCAGTTCGAAGGGGAATCCCTGCCAGCCAGATTCGAAGGGAATCCTGCAGTTTCGAAGGGAATCCCTGCGGATTCGAGGGCCTACGGATTCGAAGGGAATCCCTGCCAGTTCGAAGGGGAACTCCTGCGGATTCCGAAGGGAATCCTGCGGTTCGAAGGGAATCCTGCGGATTCCGAGGGGAATCCCCTGCGGATTCCGAAGAGAATCCTCAAAGTGATTCGAGGAATCCCTGCAGTTCGAAGGGAATCCTGCGGATTCGAAGAGGAATCTCTGCGGATTCGAAGGGGAATCCCTGCGGATTCCGAAGAGGAATCCTACGCGATTCCCGAAGGGGAATCCCCTGCGGATTCCGAAGGGAATCCTGCAGTTCCGAAGGGGAATCCTCGCGGATTCCGAAGGGAATCCTGCGGATTCGAAGGGGCGAATCCTCTGCGGATTCCGAAGGGGAATATCTGCGGATTCCGAAGGGGAATCCTCGCGAGTTCGAAGGGAACTTCCTGCGGTTCTGAAGGGAATCACCTGCGGATTCCTGAAGGAATCCCTGCGGATTCCGAAGAGGAATCCTACTCGCGAGATTCCTGAAGTTCGAAGAGATCCTGCGGATTCGAAGGGAATCTCTGCGGATTCCGAAGGGAATCTGCCCGGCTTCCGAAGGGGAATCCTGCAGGATTCCGAAGGGAATCCCTTGCGGATTTCGAAGGGAATCCTGCGGATTCCGAATCCTGCGGATTCCGAAGGGGAATCCCTGCAGATTCGAAGGGGAATCCTGCGGATTCCGAGGGATATCCTGCGGATTCCGAGAGGAATCTTTGCAAATCCAGTGATTCTGAAGGGTAATCTTCTGGATTGAAGATGATAACAGGATTCCGAAGGGTAATTCCTACGTATTCCGAAGGGGAATCTCTACGTATTCCGAGAAAGAATCCTTGCGGATTTCGAAGGAAAATGCCTGCGGATTCCGAAGAGAAATCCCTAAGGATTTCGGTATGATGTGGATTCTGCTGGGGAATTTCTGCGGATTCGAAAGAAGATTCTCTGCGGATTTTGGTAGGGGAACCACTACGGTTCCTGAAGAGGTTATTCGGCGGATTAGAAAAGAATATTCTCAGCAGGTTTCGGAAAGGGAATACTTGCGCATTATTCCGATGGGAAAACTCCTGCCGGAATAATGAAAAGGGGATTTCTGCGAATTCTGAAGGGGAATTTCTGAAGATTTCGAAGGGGAAACCCCATAAATTTTAATAAGAGATTAATCGTTCCGAAAAAGTCTCCCTGTAGATTTCGAAGGGGAATCCATAAGAGAAGAGCCTACAAATAACGAAGTGGAATCAACGTTTTTCGTAAAGCGGGGACTGCTTTATTTCCGCTACATATTCATAAAAAAATGCAGAATTGTAAGCAACTTTTCAAGGAAGTTGTTATGAAATTCAGTACCTTGACATCAGAATCATACATTTTGCATCAATGCTTTCCGGATATTTATTTGCTTTTAGAAATATATAAAATCCTCAAATTCAAACTTTCTCTTTTATATCCGCCATGCGGACCCTCCCACGATTTACATAATTTTGTTATGCACTATCTCCAAAAGTCCAAAAATTTCCTAAGGACTGAATCAAAATTCAATAGGAATTTTGAGAACTGCTGAATTTATCAGTAGTAATATCGAAGAAATCTGTGCCAAAATTAAGGTACATACATAACCTTGATTACTTTCGACTGTGATTGATTATTGACGACGGTATTTTTCCACTACCGTATCGCTCACCCTGTACCACTGGAGTTTCCTGCAAATTTGTTCTTAAATGTTGACAAGATACATACAATATGAATATGTATTTCATGTAGGTGAACTGTTCATCAAGATTTACAATACTAAACAAGATCGAAAGTTCTGAATACCCGAACACCCGGCCATGCAAAGACAATATAACATCGAAACTATGTATTAACTACTCCACAAAACAACCACGTAACAGCTTTTGCAATGCTCTCCCTGGTATGATTATGATAAACACGGAAATGTTTTTCTGACGAGTTCAGAACGAAAAGTTGAACACTTGTATCTAATCTACTTGAAGCCGTTTCTATTCCATGCTGCCGGAGACCCTTATCGTTTAATTTCATGACTAATGTAACTGTGGCTAATCACCGCTTCCACTAAATATATCCATTATTATAGTTTACTTACGCGATCTTCTCTGAGGCGACCTCCACGGAACGTCATCGTCCAGTTCGTCGTCGCTTTCGTTATCCTCGCCGTCGATACCGTCCTCACCCGATGATAACTGAACGAGGACGACGTGAACATATCCGGTACCGGCGGTAGAATCCGAAGGCCTCCGACTCCTTAGAAAGTACAATTTCCGCTCCGTCAAATGTTGCTCCACATGCGTTCAGACTCGCATCTTACCTCGCCTCTGGTTGAGAATGTCCGGGCTGAGCAGGTTGGGATTATTGTTGCTGGGAATCTCTCCAGATGGTTGGCTGTCGTGATGGCCGGCGGACCCAGCTGCGTCGACGACGGGATGGTGGCCGTGGCCGGCGACGAGGGCTCCTTGAGGTTCGTCTTCGAGTCCGACACCGTGATGGCGTTGGTGTTTGGAACCCGAGTTGGAAGCGTTGCAGTCTCGGTGGCAGGTGGCTGCATCGAAAGTAGATGACGAGTTGATAGAGCGGGTGAAAAACGTGATTGGTTAGGCTGAATTGTTGAGTGAACATTCGAGCGACTATCAGTTTTAATACCGGTGGGTAATTGTTTTCCAGATTAAAGCGAGCGAAATATATACGCCTCATAATGAGTTAGGGTGCTCCAATGTTGCTCATTTAACGTATAGTTCCTATCAAACTAAGATTTCGATGAAATGTAAGTTCTCATAAGAAATAAAAGTTGCGCAACGCATAATTTCTCATTTCATAAAACGTTCGACTTTTCAAACTTATAAAACTACAGAAAACGTTAAAGACAATGCAGAGCGAACTTGAGCATAAAGGTATAGAATAAATTAACGAATTACATTGAACAGTTTGAATTTTGTGTTTTTGAACTTCTGGACCGTTAAAATAAAAAAAACAAGTCTAACAAAAGATGTTGTAAATTTATGGCAAATTGGAAATTTTTGGAAACGTCGAAGTATTTGTTTCGCTGCTTTTCAAAGCTTGATCGATTCTGATAAATTATCGACGATTTATGACAGAAATGGATGTATTCACCGTGCGAAAAATAGAGAGACCAGGGTGAGGGAAAAGATAAAAAATCTAGCTGACGAGAAGGCGTGCATCGTGATTATTATTTTAAATTTATTATTAATTTCATCGTTGACATATAAGCCGTTATTGACTTGGATGGGAAATGCACTGAGCTTGGGACTGCAACTGGAACTGGAGGTGGTGCGTAATTGTATATGAAGGGTTGAACTGTGAAATGCGTTTAATAACGAAATGAAAAGCTTAATCATACGTGACAGCCTTCCATATTTGTTTCTACAGGATTCGTTAATCGATTATTGGTACATTTTCCGAAACGCCACCGGTGGCTTCTGTATCGGATACTCCGGCTTTATAAGAAACCCATCGGCATGTCATGTACCTTGGCGGTATGTGCGGCAGTAAATGCTTGTTCATTATCAACGGACACTTAATCGGATGTTGGCTCAGTGGATAGATTAATTTCGAGAAATCAAGCATTATAGAACAGCAATTCTGATGACATATTAGCCTTGTTCAATGATAATTCGAAGCAGGAGCGAGCTGGTCACTTTCAAAGCATGTTTATGTTAATAATTTTCCAGGTTAACGTTTTTTGCATTAGTACTCGTAGCTCACGGGATACGATGGTGGCTAAGAATACGTAGCCCGGGCAGAAGCCATGAACAGAATAACAAATCATGATATGGATATGGACTTGCTTGATGTAAAGAGATGAAAGGACGAGCAACAGCATCCATGATAATGATCATTTATTACAAATAGCATAACATGATATCCTCATGATATTTTAGGTGCAAAACATTGATATTGTCGTTTGATCTTTATCTCTTGCCCATAAAAAATTTATCTCTTGTCCATATCAAACATATCCATATACTTTTTGCTATCTTCTCAACATTTGATATTATTGAGCTATTTTCGTCTACTCGAAACCAACAGATAATTAGGTTAAAGGTTAAAGACTATTATTCTTCCATTTACTTCCACTATTAGCGAAGTAAAATGGAAGAATATAGTCTTCTAACCTTGTAGCATTTCCCTAAGACGCTCTAAAATAATTAATCACAACAGATGGCTGTCTGATTGGGACCTAATGTGAGCGTCGTCGATATAAATTCGCAGTTTTTGTTTGAGGTAGGACTACGTCTGTATTTTCTATACTAGGGGTGCATTTGCGATTGCGAATATGGCAAAAGCGTCAAGAAAATATGATAGACTTTGAACGTTAATATCTCAGTCGTTTCTTGACAGTGCTGTAGTTGTGAACTAAAAGCTAGTTAGTCGGCGAAAATTGGGGTGTTACCACACACATAGGCAATAGAGGGGCATACACTAAAAATAACTCAAATACAGGAAAAATTGAAAATGGTTTTCAATTGTGAGAAAATGGTTTTCAATGGCAGAAAGTGAGAACGTCATAAAGCGCCTTCCAAGACCAAAATAAAATCTACAACCACAAATCATAAATAAAGACCCAGGTACTGAAGCATTGAGCAATACATCAGAGGGTTGGTGGGGGATGCTTTGTAGTTGCCATTTGCCATACTCCTAGGTGCAGGGGCTTATGGAGTGTCAATTGGCCCATGATGAATACCAGTGAAGTCCTGATTATCAGGCATTCTGGCCGTGTTAACGATAAGATATCGCAGTAATAGTAATTGGATTTTATAATATTGTGAAAGCGATTGATGGCAATGGACATTCTACTATTTTAGAGGCCGGTGACCCTGACTTGAATCGGCAGGTTGGCTAATGGCTAGCCTGTCTTCCACTGCCCGTCCGTGGCGAGCCTTGCAGCACGCTGTCTAATCCTGGCACCAAGATTTTCCTGCTGGGTGGGAGTTTCTGACTTGCGCTGATATGGCTCTGAACATGTAAGTATAAACCAATGCATGAACACCTTGCATACCGATAGGCATGCAAAGATAACCATGGGATATTTGAGGCGACTACTCCTGTAGGATTCAACGACAGCCACAGGGGGCCTAACAATAATGAGTGATTCAAAAATTAATCATTAATTAATAGCCCAAGAGTTTCCCCAGCAGTGATGGGGTATAGCCCTATAAACACACTCGACAAGTGACTACAGGATGCGGGTGGTCGCCGAGCATCTCGATAATATCATCGGTTCATGAGTGCAAGGCAGAACCTTGTAGCGGCCAGGAAATTTGCAAGTAATTTATCAATATTAAACATTAATATTCTGTAAATATTGGAAATAGTTGTAAATTGATCGGTGGCATAAACTACAGATCGCCAATAGTTTAGAATAGCATATCCCTTAACATAGGCAAGCGGGCATTTAACCAATTAGCCAAGCTCTCCAAGGTCGAGGCTATTTGTTTTTCGGATAAGTTGGGAGAGGAAAGCAGCACAACTTTCGTGTCAATTATCCATCGTGCCAATAAGGTCACGATCGTACACGAAGGGAGTCGGGAAATGACGTATTTCCGGTTGTGTCCGAGCCCACCTTCCTTGATCTGAGGACTCACGGGCTCAATCATTTCGTCCGTGATCATCCAATAAGTTGGAAGTGTCCGCGTTTGTCAGTTATTATTGCGATTGTTCTAAAGTATGTGCTACTGTGATTTTAAATGTAATTATTTAATAAATTATTGTTCGTTCCTTAGCAATTAGGCAGAAAGCGTGCGTTTAGATTTTGTGTGCGACAGTAGACAGAGAGAACCTATATCAAAGGTAAAGTTTTGCTCTAATGTGATAATGTGTTCGTGCTCAAGTGTTTGTTCGGCCAGATTGGCTTGATATCCTCCCACCCGCAGCAAACTATCGCACCCAAGCGCGACGAAACCACCCCCCCCTTTTTTTTTCTTGAGCAAGGGTAAACGGAAATCTGCAACCAATCACCTGAGGAGGTTAACTCAGGTAGCGTGGGGATGGGTATGTCATGTAACTCTTACCCGACCCACTAAAACCAAAAACTTTCACCAGTCCTTATCCCTCGGCCCGCAATTTAGCAATACATCAGGGGGATTATCAAGAACGCTCACGCTTATGCTAACGCACTTGACGTCAATACACACACAACATCGACTTCAAGGGTGGCTACCTCACCACCCGTCGATCGCAAGCTATGATAGTAACCCAACGGTCCATATCATAATCTCACAATGTTGGAGATGAGCACCCCGACAACAACCACCGCGCGTGAACCGCAATGACCTCTATATCTACATACTGAGGTCCCCGCAGCCCACCCGCGACATGTTGGTTGTCGGGGTGAGCAAATGTTCACTGCATCACAGGTGCCCTACTGCACTCGTTGATTTTGTTCAAGACGCCACCACCGCTGCAGTTTCGACATAATCTGTTGAGATGCTGTGTTCACCGCATTCCATATAGCTTCTTCCAGGCACATCCTCTCGACGAGGTTGTCCGGGGTTGTATCCATACCACTAATAAGCAGCATGGTATTGCGTTCTACCTCGAATCGCTTGGGCATGCGAACATCACATGCTCTGCCGATTCTACCTCACCTACACATTCAGGACACTCCGCAGAATCTGCGAAGCCAAACCTGTGTAGGAATTGCTTAAAGCAGCCATGTTCAGACAACACCTGTGTTAGGTGGAAGTTGACTTGACCATGTTTCCTATCAACCCAGTTGGACACATCTGGAATCAGTCTGTGGGTCCAACGACCTTTGACTGCGGTGTCCCATGCTCTTTGCCATTTGAGCAACGAAGCTGCTCTCTTGACACGTCGCACTTGCACCGAGTCCCTTTCGTTGTAGCACTCCACATCCTCCTCTAAGAGTGTGTCGATCGGCATCATTCCAGCTGTAACGCACACCGCCTCATATGATATGGTGCGATATGCGCTCGCGACGCGTAACCCGACTAGAAGGTCATATCAAAATTATATCATCCTATGTTATTATGTTATACTAAATTTTTATAACAAAATTTGTTAGAAACTTGGTGCAGGATGTTGTTAAAATATCTAAATTTCTATCAAAAACTGCACTACTGGAAACAAAAAACTATCCAATTTTGTTACAATTTTATCATAAAAATAACATATTTTGTTAAAAATTTATAACAGAATCAGATACAAAATATATTGTTTCTGTGCAGTTGGAATTTTTACAGGTCGTGAGAGGTCTCTAGATTGTCATCAACAATCACATTTATTTTTTGGCTGGACAAGAATATTTTTCGATAACATGAAATTAACAACATTACAAATAAGGCAACCTTCTCAAATTATTATATCAACGTTGTGGTATATCATATATATGGCTGGGAGACTTTGCTACATCAATTTTAATTGCCTACTGTTGGGCAATTCGGTGTTAAGCATTTTCAAATCATATTATGATATAATCCTGTTACAACATTTGAAAGATAATGGCTACTGAGAACAAAATTGCCTTATCAAAATAAGTTATAAATATCACAATATGTTAAAATTGTGTTCAATTCTTGTTATGCTCTTCTAGTCGGGAAGCACATCAGCCGGTGTACTCTGATCAATTTCTTTACATTGTACTCGGCTTTTAGTGCTACGGCCCATGCCGGCACGCCATAACGGATGATAGACAATGCTACGCCAGCTATCAGCCTACGCACTTGACTATGCACCGCCGATCTGTTGGACATCATTCGTGATAAAGATTTTATCGCCAATGAAGCCCGCTGACATGCATAATCGACGTGGCTCGTAAAATTGAGCTTATCATCGATCATCACGCCCAGATGCTTGAGAAACCTCACGGAGTTAACTGTGCAGGTCCCTACTCTTATCCTAGCCTGTTGCAACCCATGAGGGTTATGGACTACCACGACTTCCGTCTTGTGGTGTGCAAGGGATAACCGTCTCGAGTTGAGCCATTCCTCCACTCTGCCAATCGCGTATGAAGCCTTCAATCTAACTTCGTCGAGAGTGTCACCTGCTACTTCTAGCATTACGTCATCCGCGAAGCCTTCTATCTTCACTCCGGCCGGGAGACTTAGGCGTTATACTCCATCGTACATAATATTCCACAGAACCGGTCCGAGGATCGATCCCTGTGGAACACCCGCGACACTACGATCGACTTTGACCAGCATCCGTGTCGTATATCAGCACCCTGTTCTGAAAATAACTTTTCAGTATCCTGACCTGGTAATCCGGAACTCTCAATCGGTGCAGGGAGTCAGCAATTGCTGCCCAGCTAGCATTGTTGAACGCGTTTTTACATCGAGTGTAATCAACGCGCAGTACCTAATACCTCTTCTGTTTAAACCTCTCGCTATCTTAGCCGTATCCGTTACCGCTCGAATGGCTTCGATGGTAGAACGGCCCTTACGGAAGCCATACTGGTTGCTAGATAAGCCACCAGCACACTCTGTATAAGCCGACAATCTATTCAGAATGACCCTCTCTAGCAGCTTTCCAGCTGTGTCGAGTAGGCAAATTGGTCTGTATGCCGAAGGATCCCCTGGCTGTTTGCCAGGCTTCGGTAATAGCACCAATTTCTGCCGTTTCCATCGATCTGGGAAGTTTCCTTCGTCCATGCATCTCTGGAGGCAGCTCCTGAACATATCTGGATTGGCAAGAATGGCGTGTTTAAGGGCCAGGTTTGGGAATACCATCCGGGCCTGGCGCCTTATTGAGCTTAAGTTTTCTTGCGGCTACGATAAGCTCTTCGTTGGTCACTAGCGGTACCACGTCGACTGACTCAGTATGGTGTAGCGGGCCAGTCCGATGGTCCATGTGTCGGAAACAATCCCTCTACTATACTGGCTAACAGCTCTGGGGATCTTTCAGGAGGTGTGCTATTGGTCCTAGACATCACTATCATGTATGCATCATCCCACGGGGTGTCATTCGCCATCCTGCACAGCTGTTCGAAGCAGGCTCGCTTGCTACATTTAATCTCGTAGTTCAGGGCTCTGCTCGCTGTCCGGAATACCCCTCGTCTATCGAGTCGCTCAGCGTCTGTTCTAGCCCGTCGCAAACTTCTTTTAGCTTTAAGACAGGTTCTACGAAGATCTGCAATCGTGTCAGACCACCAGTACACTGGTTGTCGATTTCTAGGGCTGGGTCTTCCTTGGCATCGCCACGTCGCAAGCACGTGTAAGTACTTCCGTCAGGTCGTTACCGCTTAGTCCTGTAGTCCTACTCTCCCAGCGCAGCGCCTCCACCAACAGCTCTTGATTGAACTGTGAAGTGCGCCATCCGGGATCCGTTGCACCACCTCTTCTCGTCGTAGTTCTCCGGGTATACTCGACCATAAAACGTACTTCCTGATGGTCGCTAGAAGTATGACCCTCGTGGACCATCCATCCCGGTTCTTCAGTCCATCCTGCGCTGCAGAAGGTGACGTCGATACATGAATCACCGCTCGGTCCTCTGAACGTTGGCACTTGACCTTCGTTCAGCAGAACTACGTTCAATACCGCTAGTGACTCTAGCAGGATATGACCTCTAGCGTTAGTAAAACCGGGAACCCCAGTCCACTGCCCACGCATTGAAGTCACCTGCTACAACTACTGGTTTAAGGCCAGTTAGTTTCGCCGCAAGAATATCAACTACCCTAGTGTACTGCTCTATACTCCATCTAGGAGGACAGTAGCAGCTACAAAAGTAAACACCGTTTACCTTTTGCTATGACGAAACCCTCATCGTCAGGAGAAGATATTATCTTCTGGATGGGGTAGCGCCCACAAGTCCAGATTCCCCACCATACCGGACTTGTCCGCAATCTAGCTGCCGTTTCCAGCAGGGATGCAGTATGGGTCAGACAGCAAGGCAACATCAGCTTTACACTCGATAACCGACTGTTGTAGCAGCAGCTGGGCCGCCTCGCAGTGGTTCAAGTTTAGCTGTGTTACTTGCATGTCTGGACCCTTCTAGAGGCCGGACAGGTCTGCGCACCGGTGAGATGCCTCTTGTCTGCCCCCCTGTAGGACATATCAGGCATCTCGGTGCAGCCCTGGCAGGTGCGAGCCTGGTGGTTTTCGGCTCCGCACCTACGGCACAGCTTACTACGGTCAGGTCCCTTACAGTCATAGGACTTATGACCGTGGCCAAGGCACCTGTAGCAGGCCTGATTGGGTTGGCTTGTGCTCAGCGAGCACACCGACCAACCACCTTCAGTTTTACCTTATCCAGCACCTTCTTGGCCTCAGCCATAGGTACTTGGAATGAGGCAACCTGCATTCCCGCAAAGCCTTTGCGTAACCGAATCGCGGATTCCTGGATCTTGACATTACACCGATCCTTCAGTGCGTCTACCAGGTCTCCGGCTTCGGTTATTTCATCCATGCCCTTGCACTGGATGTTCAGGACTGGGCACAGGGCTCTAACCTGGACCCTGTCACCCAGGACCTCTTCCGTCAACTTTTATACTCAGAACTCTTCCGAGTAGCATCCCACTTCAAGACGAGAATCATCTCGCCTTTGCGCGTTCTTCGGATGCAGTTGACATCCCCTCCTAGAATAGAGAGCTTCTCGGTGCCTCTCATAGTCTTTAAGACTTCGGCGTAGCTTTTATCGTCAGCCTTGACAATGATCGCTCCACCTCTATCCTTCCGCTTGCCACTCCCACTAGAAGGCGCACCCTTTTTCTCACGGGCTCTACCCTTCTTGGCGGTGACTGGATCCTTTCCCTTGGTCGCACTCCTTGCGACCTGCTGACGGCTTCTTTTCGCCTTTTTAGGATTCACTACCTTTGTCCATGGTAGATCTTCCTCCCGGCGGTCCTCCGGTATCTTCCTAGGTGGAGGTACCATTTTCCTCTCGGTCTCCACTCGGACCTTTTCTACGGTCCGTGCCGAGGCTTTAATAGCTACTTTCAGGTCCGCCTCCTGCGTGACCCTACTTAGCTTAGGAGTTGCTCCGCTGTTAGCCATACGCCGTTTGTTCTGCAGTCTGGCTCTCCGCCAGCTGCTTCCCATCAGTAAAGAGACGAATCTTCGATCCGGCCTCTTCCCTGGCCTTTATCGCCTGGCTCACTGCCAATTTCTTCTCCTCAGTAAGAATGCGGATCTTGTGCTCCGCCTCCTTACTGGCTTCCAGCAAGGACTTCCACTCCGACTTCGTCTCCACGACTAGACTAGAGCGCAGAGGGTCAGTACGGCCTGTTTCAAGTCCTTACTAAAAATTTACTCGGTTGTCCAGGAAGGACATGATTACGTCCGAAACGTCCGTAATCACTTCCATCGTCTGGGCTCCATCCTCGCCGTGGTTAGTCATCACCGAGTTAATGACTTTGGTCAGAGTGGGGCCGTCCATCTTAACATCCACCGGCACCTCTTCCGACCCTCCACGTGCTCCGCCATCGCCTCACCCCGGCGATCTTTGGGGTGACCGATCAAGGCCACTGCGCCTGGCGAAAGGGTTCTCCTTGTCGCCATTCGCCTCACCTCCCTCCTTCGCCGATTTTGTAGTTTTTAATAGGTTACTCATGTCTGTTGGGTCCCCCTTGCGGCTGCTGTCGAATCCTGTTGGTGTAGTCGCCTTCGCGATCCCATGGTTATCTATATATACCTTGCGGCATGCAGGAGGCCATGCGAGGTTGACACTTTCGTGTTCAGGAGCCAGATCAGCGCTAGTCAGGAAGGAGCATCTGAGTTTACGCCCACTCAGCTACCAGCTGAGCCACAAGATTGTACCGCGTGCCACAAGGCCTGCCACGGTTTTAGGGACGGAAGACAGCCTGGCCATTAGCCCATTCGCCGTTTCCAGGTCGGTGTCACCCAGCCTTACTAAGAGAATAGAATAACCTCGCGTTCACAATATCTCAATATCCAAAAAACAAGACCAATAACATGCAACCAGTATACCATAATCAGGATCTTACTGGGATCAATCCTGATGTGCCAATGGCACTCCCTGGGCTTGTGCTTTTGAAGCGGCACACAGTCGCTTTGATAGAGTCTGCTAACGGGCACTTGTGGTTTTTTGGGAGGGATTTTAGCAGAGCCCACTGCTAAATCCCACACGCCCTAGGCAGTTCTCCCTGACTCACAGACAGCTGGGGAGGGGTCGTCAAGCCCTTGGACATGGTCCCTGCTGCCCCCACTGGTCACGTTTGGTCTCAAATATGCACTTCAGACGCATTAATGCTCTTTGATAAGCACTTGATCCAATATGAACGCCTCGACAGGTCAAGTTTGGACTCAAATTTTCACTGCAGGCGCCTACATGCTGGTCAATGTTTGGAGTCGATTTTGCACTGCAGGCGCCTCCCTGCTGGTCACGTTTGGACTCAAATTTTCACTGCAGGCGCCTCTGTGCTGGTTGATAAATACTTGTATAAACGCCTCTGACAGGTTATGTTCGAGCTCAAATGTGCACTATATGAATACTTTTTGATGCGCAGATTGGTTTTCAAATATGATTTTACATCACATTCTGTATGTAAACAATTAGTTCATTTAGAATCATCTATAATTTTAATAGATAAAATTTTTGTGGATCACATCATATCCGGCAACGGAAAGTGCTTCACATCGTCTTTTTTGCATAAATTAAGTAAGTGTTAATGTTACAATATAAATGATACACCGCTCTAGCATCAAAAAAAATTAAATTATAATTTTGAAAATAAAAATTAACTCGAAGCAAAATATAAAGCTTGTTAGTCGCCGACTAACCCCGACCCCCCGCAACTACAGCACTGATTACGACCCTACGACGAAAATAGGATTAAGTCAAACAATCAGTCAAATAAATAAATAAACTTTCAAGGAAATATCATCTTTGAGAATGTGAATTTAATTTGAGAAACATAAAATAAACTGTCCCATCCCATCCAAGGCTTATCTACCAAGATTCTCCATATTTTTCGCAATGGTACCCATTCATAAACACAAAACGAACTGATACTGCCAAATGCGTAATTTATCAGAATCGATGAGATGCAATTAAACTGAAGATAATTGGAACGACAACTGTTTCGTCGTTACACGGATCAATGAATCTGCAACAAAGCATTGTTCTACATTCTCAACTACTTTCACCATGGTGACATCATGTGAGTGGGAAGTGGGTGGTGCTGCAAAGTTTGATCTGTGGACCACGGCCTGAGGTGGTTTTAGTTCGATTTCGAGAGTATGCCGAGTTGAGTGATTGGTGTGGATGTGACTTTGGTGCGGGTATGAATTGAGAGTGGGGCTCAACTATACACGTATTTACACTACTGAACAGTGCTTCTAATATCTAAATTTTTCTAACTCTAACTCGATATAAACTGAGCATGACAAGAGCGTGAATTATCTAATCGGAAATGTAGAGATATCAGACAGATATACAACGGATTGAAACGATAAGACACGGCAAATGGTGAATACAGGACTTTGGATCGGCGAAGCTTTTGTGCTCGGTTGAGTGATCGCAGGGGAGCAGGTTCGAAAACGATCTATCAGATACCTATTCTGCACTAGTTGGGGTGGCTCATCTGTGTAAACTTTCAAAGCAGGTTTAGTAAGTCGGGGTGTGGAGGACGGAAAAAAAGTCAGACGAATTACATTTCGCATTACAAGTTCTCTTATAACTCGTTTATCGTATTTAAAACTCGAAATTCGTTTCAATTGCTTGAAAACGCGAAGATTATTCATATAGGATCGATCACTTTTTTACGATGCCTTGAAAATCCTAGATTTTTAATTTTTATTTGTTCCACTCAGTTATCCAATTCGAAGTTACTATGCAATACATAGTGGTACTCATATGGTTAGTTGAGTTATTCATCTAGCTGACTTCCCGAACATAGTCTAACACCATGTAGTGCATATAGTGAACATATTTTGATATTGACATTTATATGAAATCATAATTTGTATTCAAATTTTGATCTTCGTATTCGATTATATATTTTGATTTTTCTTTCTTATTGTCCTTGATTTCACAACATCAAAATAAGTTATCGATTTTATTTCAATCTTTTGAAAGTTTGATAATATGATTTGTTATTAACGGGTATACCCCGTTAGGCATAAGTACTTTAGGCACAATGGACGATAGGCATAAAATGACCCAAAGAACAGCCTGTGATATAAAGAAGGCAGAATTATGCCTAACGTCCATTTTGCCTAACGTACTTATGCCTAACGTCGCGGACTCGTTATTAACTTGTAAATACGTAATTCATCTGGTCTGGAAAAAAAAATATAACGAAAACCTCCGATGCAAATCCCCAAATGTGAGAGAAGATCAAAATAGCAGGAAAAGTCATTAATCAGTTACAGAGGAAGGAGAAGAAAAAGAGTAATATCATAAGTGTGATTAGGGAGCAAAAAAGAAAACGAAAGTTGGTAAACAAGACTGGAAATCTTCCAGAAACCATGCAGCTTCTGTCGGGTGTCACACTCACGCACGGCCAGTGTCAAGACGTCACTGTCCAGCACGATGGGGGGATTGTTATTGTAGCGCGGCGGCGACCCGGGACTGTCCGAGTTGGTCGAGTGCATGCTCGGACTATGGGGTACGCGTACGCAGACCGAGGGCACTGGGGCCATTGGTGGAATGGTCGCGCTGTTCTCTTCTTGGTGGTGATGGTGATTATTGTTGTTGTTGTTGTTGTTATTGTTGATTGCCGGTACTGTTGCAGAATCAACGGGAAAGAATGTTTACGATTACGGGGTGTCTGTGTTTGGCGGAAATCAAAACGTGACTATACAAACTAATGAGCTGAAAAAGTCGAAAACCATGCAATTTTTAGCTCCTAGGCTCGCGATCAAATCAATCCCAAAATGATGAACCTACATTGCTGGTTAAGGGATGTAAGTAAAAAAATAGCTTACAAAGCACCGCGCTGTAAATCGCGTTTATGTACAAATTACACAGTTTTAAGGCACCTCGTGATGTAATGTCGCTTATATGCCACTCTTTGCTATCTCAACTGTTGTTCGCCACTACTATTTCGAATAGAAATACACCGAAAGCAATCGCTTTTAATAGCAGGTAAATAACACCAGGCAAACGTGATAAAAACTGTTATAAACTACAATAACTTCTGTGTTTTCTGTTCTAGTGTAAATATGTTGGTCAAAGGGTTTCTGTAGCAAGTAGCAATTCGTCATAAAAAGAGAGGACAACATTTTGAGGCAATTACCGGGGGTTAAAGGGTTAGTTAGATAAATGTTTAAGTATCCTAAATTGTTAGAAACTTAACGAATAATGGTGAACAATGTCAAATAACTAACGATAAAGGAATTATCAGTCGATTTATATTCAAAGGAACAACATAGTGTCGGCAACTCAACTCAAAACGACGACGAAGATAAGATTGAGGGGTCAAACTGGGCATCATCAATTCAAGCGATCAACTTAGTGGTAAACTATCAAACGCTAGCAATCAAAACGCTTAAAATGACTTACCCTCCTTCGGAGGCTGGTCGGGGCTTTGAGTTTGATTCTGATTGACCACGAAGGCGGAATTTTCCTCCTTGGTGATGCTCATGTAGTAACATGTGTCATCCTTCTTCATGATATGTCGGGGTCCTGGATTCAGCAGAATCGTGTCCTCGTAGAACTCAGGTAACTCGGCAGGTCTAACACCAACTAAGGCAACGCCGTATCTGCGCATTGAATTTCAAAGTACATTGTCTTCATGAGGCAAGCAATCTACCCGCGAACCAAATACTCACTTCCTATGTGAATGAAAACTAGCGTAGGTGAAGCTCTTTCCTTCGTACTCGCCGAAGAACCGACTGTCACCAAGCACGATATGGTAAATTTCATTTCCGGAACATTTTCCGTACAGTCGGTGCCACTCCTCCGCCGACTGCTGACCTTCCCTGTTGGGGGAAGAAAACATAAAACATGTATCAATGCGAGGTCGAGCAGCTGCCGCATAATTGACGGCGAACACTTCTAAAGAATGGTACAAAAATAGCCACACAGTCAGTGTGCCAGAGCCGGTACTTACTGTCCCCTCGAAGTGTGCAACAGGAGTGTCACCAGGGTACTCGCCCCCGGGCAGGTGCAGTTGTTTGCTAACAACGCGTATTTAAACTCGTCCTCGCAAACGACATGCTCGGCGAACTTGACGTGCAGCTTGTTCTCTGGTCTGGAATGCAAATAGGGAAATAGGTGCTATTAGTCATTATGTTCAGTCGGGACAGCCGTCGTAAATGTTCGCGCTGATTTTTGTTATATTCTCAAAGGATGTAAAATGTTTGTAAATAGCGGCTGAATGAATGTTTCGCCCCAGTCCCTATCGGCTACCTACTGAAAACATTTTTCCATAAGATCAGTTCAATACCAAGTCTTCAAAACGACTCGTCTGTTTTTGAAAAAAAAGATTCAAACGTCGATTTGTCGAATCTGATAGCACTGGCAGACATAGCTTGAATAATGTAGACCTGTGCGCCGCCACCGTTGCCGCTGATTTTCTCAAGTCACCGCCGCCTTCAAAAATGGGTCAACGCGCCGCCGCATGAAAATTTTCCACGCCGCCAAATATTTTTTCCACGCCGATGGCTATTAAAGGTCTTTTAAACCAATAGTTTCAGCTTTTTAAAGGGTCAAAAACTTCTTTAAGAAATTATTCAGCAGCTTCTGGAGGAGTTCTTTAAGAAACTTCAGGAGGAACTCTTAAAGAAACATCCGAGGAAATTCTTGAAGAAACTTCCTGAGGAATCGCTGGAGGAATTTGAATGGAAATTGTTAGGAGTTCCAGGAAGAATATTTGGGTAAACCTCCCTGAAGAAGCTAGACGAACTTCCGGAGGAACTTCTGGAGGAATTCTTGAAGGAACTTCCGGAGGAATTTGCGGAAGAATTCCTGGTGGAACTTCCGAAGGAATTCCTGGAGGAACTTCCGGGGGAACTTCTGGAGGAATTCCTGGAGGAACTTCCGCAGGAAATCCTGGAGGAACTTCCGGAGGAATTACTGGAGGAACTTCCGGAGGAATTACTGGAGGAACTTCCGGAAGAATTCCTGCAGGAACTTGCGAGGGAATTCCTGGAGGAACTTCCGAAGGAATTCCTGGAGGAACTTCGGATGGAATTCCTGGAGGAACTTTCGAAGGAATTCCTGGAGGAACTTCCGGAGGAATTCCTGGAGGAACTTCCCGGAGGAATTCCTGGAGGAACTTCCCGGAGGAATTCCTGGAGGAACTTCCCGGAGGAATTCCTGGAGGAACTTCCCGGAGGAATTCCTGGAGGAACTTCCCGGAGGAATTCCTGGAGGAACTTCCCGGAGGAATTCCTGGGAGGAATTCCCGGAGGAATTCCTGGAGGAACTTCCTGGAGGAATTCCTGGAGGAACTTCTGGAGAAATTGCTGCAGGAACCTTAGGAGCAATTCCTGGAGGAATTTTCAGAGGAATTTCTGGAGGAACTTCCCGGAGGAATTCCTGGAGGAACTTCCGGAGGAATTCCTGGAGGAACTTCCGGAGGAATTCCTGACGGAACTTCCGGAGGAATTCCTGACGGAACTTCCGGAGGAATTCTGACGGAACTTCGGAGGAATTCCTGACGGAACTTCCGGAGGAATTCCTGACGGAACTTCGGAGGAATTCCTGACGGAACTTCCGGAGGAATTCCTGACGGAACTTCCGGAGGAATTCCTGACGGAACTTCCGGAGGAACTCCTGACGGACCTTCCGGAGGAACTCCGGACGGAACTTCCGGAGAAACCCCTGACGGAACTTCCGGAGGAACTCCTGACGGAACTTCCGGAGGAATTCCTGACGGATCTTCCGGAGGAATTCCTGACGGAACTTCGGAGGAATTCCTGACGGAACTTCCGGAGGAATTCCTGACGGAACTTCCGGAGGAATTCTGACGGAACTTCCGGAGGAATTCCTGACGGAACTTCCGGAGGAATTCCTGACGGAACTTCCGGAGGAATTCCTGACGGAACTTCCGGAGGAATTCCTGACGGAACTTCCGGAGGAATTCCTGACGGAACTTCCGAGGAATTCCTGACGGAACTTCCGAGGAATTCCTGACGGAACTTCCGGAGGAATTTTCGAAGGAACTTCCGGAGGAATTCCTGGAGGAACTTTCGGAGGAATTCCTGGAGGAACTTTCGGAGGAATTCCTGGAGGAACTTCCGGAGGAATTCCTGGAAGAACTTCCGGAGGAATTCCTGGAGAAACTTCCGGAGGAATTCCTGGAGGAACTTTCGAAGGAATTCCTGGAGGAACTTCGGAAGGAATTCCTGGAGGAACTTTCGAAGGAATTCCTGGAGGAACTTCCGAAGGAATTCCTGGAGGAACTACCGGAGGAATTCCTGGAGAAACTTCCGGAAGAATTCCTGGAGGAACTTCCAGAGGAATTCCTGGAGGAACTTCCGAAGGAATCCGTGAAGGAACTTCCAGAGGAATTCCTGGAGGATCTTTCCGAGGAATTCCTGAAAAAACTTCCCTGGAGGAGCTTCCCGAGTAATTCCTGGAGAAACTTACCGAGGAATTCTGGAGGAACTTTCGAATGAATTCCTGGAGGAACTTTCGGAGGAATACCTGGAGGAACATCCGGAGGAATTCCCGGAGGAACTTCCGGAGGAATTCCTGGAGGAACTTCCGGGGGGAGTTCCTGGAGGCATTCGTCGGAGGACTACCTGGAGGAAGTTCCCGGAGGAATTCCTGGAGGAACTTCCGGAGGAATTCCTGAAGGAGCTTCCCTGAGGAATTCCTGGAGGAACTTCCGGAGGAATTCCTGGAGGAACTTCCGGAGGAATTCCTGGAGGAACTTCCGGAGGAATTCCTGGAGGAACTTCCGGAGGAATTCCTGGAGGAACTTCCCGGAGGAATTCCTGGAGGAACTTCCCGGAGGAATTCCCGACGGAACTTCCGGAGGAATTCCTGACGGAACTTCCGGAGGAATTCCTGACGGAACTTCCGGAGGAATTCCTGACGGAACTTCCGGAGGAATTCCTGACGGAACTTCCGGAGGAATTCCTGACGGAACTTCCGGAGGAATTTCTGGAAGAACTTCCCGGAGGAATTCCTGGAGGAACTTCCCGGAGGAACTTCCCGGAGGAATTCCTGGAGGAACTTCCCGGAGGAATTCCTGGAGGAACTTCCCGGAGGAATTCCTGGAGGAACTTCCGGAGGAATTCCTGACGGAACTTCCGGAGGAATTCCTGACGGAACTTCCGGAGGAATTCCTGACGGAACTTCCGGAGGAATTCCTGACGGAACTTCCGGAGGAATTCCTGACGGAACTTCCGGAGGAATTCCTGACGGAACTTCCGGAGGAAGTCCTGACGGAACTTCCGGAGGAATTCCTGACGGAACTTCCGGAGGAATTCCTGACGGAACTTCCGGAGGAATTCCTGACGGAACTTCCGGAGGAATTCCCGGAGGAACTTTCGGAGGAATTCCTGGAGGAACTTTCGGAGGAATTCCTGGAGAATTTTTTGGAGGAATTCTTGGAGGAACTTCCGGAGAAATTCCTGGAGGAACTTTCAGTGGAATTCCTGGAGGAACTTTCGGAGGAATTTCTGGAGGAGCTTCGGGAGGAGTTTTCGGAACTTCCGGAGGAATTCCTGGAGGAACTTCCGGAGGAATTCCTGGAGGAACTTCCGGAGGAATTCCTGGAGGAACTTCCGGAGGAATTCGTGGAAGAACTTCCCCGGAGGAATTCCTGGAGGAACTTCCGGAGGTATTCCTGGAGGAACTTCCCCGGAGGAATTCCTGGAGGAACTTTTCGGGAGGAATTTCTGGAGGAACTTCCCCGGAGGAATTCCTGGAGGAACTTTCCCGGAGGAATTCCTGGAGGAACTTCCCCGGAGGAATTCCTGGAGGACTTTCCCCGGAGGAATTCTTGGAGGAACTTCCGGAGGAATTCATGGAGAAACTTCCGAAGGAATTCCTGGAGGAACTACCGGAGGAATTCCTGGAGGAACTTCCGGAGGAATTCCTGGAGGAACTTCCGGAGGAATTCCTGGAGGAACTTCCGGAGGAATTCCTGGAGGAACTTCCGGAGGAATTCCTGGAGGAACTTCCGGAGGAATTCCTGGAGGAACTTCCGGAGGAATTCCTGGAGGAACTTCCGGAGGAATTCCTGGAGGAACTTCCCGGAGGAATTCCTGGAGGAACTTCCGGAGGAATTCCTGGCGGAACTTCCGGAGGAATTCCTGACGGAACTTCCGGAGGAATTCCTGACAGGAACTTCCGGAGGAATTCCTGACGGAACTTCCGGAGGAATTCCTGACGGAACTTCGGAGGAATTCCTGACGGAACTTCCGGAGGAATTTCTGGAAGAACTTCCCGGAGGAATTCCTGGAGGAACTTCCGGAGGAACTTCGGAGGAATTCCTGGAGGAACTTCCCGGAGGAATTCCTGGAGGAACTTCCGGAGGAATTTCTGGAGGAACTTCCCGGAGGAATTCCTGACGGAACTTCCGGAGGAATTCCTGACGGAACTTCCGGAGGAATTCCTGACGGAACTTCCGGAGGAATTCTGACGGAACTTCCGGAGGAATTCCTGACGGAACTTCCGGAGGAATTCTGACGGAACTTCCGGAGGAATTCCTGACGGAGCTTCCAGATGATTTCCTGATGAAACTTCCGGAGGGATTCCTGACGGAACATCCGGAGTAATTCCTGACGGAACTTCCGGAGGAATCCCTGACGGAACTTCCGGGGGAATTCCTGACAGAACTTCCGGAGGAATGTCTGACGGAAATTCCGGAGGAATTCCTGACGGAACTTCCGGAGGAATTCCTGACGGAACTTCCGGAGGAATTCCTGACGGAACTTCCGGAGGAATTCCTGACGGAACTTCCGGAGGAACTCCTGACGGAACTTCCGGAGGAATTCCTGACGGAACTTCCGGAGGAATTCCTGACGGAACTTCTGGAGATTTCCTGGCGGGACTTCCGGAGGAATTCCTGACGGGACTTCCGGAGGAATTCCTGACGGAACTTCCGGAGGAATTCCTGACGGAACTTCCGGAGGAATTCCTGACGGAACTTCCGGAGGAATTCCTGACGGAACTTCCGGAGGAATTCCTGACGGAACTTCCGGAGGAATTCCTGACGGAACTTCCGGAGGAATTCCTGACGGAACTTCCGGAGGAATTTTTGACGGAACTTCCGGAGAATTCCTGACGGAACTTCCGAGGAATTCCTGACGGAACTTCCGGAGGAATTCCTGACGGAACTTCCGGAGGAATTCCTGACGGAACTTCCGGAGGAATTCTTGACGGAACTTCCGGAGGAATTCCTGACGGAACTTCCGGAGGAATTCCTGACGGAACTTCCGGAGGAATTCCTGACGGAACTTCCGAAGGAATTCCTGACGGAACTTCCGGAGGAATTCCTGACGGAACTTCCGGAGGAATTCCTGACGGAACTTCCGGAGGAATTCCTGACGGAACTTCCGGAGGAATTCCTGACGGAACTTCCGGAGGAATTCCTGACGGAACTTCCGGAGGAATTCCTGACGGAACTTCCGGAGGAACTTCCGGAGGAATTCCTGACGGAACTTCCGGAGGAATTCCTGACGGAACTTCCGGAGGAATTCCTGACGGAACTTCCGGAGGAATTCCTGACGGAACTTCCGGAGGAATTCCTGACGGAACTTCCGGAGGAATTCCTGACGGAACTTCCGGAGGAATTCCTGACGGAACTTCCGGAGGAATTCCTGACGGAACTTCCGGAGGAATTCCTGACGGAACTTCCGGAGGAATTCCTGACGGAACTTCCGGAGGAATTCCTGACGGAATTTTCGGAGGAATTCCTGACGGAACTTCCGGAGGAATTCCTGACGGAACTTCCGGAGGAATTTCTGACGGAACTTGCAGAGAAATTCCTAACGGAACTTCTGGAGAAATTCCTGACGCAAATTCTGACGGAGTTTCCAGAGGAATTCCTGACAGAGCTTCCTGGGCAATTCCTGACATAACTTCAGGAAGAACTTCTGACGGCACTTCCGGAGGAATTCTTGACGAAACTTTCGCAGGAATTCCTGACGGAACTTCCGGAGGAATTCCTGACGGAACTTTCGAAGACATTCCTGATGGGACATCCGAGAGAATTCCTGGCGGAACTTCCGGAGGAAGTCTTGGCGTAACTTCCGAAGGAATTCCTGGCGAAACTTCCGGAGGAATCTCTGGCAGAACTTCCGGAGGAATTCCTGGCGGAACTTCCGGAGGAATTCCTGGAGGAACTTCCGGCGAATTCCTGGAGCAACTTCCGGCGGAATTCCTGGAGGAACTTCCTGCGGAATTCTTTGAGGAACTTCCTGTGGAATTCCTGGAGGAACTTCCGGAGGAACTTCCGGAGGAACTTCCGGAGGAACTTCCGGAGGAATTCCTAGAGAAATCTACGGAAAAAAATCTGAAAAAATTTTGGCAATCCAATACGCTGTCTTTGTCCGAAGAGGCTTTTTTTGAAAAAATCAGTTTCTCTGAGACATCCACTAGACGAAAGTATAAGTTTCCCTCTTTCACGTAGGTGCATTTTCAATATGTTCTATCGAGGGCAGGGATTGAATCCTAAAGAGAATAAACAAGTCTCTCACTTATCATCTCACACTAGGCCTTTCTTCAGCCTTTAAATTCTATAGTAGTAGTGCTGTGTGGGGATTGCGTGTGAAGCAGCGCTCCACAGTACTCATCTGATTCTTTACCATGTTCTGAGTGTCCTCTGAAAATTTGAGCTCATTTGGATTAAAACTGAATTTACAAGCCGTTTCAAGTTAGCATGCAAATTAGTATGGGAAATTTATTTTTCATTACACTGTTAATGACGTTTCCCATTAAGCGCAGGTTAAAGAAAACCTACATAGCTAAAGGGATACTTAACAGCTTTCACCCAAAGAAAACCGCATGTTGATTAATCGTCCCAATAATTAGTATTCGATTTTAAGACAGGTTGCGAATCTTTAGTCATGATCGTTAAACTTCTTTGAGGGCATCACTGAAATGTGCAGTGCAACATAGTAGCCTGAATTTGTGTGTGCTATCTTTCGCGCCACGGGCAGCAATGTTGCCTGTTGATGAGTTATGCAATTAGCTCCAGAAAACCACGGTATACATTAAATTCGATTACTAATTATTGGAACGATTAATTGAGATGCGGTTTTCACTGAGTGAAAGCTGTTGAGTATTCCTTTTAGCTATGTAGGTTTTCTTTTAACATGCGCTTGATGGGGAAGCGTCATTAACAGTATAATGAAAAATAAATTTCCTCATACTAATTTGCATGCAAACTTGAAACGGTTTGTGCTAAATCAGTTTTAATCCAAATGAGCTCAAATTTTCACTCAGAACATGGTAAAGAATCAGATGAGCACTGTGGAGCAAAATCAATTTTTTGAACCACCCTAGTATACAAATACGATATTAGCATACTGCGAGAGACTTTTTTCGCAAGCTGTCATGATAGAGAACTGATTCGGGAGGTTATACCCCATCCCATGATAAATTTCTTTTTGAAAGCTCCAAATGTAGGGAGCACTAGCTCTGATGATGCATTTCAAATTGTTCTACACAGCTGTGCAGTAACCAACACGAAATGAGCGAAAACAAAGAGAATCACCATTTTACTGTGGGGGCTTCCTATTCGATTCTGTTTTTTTTCGCACTTGTATACAAGTTTGATAAATTTGGTATCATGGCTTGTTATGATTCGGAACAGTTTTTGCCTCTCCTTTATCGATGTTCGTTATCTATTGAGAGCGATTACTGCAAACCCTGATCGAGGGTTATTTTTCCAAACATTTTCGGGGGTGTCAAATCGACTATCATTTGCGATTTCTATGGAGCTTACATCAAAAATAGTGAAAAAATAAAAAAAGTCGGCCTTACTGTTGAGGTCGAAATACGTATCTGTGAAGATACAATTAGGTGGTGGAATTCAATAGGATTGTACAAACTCGTCTTATGACAAGTGAAAAATAAAATTGTTCTAGATCCCTGATAGAACATTTTATTTTAACCACTATATAAAAAAGGAGAGCATATACTTTCGCGTGGTAGGTGTTTCAGAAATATTAATTTATGAAAAATAATGTTTGCCCACAGAGACACCGTGCCCTATTACCAAATCAATTACACTCATTTGAATAAAAAAAAAGTCCATAGATTTGTACCGGCCTGAATGAGCATTCCCAAACAATGATTTATTCATTTCGTGAAAAATTATCTGCGAAACATTGAGAAATCTCGCTTAACTATCACAAGGTTCTAAGTAACATTTTTTCATGAATTAATTTGAAAAGCTCAATCAACAGACCAATATGGAAGCTTTTGATTGCAGTACTCAAATTAATTCCTTAAAAAATGTTACTTGGGTCCTTTTGAAAAGTTGAGCGAGAAATGCTCTACCGTTCCAATTAAAGTTGCAGCCCCGCCTCACTCACCGAAAGATCTGCACGTACTGTGGCACATTGGGGGCGAAATCCTTAACCGCCCAGGAACGCAATATCGTGTGCTCGTCGGCGGCCGTCTTGTCTGCGTAGTTGCGTGCCGCCAGGATGAAGCACGCTTCCGCCTCCGCCATCCGGGCCCGTGCGAGGTCACCATCCTTCAGACAGGATCCCTGAGTGGAAATGGAGGAAAGAAACAATTTGAACATCTGTTCAGTAGTTGGATAAGAATTGTTCTATGACAATGACGGATCCAAATGGAGCAAGACAGCAGAATGAATACGATTCTTACGAATAAAAGAAAAGATACATAATTTGGTTACAGAGAAAGAGATACGACGGTTTTGAAAATTCTTTTTACAATGTCGATAAGAATGAACTTCTTTGCGTTGTGAATTGTCCAAATGAGAAAGAAATATACAAATCTTTTACTAGTGTATAGTGTATATAGATTTAGTGCACTGGGCAGACCTAATAAGAAGTATCAGAAGAGAAAAAAAATCCATAACGATGGCAAATCTCACCTGGATGTAGATGACTCGCTGGGCCCAGATCGGCACCTGCAGTATCATCCGCATCGTCGTGTCGAGCTCCATCGGGCTGAGCAGCACCACGTAGTAGTCCTGCAGCAGGGGGTGGGCGTAGAACTCGTTCAGGAAGTCCATGATGGTGTCGGCGTGCAGCGTCGTGGAGCAGACGACCACGTGCTTCTCGCTCTGGGCCCGGTGCGACGAGTAGCTGCCGCCCAGCTTCTGCCGTTCCATCCACGTGAAAGCCAGCTGTTCGAACTGTGGGGGTGGGAACGAAGTAAGAAATGCGTTACAAAACCGTCAGTCGTTTCTCTTCTGGCGTGGCGTGGCGTGGCTCTGCCGTGCGATTGTATTTTACTCATGAACGAACGCTGCATAGCGTGACGGCAGGAATGGTAGGGGTTATATTGAATTATTATCCGTGCATTTCTTCCAGGTCGCTTGTTAACCTTACAACAGTAGTGACTGTCAAACTAATTTGTCTGTCTTAGAAACTCGTCTCACACTGCCGCCTGTAGTGACGACATGGCGCGTGACTTTCAAGCAGAACATGCTAAAAGTAGTATGACACGAATCCCGATACGCTGGCGCTGTAGGGAGTTTTTGAACACTTACTTGATTTCGATAACTGTTACACAAATGTTTGAATTCTACATCTTTGTAGTGAATAAAGTGCAACGTTGAGCATAAGAGAAGTTTTTTTTCTCATTATACTTTTTTTGAGCTCTTCATGCCGATCATCCTTAACATATAACTTTTTTTGTTCCAAGGAGTATACTCATTTATAACTGCAGTGCAGAATAAACTTTAATCTGTGCGGAGGCAAGTTCAGATGGCACGCTCCTTAATTTGCAGAGAAGAGAAGAGAAGTGCTGGCACTATTCCAAGGTTGAAACGACATCCTCTTGAATGCCGTAGAAAGTGTATTTTATAATCTAGAATGGTACTACGTCTTCAAGCATCGTTACAACCACAATCTACTCGCCGTAATTTTTAAATTGGAAAACTGTCGAAGCAGAATATGATATGAACAAAATATGATAGTAATTCTCCACTCATATCAAACAAAGCTCGATTCATAATCAGAGCAGCAAATCAAGTGACAGGGACATATGGCGAATGGTCAGGCTTCCCATTGACGAATTTGAAAGCTGCCGACATCCATTCATTGTTCGCACTGTAAAGAGATAATTCGAAGCTATAATGGGACAAAGTGAGTTGCGAGGTATTATTGCATTAGTGCTACAAATTAATACGGGAAGCGCACGGGCTTCTGGTCCGAGGCGAGCTAAATATAGAATAACGCAATTACAATAACAAAAATTCATTGCGGTACATTGCTGGAATAGGTTTTCAAGTCTGGCTTCCGGGAATTAAATTTTAAAATTATGTCCATGCGTCATGTTTATGATTTTTGAGTCATTTACACAAAGAAACATTTGTGTTTGTCAATCATTTATTCCTTAATTCCTTTATTTCTAATATCCTTAGCTCCTTACCTCTTCAATTCTATTTTTTTTAATTCTTTAAATCTTTAATTCTTTAAATTCTCAGTTCCTCAGATTCTTGATGCCTCATATTTCTATTTACGGACGGTTATCTAAAAATTGACAGTTAGCAGAAGAAGAATCACATGTACGAACGTACTCCTGATGATTCGAGGTTAATTTTCAATTTTGCAATCATTCAAAGACGGATGGGGTTTAGGATAAAATATTGAGGATTCTGGGTCATGAATGGTCATTCGCCCCAGTGAGAGAAGAGAAGTTAGAAGGAAGAAGTAAGAAGGCAGAAAGATTAAGTAAGAAAATAGGAAGAAAGAGAAAAGAAGAAAGAAAAGGAAGAAGAATGAAAGAAGAAAGATGAAAAAAGAAAAAGAGGAGAAAACCCTGATTTATCCACCTAGCGGTGATGATGCCTTTTTCGTGCATTATAAAATAGTATTTTAGCCATTACTCTTGAGCTCATAGTCCGATCTGGCCAATTTTCAATAGGAAACAATGGTAGAGTATCCTGCGTTGAATGCAACCTTGCGAGTAAATCGGTTAAGGGTAAGTACCTGAAAAATGAGTGACATTTTTTATCCAATTTACTATAAAAACCCTGATTAATCCACCTAGCGGTGATGGTGCCTTTCTCGTGCATTATAAAAATAGTATTTTGGCCATTACTTTTGAGCCCATAGTCCGATCTGGCCAATTTTCAATAGGAAACAATGGGAGAGTATTCTGCGTCGAGTGCAACATGTTGCGAGTAAATCAGTTAGGATAAATACCTGAAAAATGAGTGACATTTTTTACTCATTTTTTCTGTAAAATCCCAGATTAATCCACCTAGCGGTGATGGCGACTTTCTCGCACAAAAGGTAATAAATATAGCCATCACGATAACACCACGATGATGTACAAGAAAGGCAAAACAGTTATACCGTCTAATGTTATGATAGAAAATTTACACTAGTAGACGACAGATGGCGCTGCCAAAAGTTTCTCGAATTTCCTATGTTCGAATTTTGACTTTCGGACAATTTCGTAGTACTATGAAACTGAACGAAGAGCATACTTACGCCTAAATGCGTGCAACACGAGCATCTTTATAGTACGATGAAACTCTTAATGGGAAGCCACGGATAAAATATTCATAGATGCAAGGCATTTTTCATAACACATTATTGTTCTATGTGACTATGTCTCATCACTATTTTAATATTATCTATTTTTGCAATTTGCAATTATTATGAAATTCAATAGTGATCAACAGCGTTTTTAGTCTGTGTCGGATGCAACTTGTTGCAAGAAAATCAGTTAAAAGTTTCTATGTGAAAATTTGGCTAATGTTTTTATGGCATTTTGTGCACACACACACACACACATACACACACACACACGCACACACGGACAGACAGACATTTGTTCAGCTCATCGAGCTGAGTCGAATGGTATATAACACTATGGGTCTCCGGGACTTCTATCAAAAGTTTGATTTTGGGTGAAATGATAGCCTTTCGGTACAACTTAGTTGTACGAGAAAGGCAAAAAATGGTTTAGCCATAACTTCCGATCCCATAGTCCGACCTGGTCAATTTTCAATAGGAAACAATGGGAAAGGATTCTGCGTCGAATGCAATTTGTTGCGAGCAAATCGGTTGAGGATAAGTGCCCGAAAATGAATGACATTTTTACGCGATATTTACGTATACATTTGTATTTTGGCCATAACTTCCAATCCCATAGTCCGACGTGGCCAATTTTCAATAGGAAACAATGGGAAAGAATTCTGCGTCGAATGCAATTTGTTCCGAGCAAATTGGTTGAGGATAAGTGCCGAAAAATGAGTGACATTTTTACGCGATATTTACGTATAAATTTGTATTTTGGCCATAACTTCCAATCCCATAGTCCGACGTGGCCAATTTTCAATAGGAAACAATGGGAAGGGATTCTGCGTCGAATGCGATTTGTTGCGAGCAAATCGGTTGAGGATAAGTGCCCGAAAAATGAGTGACATTTTTACGCGATATTTACGTATAAATTTGTATTTT